>NC_073385.1:51797230-52152230 GCF_028641065.1 Leucoraja erinaceus
CAATGCTTATTTTAAACAGATTAAACTGTAGTTTGCTTGATTGAAGGATATGCTTCATTTCAGCATTGGAATTGGTTGAAAGGGGTTTGCAGTTCATGAGTAGGAAGGAACTGCAGATGCTGGTTTACACTGTAACTCAGCTCTGGAGAGAAGTTCGGGTCTCGGCCCCGAAACGTCATCTATTCCTTCTCTCCAGAGACGCTGCCTGTCGCGCTGAGTTACTCCAGCACTTTGTGTCTATTTGCAGCTGATGACCTGGATCCAGGTTGTTGCAGGACAACACCAAGCAGCGACTGCCGGACTGTGTTGGGGGCGGACAGGCGGAAGTTGTGCAGCGGTGAGAGGTTTCCCCGGCCGTGTCCCTGCTGCCGTGATGGCCAAAGCTCTGTGGTGGAGGAGGAGCAAGACGTTGAGGTTCGGGCTGCCCATGCTGGTGAGAGGCTGCGAGCAGCGGGGAGCGCTGTCGCCCGGGCAATGCAGGGGAACACGGGGTGGAGGGGGGTGGAGGAGACACACGGATTGCATGGGGAGAGGGGGAGGCTGTGGGGAGTGAAGGAAGGGAGAGAAGGGAGAGATGGAGAGATAGAGGGGAGGAAGGGGAGGAAAGGAGAGGGAGAGATGGAGAGATAGAGGGGAGGAAAGGAGAGGGAGAGATGGAGAGATAGAGGGGAGGAGAGAGAGGGAGAGAGAGATGGAGACATAGTAGAGGGGAGGAAGGGAGAGAGAGATGGAGAGATAGAGGGGAGGAAGGGAGAGAGAGATGGAGAGATAGAGGGGAGGAAGGGAGAGAGAGATGGAGAGATAGTAGAGGGGAGGAAGGGAGAGAGAGATGGAGAGATAGAGGGGAGGAAGGGAGAGAGAGATGGAGAGATAGAGGGGAGGAAAGGAGAGGGAGAGGGAGAGAGACATAGAGGGGAGAAGGGAGAGGAGGAGAGAGGAGGAGAGGAGAGAGTGATGGGAGGGGGGATGAGGATGGGAAGGGAGAAACAGTGGATGAGGGAGAAATGGTGGGGGTGAGAGGGTGGAGGAAGATAGTGGGAGGCGGGATGGAGGGTTTGGTGGGTGGAGGTATGGGAGGGTGCATGTTGGAGGGAGAGAGAGGGGGCTGGGAGGGAGAGAGTGGAATGGGGGAGGGAGGGAGGGAGAGAAGGAGAGGCTGAGCGAGAGAGGAGGGAGGGATGGTCCAGAAGTGAGGGAGAGATGGTGGGGAGCGAAGGAGAAACGGTGGAGGAGGGTGAGGGGAGTGAGGGAGAATGGGGGTGGACAGTGTGACGATGGGAGTGGAGGGCTGTGGAAGAAGGAATAAATATAAAGGAAAGGGAGAGGGAATAAGAAGGAAACACTGCTTTGAATCCACAGACGATATACATTGGAATTTGTTTTTTTATGTGAGATGACAAAAATAAAGTTTAATGATAGGTTAATGGCTAGCTATACTTATCAAAGGGAATTGGTGTGCGAATATAAAAGTGAAAAAATGAAATATTGTCTTTTACTCCGGACACTGCCATTCAAAGGTCTGGGAATGTGGGAGGAGTCAGGGAAGTTGTTAAGAGTGACGAGCTCTGCTAAGTCCGAAGAAGGGTCTCGACCCGCAACATTGCCTATTCCTTTGCACCAGAGATGCTGTCTGACACACTGACTCCCTTCCTCCCCTCTATGTCTCCATCTCTCTCTCCCTTCCTCCCCTCTATGTCTCCATCTCTCTCTCCCTTCCTCCCCTCTATGTCTTCATCTCTCTCTCCCTTCCTCCCCTCTATCTCTCCATCTCCTCTCTCCCTTCACTCCCCACACCAGCTTTTTGTATCTATCTACTGACATTCAAAATATGATGTAGCTCCTTTGATTAGACTCCACGGGGAATATCGCACCAAAGCCTAGAAATGAATAAACTTCTTTAACTGTACATTGCAAGATTCACCAATTTGCACTATATTATTCAGGAGAGCAGCTTGCATAAACCCGTTTTATTCCCATGCATTGAAAGCTTTGAATGGTGATCTAATAATGGCTTAGGATGATTAAGAGGTTTGATTGGGTTGGTACAAAGAAAGTGGCCTGTCTCATGTTTGTCCTTGTCTCATGAGGGAGGAACATTTCACATCCTAGTGGAAAACTAAATCTTAACCAAGAATCTATCAATTTCCGCTTTAAAAATACCCAATGACTTGGCCTCCACAACTGTCTGTGGCAATGAATTCCACAGATTCACCACCCTTTGGCGAAATAAATTCATCCTCATCTCCATTCTAAAAGTACATTATTTTATTCTGAGGCTGTGGCCTCTGTTCCAATACTCTCCTACTAGCGGAAACTTGATGCTGATCGATAGTATTGAAGACAACCAGGAAGTAGGAAAGTGCAGTACACGGGTGAGCTGGATGATCTTTAAAACAAATACAGTGTGTTGCATCTAGTTGAAATTTACCAGCGTGATGGGATCAGTTGAAGTTTGTATATTTAAACAAACCAAGGTTAAAAAGCTCAATCCATTTATAATTCTCCTGTTCTTCTGCACTTACCTGATTGCATTCCTAACTATTGCATTTTTAGGAGAGAACCACTAATATTAACTATTTTTCACACTTCTGGAACTGTTCAAGTTCAAATATTTAGCAGCCTCCTGTTTTTCACGTGAATGATGCCCTTGAGTGATACAGCTACACATTTCCTGGTTACTCACCGCCTCTAAATTGTCAGATATGTGTACTATTGCTTGTCTAACACCCAGTGGTTTTTAAATGCATGCATGGCTGAACAAACTTGAAGAGCTTAGAGTGAGACGGCTGTTTCAAAGGGAGATCAGGGATCGTTGTGTTCTTTGAAACATTGCTCTCCCCAAATTTCCGACCCTGCTATGCAAGCTGACAGTTTCTCCATTTATCATGTCGGTTCTCGGGGCAAAGTGGAAGATGTGGCATCAGCTTTTTACTCACAGTTTTGGGGTGCACTGACGTGAAGACCTTGACTTGATTCTGCTCCCCTGTCCTGAAATACCTGGTTATAAATGCCACCCCTTTTATCTGGTGAGGAAATGAACCTCTTGCCGTTGCGTACAAAACATTCCAAGTCAACGCCAATGTTTGCACTGGACGAATCGTACTTGGTCGTAATTCTTTTTGAGACATCACCAATGACTTCAATCAATGTGCTCCCTAAGTACCATCAGCCCATCCCCTGCCCCATGTAGGGTGCTAACACACTTGCTCACTGCTACGCCATCAGCAAGTACGCCTCTTCGCTCCCTGCCTCAACCTCATTTCGACCAGCCTGATCTTCTGTCCGTGCAGCTCTGGCTGGCTTGTAGTCAGAGTGAAGCTTGAGGCATCAACAAGAAGATTAACACAGCAGAGTTTCCGGAGGCTGAGGGTCTACTTCAGGACTGAGTTTAGGAGAATGTGGACTGGTGGGGGTGGGGGTAGAGGTGGAGAACTAAGGAGGATATGTCGGCGCCCTTTATGTGACGATTCTTTGCTTACATTGGGTATGCAAAACAAGAATTTCATTGACTTGTCACATTGTCGCTGGGATAGGATGTGTGGGATAGAAAAAGGGTATGGGGATCACTGGTTGGCGCAGACTTAGTTGGCCAAAGAGCCTGTCTCCACATTGTACCCCGTGGAGCCGCACGGGCCCAACTCATCCGCCTCGCAACAGCGCAGCAGACCGGAACACGCAAGGTAGGCCTGACTCGCCCACACAGGCCTCCCAGGAGGCTGCGGAAAAGCCAGGCGGCAAAGCCTGCCTGGGCCGAATGGAGTATCGTTAGAAGTGGTGGGTCTCGGCGGTGGTGAAACCTCGATGGCGGTGGTGCCTCGGCAGCGGTGAAGCCTCGCGGCAGTGAAGTGGCCGCGGCAGTCGTGAAACCTTGCGGTGGTGGGGCCTTGGCTGAGATGGGGCCTCGGCGATGAAACTTCGTGGCGGTGGGGCCTTGGTGACTTTGGGGTCTCGGCGGCGGTGAAGCCTCACTGCGATGGAGCCTCGACGGTGGTGAAGCCTCGCGGGTTGACCCGTGGTTGGCGGTCAATAATAGTGTGGAGGATCTGCCGTGAGGAAGGGAGGAGAACAATGGACAATGGGGAGGGAGGGTGGTGACTGGGAAGAATAATGGACAATGGAGACCCAGTCTGGGAGAGAACAAAGGAAGAGCCAGCATAATTTGTATGTCAGCGCTGTAGGTGGCCGCTATTTGTATACCTTGGGTATACAAGCAAAGAATGTCACTGTGCCTTGTCATATGTGTGTATTCATAAAGTATTCCATTCCATCCATTCCATTCCTATCTAAACTAAACTAAACTCTGACCGTCATAATACCAAATCTCTTCTCTAAACTCATAGACCTTGGTCTTGAGGCCACTATGTGCAATAACCTTCTGGATTTCCTGATCAGCAGACATCAGTTAGTTTAAAGATGGACACAAAGTGCTGAACTAACTCAGCGGGTCAGGCAGCATCTCTGAATGGGTAACCTTGCGGGCTCAGACCCTTTTTTCGGACTTGAAATATCTCTCATCCTTTTTCTCCAGAGATATTGCCAGAACCACTGAGTTACTCCAGCACTTTGTGTCTATCTTTGGTATATAGCAGCATCTGCAGTTCCTTTCTGCTCAATTACTTTGAATTGGTCAGAACATTTCCCTCACTCTGACCCTCAATACTGGGCCCTTCAGGGTTGTGTGTTCAGTCCCTTGCTCTCGTCCCTGTACACCCATAACCATATGGCCAAGTACAACAATAACTTACTCTGTTCCCCAATGATGCCAATGTTTCAGCCGATTCAACAACACCAATAAGATTGAGTACAGGACAAATATTGTGATCCTTCTGACATCGTGTCCGGATGACACCCTAGCCCCTAATATCAGCAAGATGAAAGAACTGGTTGTTGACTGAGGTGGTGAACACAACCCTGGCCGCATCAATCGAGCTGCTGTAGAAATGGCTGACAGCTTCAAGATCCGAGGCATCCATATCACCAGCAACTTCACTTAATCCCTTTACACTGATGTGGCGATCAAGAAAATGTATCAGCATGTTAAATTTCTTGGATGTCAGAAGCTTCAGCATGTCGACAAGGATATCTACAGATAGCTTATACAGCATATTTTCGCTGCATGTATCACAATCTTGGTATGGCAACTGCTCTGTTCTCGACCACCTGAACCTGCAGAGAGTGGTGAACGCGGTCCATAGCAGACTCGTCACTTCCTTCCATCCAGTCCATCTTTCTGAAGCAATGTACCATTTTCACGGTGCATTGTATCGAAGCATGCAGGTATCGTCAAGAATTCCTGCCACTCTCCCTATTCCCTTTTCTTTCTTTTGCCTGGGAGGAGATACAGGAGGCCGAAGGCATAGAAATCTAGACTTAAGAATAGCTTCCTCCCCACTGTTATCAGACTCCTGAAGCAATCACCTCTTGCGTACCCCTTCCTGGAGGTGTTGCCACAAACTCTTGCTCTTAACTCTACCTCATCGTTAATCTGCTATTGTACTTCAACTTTTTATTTTTTGCACTGCTTCATATTGACCGTTCTACTCTTTTGCACTTGTTTGATTTAGTGTTGTATCTATCATTACTGCATACATATTGTTTACTGTGAATGTTATGTGAACAAGGAATTATTGTACCTTAGCATATATATGACTTGAGCATGACTTGAGAATTAAGGGACTGAAGTTTAGGGGTAACATGAGGGGGAACTTCGTTACTCAGAGAGTGGTAGCTGTGTGGAATGAGCTTCCAGTGAAGGGGGTGGAGGCAGGTTCGTTTTTATCATTTAAAAAATAAGTTGTATAGTTATATGGATGGGAAGGGAATGGAGGGTTATGGTCTGAGCGCAGGTATATGGGACTAGGGGAGATTATGTGTTCGGCACGGACTAGAAGGGTCGAGATGGCCTGTTTCCGTGCTGTAATTGTTATATGTTATATGATATATGTTATAACAATAAACTGATCTGAATCTACCTGTGCACTCAAGAAAATGATGGCAATTTGAAGATGTTTCTTAAACTTCTGTAACTTATTGGAAGTTTGTGGACAGGGTCTGTTTCATAAAATTGTACATGAACCAACAGAAAAGATTGAGAGAATTAATAATGCATGCAGCTTTGGCTGTAACTCAATTGTATTTAAAATTCCTAGAACTTTTGCACTAGAATCAGGGCACAAAACTATTGGGGAGTCTATACCAGTGGGTTTAAGAATGTGCATTTATGGATGTAATTTTTCTTTATTGTAAAGCATCCTGTTGCCTAAAAGATGAATGTATTCAAAGATACAAAAATTACACCTTTAGTCTCAGTGTGATGCTATAAAGGCAGCTGATAAAACTTTCATAAAGCACAGGAAATATAACTGGATCCTGTTACAATCAGGGGTTCAATACTCATATATTTCATATATAAATTCAGGATAGTTTATGAAGGCTGATTGCATTTTACTAATAACCAACAGGATCAGAAAAGTGAATGTACTGGAAGCCCGGCACGTTCCAAGTTTCTTTGAGCTTTTGTGCAGAAACTAGGCATTAATCTGCGCAGTTGCCTTTGCTTTGGTGTAAACCACAGAGGAAATCTGTCCTCTGCATATTTAGCCCTCATACAAGAGTCTTTCAAAAGCATTAAAAAAAAAAGCCCAAAGAAGGAATCGACAGTGATATCAAACAGCAGGTGCTGATCTGGTGCTTCATTACAGCAGAAAAACCACAGGGGGAGACATAACCTAGAGGAAGAATGAAAAACATTTTAAAAGATGCAAACCCCCCAAACATGTCATTAAACAATACTATGGCTCACAGCAAGATCATCCTGAATAAAAGATGGACTATGTTGTGGAGTGTGGAAGGACTGGACAGCAATTTGCTTATCATTGTCACTTGATGACACGACCTGCACAAGCACAGCCACACAACCATTTGTAGTTTTCCATTATTGTAAACTTTCATATTAGTTGAGACGATTACTGTGAGAGTAACCCCCTTGACTAACAGCTGTGGGGTATTTTGAATAACATCTGAACCATTCAAATAAGATGTTTCAATAAAAATTTGTCAAGACATTGATTTTAAAATGCTGGTTGTATCCTGTGTTGCAAAGTTTTTTCCATGTCATAAGGTCAAACTAGGGCAGGATCTTCACAGTGAATGTCAGAGCCCTGGGGAATAGAGCAGAGGAAGCTAGGCGTTACAGGTAGATAGGGTGGCCAAGAAGGCTATCAGTACATTGGCCTTCATCTGTCAGGGTATTAAAGAAGGGTCTCGACTCGAAACATCATCCATGCCTTCTCTCCAGAGATGCTGCCTGGCCCACTGAGTTACTCCAGCATTTTGTGCCTCATCTACTGAAGATAGTAGTTGGGATGTTAACAAGACGTTGGTGAGGCCGCATTTGGAGTATTGTGTTCTGTTTGGGTCACCCTACTATAGGAAGGATGTTGTTAAGCTGGAAAGTGTGTAGAGAAGATTTACGAGGATGTTGCCAGGATTTGAGGGTCTGAGCTATAGGGAGAGGTTGGGCAGGCTAGGATTTTATTCCATGAAGCACAGGAGGATGAGGGGTGTTCTTATAGAGGTGTACAAGAGCTGAGGGGAATAGATAGGGTGAATGCAAAGATCTTTTACCCAGAGCAGGGGAGTCAAGAACTAGAGACAGGTTTGAGGGGAAAGTTTGAATAGAAATTGAAGGGGCACTTTTTGGTGGATATACAGAACGAGCTGTCAGAGGAGGTAGTTGAGGTAAGTACTATAACATTTAAAAGACACATGGACAGGTACATGGATAGGATAAGTTTAGAGGGATATGGGCCAAACATGGGCAGGTGGGACTAGTTTAGATGGGGCATCTTGGTGGTCATGGACAAGTTGGACCAATGGTCCTGTTTCCGTGATGTATGAAGGTACTTGAAGTAAATATACTATCGTACATATAGCGTTCTGTTTGGATGTTATTAGTACCTTGTTTCATTTCCTTTGGGAATGCAGTATGTTAAATGAATGCTTTTTGGTGGAAGGATCTCAACTAAATCGTTTTGATTTGATCTTTTCTGGTGAAGAGTGATACTTCTTTATCAAAGTCCTGCATTTAATAAATAATTATCAGTGTCACTGGATAGTTTACAAGAGTCCTGAAAATACTCTTTACTGTCCATGGTGGTTGTATCTTGGCTGGTGTAGGGTTTTCAAAAGAGAAATGGGCATCGTTCTTTGATTAGGGGATGGTTATGGCTTCATTGCCATCTGAAATTTTCTTTATCCATCAAACAGTGAGAGTAATTGGGTAGCAGGTTTGGCAATATCTGAAACAATACAGCAATCTTCATTACTGATGGTCTGCATACCAGGGTACTTAAGGAAGTGGCTCTAGAAATCGTAGATGCATTGGTGATAATTTGCCAATGTTCGAAAGACTCAGGATCAGCTCCTGTGGATTGGAGGGTAGCTAATGTTATCCCACTTTTAAGAAAGGCGGGAGTGTGAAAACGGAATTATAGACCAGTTAGCCCGACATCGGTGGTGGGGAAGATACTGGAGTCAATTATAAAAGATGAAATTGCCGACATTTGGATAGCAGTAACAGGATCGGTCCGAGTCAGCATGGATTTACGAAGGGGAAATCATGCTTTACTAATCTTCTGGAATTTTTTTGAGGATGTAACTAGGAAAATGGACAAGGGAGAGCCAGTGGATGTAGTGTACCTTGACTTTCAGGACGTATTTGATAAGGTCCAATATAGGAGCTTAGTGGACAAAGTTAGGGCAGATGGTATTGGGGGTAGAGTGCTGACATGGATAGCAAATTGGTTGCCAGACAGGAAACAAAGAGTAGGGATTAACGGGTCCCTTTCAGAATGGCAGGCAGTGACTAGTGGGGTACTGCAAGGCTCGGTGCTGGGACCGCAACTATTTACAATATACATCAATGATTTGGATGAAGGGATTCAAAGTATCATTGGCAAATTTGCAGATGACACAAAATTGAGTGGCAGTGTGAACTGTGAGGAGGATGCTATGAGAATGCAGGGTGATATACATGGTGTCAGAAGTGGGATCCACTTTTTAATTGTTGTCGATCCAGTGGGAATACAGCTTCAAGGATGAAGCTGCACCTGATTCAACAAGACCCGTCTGATTCTGATTCCTATGGGAACGACTCAGATAACACAGACACTGAGTCTACCGTACTTTCCCCTAAACCTGCGCACCCCAGGCAAAATGGCTGATCCTGCTGTGACCATGATAATCAATAACAAACCCCTGAACGCCAAAGTCAATACAGGCGCCAGTGTGAATGTCATGTCACTCAAAGTGTTCAACAAGATAAGAACCACTGAGCTCATGAATAAATACTTCTCCACTTTACATGCTTACGGAGGAGAAATTCTTCACCCGCTGGGTAAAGCTGATTTCAAATGTACCATCAATGAACAGACCAGGGACTTGCTATTTTACATTGTTCTGCCAAGTTCTGAAACCCTGCTAGGCATCGATGCGTGCCATGACCTGGGCTTGGTCTATTTCGGATGTGCTTTCCACAAACTCTGTTTGACAGAGGAACCAACTAGACAGATGCTATCCAACTACAAAGACTTGTTCGACAACAAACTCGGCAAACTACTTACAATATACAAGATCATTGTTGACCATACGGTAACCCCAATCGTACGTGCCGCTCACCACATCCCGCATGGTTTGCATGAGCAAATACACGATGAACTTAAACGTATGATCTCCATCGGAGTTCTTGCCGGTCAGCAAACCCAGCAATCAAACGCCAACACAACCCGATGAGCACCACTGAAGATGTAGCGGCACAAATCGGTAACGCAACGGTGTTCTCAGGCTTGGATGCCAATTACTCTTTCTGGCAAATCCCGTTAGACTGTGCCATATCGGCATTAAAAACCTTCGCCACCCCGTTCGGACGTTACCGATTCCTAAGAATGCCTTTTGGCATCAACTCTGCCAGCGAAGTTTTCCAGCGTGCAATGAAACAACTGTTTGCAGAATTTCCCTGTGCCATCATTGTTGACAACATCCCAGTTTATGGCCACGATGCCACCGAGCACGATGCCAACCTATGTAAAGTACTGGACCGTGCCAGAGACATCAATTTAAAACTGAACCCACGAGTGCAAGTTCAGGATTCCCGAAGTCACCTACGTAGGTCACTTGTTCACTAGCAATGGGCTAAAACCAGATCCCCTGAAGACTGCAGCAATCAACGAGCTGACATCACCAGCCTACAACGATTTCCAGGCATGGTCAACTACCTGGGAAAATTTGTCCCCAATCTCAGCGAATTATCTAGGTATGTTACAAACCTACCTGAAGCCCCTAGGCTGTTCCAATCGCAGATGTTCAGCCTAGTAAATCATTAACGAAAAATCGCTGCAAACCCGGTCGCAAAAGGTATTATTAGTTTTATAGGCCTCGTATAATAGATATAATAGTTTTTTAAAATTACACTCCGCAACCTCTCGCAGCCCCAGGTTTTATAAAAGCAAACTTAAAGGGTACCTTATTTTTACATTAAATGGGGCATATATATAAAATATCATCAGCGTAGTTCATTTTCTTTTTATATCCCGCAGTACTTTAACTAATCCAGCTCGTTCTAAACCAGCGCGTGAACCCACCCATGGGCATTTATTTACAGCAATTGAACACTAAATTCCTTCCATTTGGCTGAATTATTTGTGAATAATCTTTGGACACTTAGGCTATTTAAAAATGTAAATCTTTCCTTAAGAAATGGGCTTTTGACTATCCAAGATCACAGCTTTTTGTAATGTCCATTGAAAATCAATAGGGAACAAGATGCTAATTTCCGAGTATGAAAATGGCCATAACTTTTTTAATACTTGAGATATGAAAGTGAATTTGGTGTCAAATTAAACTTATTGTTATGCTTTATCTGATGGGATAAATTGCAGACTTGATTTTTTTAAAATCTCAAAATTACCTGCTATATCAGTCCAACTAACCCATAAGGACGTGGTCTTAGGTACCCAAACTGCGATGCTTTCGAAAAATTAAAACTCCAGCTCGCCAGTGCATCCATGCTGTCTTACTTCAATATCAACCTGCCAGTCACAATTACCTGCTATGCAGTCCAGTATGGACTAGGCACTGCATGCCTGCAGACCTCCTTCAACGGCGATGTCATGCCGGTACCGATCTACGCTTCAAGAACACTAACAGATACGGAACAGCGCTATGCCCAGCTAGAGAAAGAACTGCTCGCCGTGGTTTTTGCCTGCTCCAAATTCAAAGACTTTATTTTTGGCAAAACTTTCACGGTAGAAACTGATCACCAGCCGTTGGTCACCATGATGAGCAAGCCGATCCATGCTGCCCCAGCAAGACTACAACGCATGATGATGCAGCTGCAACGTTTCGATTTTTGCATTGTCTACAAAAAAGGGAAAGATATGCTTATCGCAGACACTCTATCTTGAGCACCACACACCACCAGCGAACAACACCCATTCGAACAAGAAGAATTCTCCGTTGTGAAAGTGTCTTTCGTTCCAACTGACCGTCTGCGCCGCCTCACCGAACACACTGCCGCAGACAAAACCTCCCAGCTGCTAACTCCACTCATTAAAGGCGGCTGGCCAAATAAGCAATCCAACACTCCCTCTGAACTGCGACCCTACTTTTTGGTATGTGACGAACTGGTACTACAGGATGGAGTGATAGTACAGGGTCACAAGACGGTCATCAATCCCTCTCTGCGAAATGAGTATTACGAGGAGATCTACGGTGGCCACCCAGGTGTTGAAACCACCCTACAGCACGCTTAAGAAATTATCTATTGGCGGCTCGGAATGAACATGTACATTCGGGAAAAAACAGAATCTGTAACAGACAGCCGCCACACCAGCAAAAACAACCGCTGCTGTCACAACTTGCCCCTTCTCTACCATGTTTGTCCGTGGCTGTCGATACCTTCGACTGGCACGGGAAGCACTATCTTGTGTTAGTGCTCATACTCGAGTTAGCTTGAAATTGACTTTCTGCCAGCCATCTCCTCAGAAGTAGTCGTCCAGAAACTCCGACAGCACTTCTCCGTACATGGCATTCCAGCTCGCCTTCAGACTCGACAACGGGACTCAATTCACCAGCCAAAAGTTCAAAGACTTTGCCAAACGCTGGAACTTTCAACATGTCACCAGCAGCCCAGAATACCCACAGTCCAATGGACTTGCCGAACGCGCTGTTCGAGGCGCTAAACAACTCATGGAAAGCTCCTACCTGGCCAAATCTGACGTCTACCTGGACCTGTTGAACTTGAGAAATATTGCCAGAAACAATGTTTTAGGCTCTACAGCCCAGCGCCTGATGTCCCGCCGAACGAGACCTCCAATGCCAGTGACACAGGATCACTTAAAGCTCAAAGTTTTCAGCCCTGCTGTAGTGCAAAAGCACTTGCAGTCCAATCGAGATGTGCAGAAACGTGCCTACGACAAAACCAGCAAGCCACTTAGGCCACTAATCCAAGGCCAAGGCCAAGTGGTTCGTCTAGAGACAGACAAAGGACATACCAAGCTGGGGTTTATCCACGGCCCTGCAAAGGAACCACGTTCCTACCTTGTCGATGTCGGTGGTACCATCTACAGACGCACCCGTCAACACCTCCTTCCAGTGAAGGAACGAAGTCCGGCACTCCAGGGTCCTGACGCACCTCCACTGAACTTTAAAGTCATCGCTGTTCTAGGCGTTCCTGTACCTGCAGCTGTTGCTACCCAATACTCCCCGCGTTGGTCTGTTCCCCCTTCCCCCTTTGTAACCGGTTCACCGATACCCCCGCGACGGTCTTCCCCTACGGTGTCTCCCCAGAGCCCCTTGAGCTCACCCAAACGTGCCCTTAACTTTTCGGAAGAAAAGGTTGATGAGGCAGCTTCTTACCGTACGAGGATCGGGCGGGTTAGTTAGCCACCTGTTAGATATGGCGATTATGTTTAACCCCATTATTATTAGATGTGGCATTTTGTATTTACTCATCGTAGTGATAACGCTTTATCTACTTTTCATTTATAGAAGAAGAGATGTAGATTGGCTATAGCATGTGAGCCAATTAGAATGCTTAGTAATTATAACCCCGCCTAATTATAACATTCATAGTGTAAGAACCTACCCACTGTCTACTAGTTAGAGTAGCAGTGTGAATGTGTGATGACCTGCTGTGTAAATAATGACCTGAACAATAAAGATGCTTGTGTTTCAACCTGTGTGAGTTTGAACTCTTTACAGACAGGTTGGGGGAGTGGGCAGAAGCATGGCAGATGATGTTTAATGTGGATAAATGCGAGGTTATCCACTTTGGTATCAAAAACAGGAAGGCAGATTACTATCTAAATGGCGTCAAGTTGGGAAAAGGGGAAGTACAACGGGATCAGGGCGTCCTTGTTCATCAGTCTATGAAAGTAAGCTTGCAGATACAGCAGGCGGTGAAGAAAGCGAATGGCATGTTGGCCTTTATAACAAGAGGGGTCGAGTACAGGAGCAAAGAGGTCCTTCTGCAGTTGTACAGTGCCCTAGTGAACCACAGCTGGAGTATTGTGTGCAGTTTTGGTCCCCTAATTTGAGGAAGGACATTCTTGCTATTGAGGGAGTGCAGCATAGGTTTACAAGGTTAATTCCCGGGATGGCTGGACTGTCATATGCTGAGAGAATGTAGCGGCTGGGCTTGTACACTCTGGAATTTAGAAGGATGAGAGGAGATCTTATTGAAACATATAAGATTGTTAAGGGTTTGGGTACGCTAGAGGCAGGAAACATGTTCCCGATGTTGGGGGAATCCAGAACCTGGGGCCACAGTTTAAGAATAAGTGGTAAGCCATTTAGAACGGAGACGAAGAAACACTTTTTCTCACAGAGAGTTGTGAGTCTGTGGAATTCCCTGCCTCAGAGAGCGGTGGAGGCCGATTCTCTGGATACTTTCAAGAGAGATCTAGATAGGGCTCTTAAAGATAGCGAAGTCAGGGGATTATGGGGAGAAGGTAGGAACGGGGTACTGATTGGGGATGATCAGCCATGATCACGTTGAATGGTGGTGCTGGCTCGAAGGGCCGAATGGTCTACTCCTGCACCTATTGTCTATTGGACCATTATAAGCTGTGTTTGATCAATTCATTTGGTAAATCCATTCATGTGCATGTGATGGGAAGGGTGATGTTAATGGCATGTAGCAAAATCATGGAGCCAAGTTTGAAGTATGTGCTTATGATTTTGATATGTGGAAAATCTGCAGGCAATCTTTGAAGGTTTGAGTACTGGACAGTTTTCACTACAAACTGATGGAATTGAGGAACCTTTAGATTTAATTGAGTAAGCTAAAGTCTAGAGGGATTTTATATTTGAGACCACTGAATGCTCAATGATTCTGCTGGATGAATATCACTGCAAGTGTTAAAATATATTTAGCTTGGCGTACACGGCGGCATGGTGTCGCAGCAGTACAGTTGCTGCTTTACAACGTCAGAGACCCGGGTTCGATCCTGACTACGGGTGCTGTCTGTACAGTGTTCGAATATTCTCCCCTGTGGGTTTTCTTTGGGTGCTGCAGTTTCCTCCCACACTTCAACGATGTGCAGATTTGTAGGTCAATTGGCTTTGGTAAAATTGAAAATTGTCCCTAGTGTGTAGGATAGTGCCAATGTACGGGGATCACTGGTCGGCGCAGACATGGTGGGCCAAGGGGTCTGTTACCTCTCTGTATCTCTAAACTGAACTAAACTAAACTTAAGTTTTATGATGGTAACAGGAGTGAGATCTCAATGCAGTATTTTGATCTGCAGATATTTTACATTTAAGTAGGTGGTTTATGATAGAAAATGTTTTGGGCAAGTGAAACAAATATGAACTTTGTGCATGTTTCATAAAGCTTTACTCAGATTATTAAGAAGCGCATTCTGAATTTTAAAATAAGAACACGCTAAATTGGGACATTAACTGCAGAATTATTGCTTATTAAACCTGGAGTAATGGTATGAGTCATTTTTGAAAGAATATTGTTTTTCAGGGTTATGAAGGACAGAAGCACAATCGTTTTAGTATGTGTGTAGGCAGAACAAAAACGGTTACAAATAAAATAAATGCTTGCGCTCATGAAATAATAACGGGCTTCGGAGACTGGCTGAAATGCATCATCGCAGACTCTTTCCCCTTTTAGTTGGATCTTTTTCTTGTCCTTTAGTTTGAAATTTTTGAAGTGATGCCAGGCTGCAAAGGTAAATAGCATGCATGGAGCTTGGTGAATGACAAAATAAATAGTCTACCTTGCTGAGATTTAAGGCTAGAGTAAGGCGAAGTGCAATGACTGTGAATGAAATGGGGCTAAATTTAGTTTCTTAAAGAGGACAGCATGACTGATTGCATGATTAACTTTTAGTTGCTTCTCTCTTTGAGGTGGTTTGAATAATACTTTGCATGGCACAAACGGAGCAACCCTGAAATAGTTGGGACGATTAATGGTGAGCTTCTGTTTTTTACAAAGCTAATGAAAGAAAATCATTCTGCAACTGTCTGTTTCAAAAGTCAACAAATAGTTGTGTTAAAGATGCATGGGGTTATTTTCCTGGCAAATTTGGGGTGGTGATACGTTAAAACTTTTCTCCTGTGAGCATGGACTTGTGCTGAGATCAAGGTTACAAATATTCATGTATTTTTATCAGCAGGTTTAAACAGTGCTTGACAGTGGGATTTTTTGTCATAGGAAATCTTTAGGCAATTTATTTCTCTCCTCATTCAAGTGTTGTAAACATGCAATTATCTGCAAGAGATATCCGCCAAGAACCAGGAAATGGAATAAGGCTAACATGTGCTTTCCTATCTTTCCATACCTAAATTTGAATCCTTGTTCCTTTGACTGAGATTTACGAGTTCTCTTTGTACCAGGAGTAAAACTTTACGTTTAGGTTTATGTTTATTATCGTCACGTGTACTGATGTACTGTGAAAAGCTTTGTTTTGCATGCTATTCGAAATAGATCAGAAATACGATCAAGTCAAAATCAATGTACAATACGTTGTGTAAAGGGAAGATACGGAGTGTGGAATATAGTTCTATAGGAATTGGCACATCAATTCCAAAGACAAAGTCCAATTTTCTGTATTGGGGTAGAGGTGAATCCAATAGCACCCTGGCTTATGGCAGGATCGTTCAGAAGCCTGGTGGGGGGGGGGGGGGGAGAAGCTCTTCCTGAGACAGGTGGTGCATTGTGATCTGTATAGCTTAGGAAATGGCCTCTTATTCTACAGATAATTACCCGTTAACATTTTTTTGGTCTATCCTTGGATGTAGTTATCCTTCAGTTGCTCTGTGGGTTTATAGAGGGTCAGAGCTACTTGATTATATCCCAACACAAGGACTATTGTTTCATTTTGTGACTCCACTAATGGAAACTTGGTTTCTTTTTTAAGAACCAGGGCGAAAAGCTAAACAACAGAAAACCCAAGTGCGGGGAGATTTAAGAACAAGATTGAGTGGATCTTCAGCAAAAGTCCAGAGAAAGATTTGTGCTTGAGCCTTCTGAGTGACTTAGGATGCTGGGAAATATTCCAATACTGATTCATATTTAAAAGTAGTCAGTTGTTAATGTTGGCAGTTTGATGATCATTGATTTCCCAATTTAGATTCCACCATGAAGTTATTCACAGCTATTGATTGATCTATATATAACAGCTCAATGAGTTTTAATTTTTTCATTTTGTACTGTGTTGATCTTGGTGTCAAAGTTGAGCTATTTGCATGCGCTCATATGGATGAGCACAGCATACACAGTAGAGGGTGGTGCAATTCTGGAAAAATCAAGGTGATGGGCCGCACTAAAGCAAAAGGAAGAGATCTAGTAGTTCATGTTCATTACTTTTTATTAAAAACAAAATATATGTTGTAAGGAACATAAATTATCTCTTACCTCTGGGATTGGCCTTGCTTTGTGGTAGATGTAATGGAGAGTTATCAAGTTGGCCTTAAAGTATGTGATAAATCTAATTCTACAGCAAGTTGACCCTGAACCACTATAACATATTGGCAGCAAAATTGATAGTGGCAAGCTCATTCTGTTTAATGTCTTCATGCATTAATGGGAATTGCTTCACCATTTGTATCAACCTTTTTTCTCTATTGCCTGAGTGTAGTATCTGGGTTACTTTTGGTATTTCTGCAAGCATTGCCCCTCAGATAAAGAGAGGGTTGACAACAGAACACTCTTTATTGAAGGCAGTCAACAATAAGCAACAATATCTGGTGCAATAATATGTTAAAGTGATCCCGCATGATGCATGTTGTTCTATTCACAGTGTATGCTGACCCTCACACAACTTGGAAGTCGCTTCAAATGAAACACCAATTTGGACACTCGTCCCTAGCTTTTCATTTTTCCTTTAGGACCCTTGAAATGCTAGTATTCAAAATCAGTGGTAAATGTGTGAGGAGATACAAGCAACTGCAGATGCTGCTTTCCAAAGAAAAACACAAAGTGGTGGAATAACTCAGTGGGTCAGACAGCATCTTTGAGGAAAACGAACCGGGACGATGGAGCCAGGGATGATGAACCAGTGACGGCTGAACCTGGGACGAGGGAGCCTGTGACGACGGACGATGGCGCTTGCATCGACGGAGTGAAGGCGTCAGGAGCGGACTCGACGGCGGTCGATGCGGTGGTCATCAAGGTTGTCGGTCATTGTTGAGGGTGCTGAAGAATGTGAACAGGCCACTTGGAGCTGGAGGTCGCGCCACCGGGAACATAGAGGACCTGACGCAGGGGGCGCCATCATGAGGGATAGGGGGGGTGGCCCGGGATGGGGGTAGAGGGGGAGAACAAAGGAGGACCTGGCATTGGATACTTTTTGTAACTATGTCTGCGCCGACAGTAGCTGATACGGAGACCCGTGAACAGAAAATGGCATGCCAGCTTCTGGACTACCCCAGCAGACGTGGGGCAACTCAGCAGATCGATTTCAAACCATCCGGAATATGAGTCGACTAGAACTAGGTGTTGTTTGCCATGCCACTTAAACATGTCAGTTGCCAACGTGGACCATGGGAGGTCGGGAACCGGGTGTGAGAGAAGTGGCTGCTTTTGTTGGTGTGGTGCCAAACTGTTGCACACTGCACAGGACTTTACTTTCTCACGAATATAATCAGCCATGCCAGGACAGAAAAACATGCTTCTTGCTCGCAGGACAATTGCCTCTGCGCCTGGGTGACCTACATGGACAGCATCAAAGTATTTGTTGTGTACGGAGGCAGGAACTACAGCTTTGTGGCCCTTTACGATAATGTCCTCTTGTAGTACTAGTTCATCATGAACGGCAAAGAAGGGCCGGATTGGGAGTGGTAATCTGTATTGCTTGTCTGGCCTTAATGATGGAGGAGAGTGATCGTAAGGTATCGTCAGCGGCAGTTTGGGCAACCAGGTCCTCCAAACTGGACGAAGGAACATAGCAGACCGTCATGACATGGAAACGATCTTCCGCTGTGGATGATTTCTCGCAGGTCTTCCGTGGAGCACGTGACAGGGTGTCAGCCAGGTGCATGTCCTTGCCATGTTTGTAGGTTAGAACAATGTCATATTTCTGTAGCTGTAGCAACATACGTTGAAGGCATCCTGGAGAAGAGTTCTGTTTGTTCTGAATGCTGATTAGGGGTTGTTGGTCAGTCCCAATAGTGACCGTTTTTCCGAAGATAAAGTCATTAAATTTCTTGCAAGCGAAAACGACCGCTAGTAGCTCCTTTTCAATCTGAGTGTGGCGTTGTTCCATGTCGGTCATGGTGCGAGAAGTATAAGCAACAGGCCTGTTGCTGTCACCGTTATCTTGGAGGCAAACTGCTCCTAACCCATACTGCGAGGCATCACAAGTCAGTGTGAGGTAGTTTAACATCAAAGTAGGTGAGGGTGGGGGCACGACATTTGTTGTTTAAGAGTGTCGAACGCTCTCTGCTGCTGTTCATGCCAGGACTAAACAGTGTCTTTGTGGGTTAGCTGGTGCAGTGGGTCGATAATTCACTGAAATATGGAATGAATTTCCCCAAGTAGTTTACCATGCAAAGGAATCTCTGCAGGCTGAGCACGTCTGTGGGTGCTGGTAACTCGTTGATTGCAATAGTCATTGATGGATCAGGTTTGAGGCCGTCACTTGTGAACACATGACACACGTGGTTCACCGTCACTGGTGAACACATGAACCACCTCTGACACCATGTTGAAATGATCGGACTCACACCTAGTGGTTAGAACTCATCGTCTTTATTGTCGTACAAACGGAGGGAACACAACGTGCTTTCATCCCCGTGGTCTGCATCAAATCTAAAAGAGAAAGAGAGAGTGACACACTGGCTTATAGGGCCAGCCCAGGGTAGGGATGAAGATCTGGACTGGACTAAATAAGGAATGTGTAACATGCATAATCCGTGTGGAGAGATATATATAGTAAAGACATACTAATCTACAGTAGCTGATGGAGTAGGCTGCTGATGGAATAAGTGGATGGGTAGCCTGTGAGGTGACGTGCTCCTTCTGCCTTCAATGGGTTCTCAAACCAGGGCCTCAGGATTCTCATTATCATCTCAATTGCTCCTTCACTATTTTGAGTTGTCATGGGCCAGACGTGACCAGGAGGCAAGGAAACTTTGAGTACATACATTGATTTTTTTTTCTCTCTGTCTGGTCATTTCCTCCAACAGAGCTTGGATTATTCTATTTTGAAGGGCACAGGGACTCCAGAGTAGCCGACAAAGTAACAAGGTATTCAATAAGGGGTTCATTGGCTTACAGCGCCCATTTACAATATCATTTACTATATACTATTTATTAAACCATTTACTCGATCCTTCCAGTAAATTGAGGATTCTGTAGAAATATTGTTAATGGTATTTTACCTGCTGTGTAGGGACTCCAGGTCTCCAGACCTTTTGGAGGGGAGTTGAAATACAAATACAGGTCAGAATACTAGAAGGAAATTCCTCAACACTGCATGAATTTGTACGAGGTCTAAAATCCCAGAGTAAACAAGAACACAAATAAAATCCAAATCTTTTGGTGATGAAACAAAGACTACTATTTAAGAAAACAGTTGGATTAGCATAGCACTCATTTTCTGTAATAGAGCAACTATTTCACATTTGTATTCTGTCAGCAGAATAAACCACCTTCATTGCGGTGGACCATCCATAGAAATAAATGGAACAATTATTGATGCAAGTTGTAGTCTTTTGGAAAAGTCAAACCAAAGCAGGAGGGCGAAAATAGATCAAATGGATCCTGCTTCATAAGACAGGAAAAAAGGACAACTGCAATAAAATGCCTTTGCTTGCTTTGGCCTTTGGACAAGAGGTCCTGGACCATCAGGGTCCTCTACCCAGTAAGTCCATGCCAATGGATAATGCAATAAGTTGCACAAATCACATTTCTAAATCTCTCCATCTTCCCATCAACCCTCATCTATGCACTTGGGAAGATTTACAGTGGCCAAGTAACATAACGACTTGCACATCCTTGGGATGTGGGTGGAAACAGGAGCAGGTGAAGGATATCCATGCAGTCACAGGGACAACATGCAAACTCCACACAAAGGTCATCCAGAGTCAGGATTAAACTCAGGTTGCTGGAACTGTGAGGCCGCAGCTCTATCATTCCCCTACTCTATCTTCAAGTAAACTACATGAACTCAACAAGAAAGAACCATTATTATAATGGCTTAATATCTGATGAAGTGTCCTGACCCAAAATGTCACCTATTCATGTTCTTCAAAGATGCTGCCTGACCCACTGACTTGGAACACGTACAACACTGTTCAGACAGCGCCCATAGTCAGGATCAAACACTGGTCTCTGGCGCTACAGCGCAGCCACTCTGCCACTGTGTCGACTACAGTTGTGGCCAATGAATAGCATCCTGACATAAGTATTCTTATTGTCAAGGTGATCCAAGGTTTCAAGGTCAGTTTATTGTCACATGTACCAATTAAGGTACAGTGAAATTCAATTCGCCATTACCATACAGCCATACTAAAAAAAAAGCAACAAGGCACACAACTACATAAAAGTTAACATAAACATCCACCACAGAGGATTCCGCACGTTCCTCACTGTGATGGAAAGCAATAAAGTCTAATCTCCTTCCTCTTTATTCTCCCGCAGTCGGGGCAGTCGAACCATCCGCAGTCTGGGGGATCAAAGCTCCCACAGCCGGCGGTTGAAGCAGAAACTCACTTCGGGGCGGTCCAAATTCCCCGATGACGGTCTCTAACTAGAGACCGCGTGCTCCGCGATGTTAAAGTCCCACAGGCTCCCACGGTTGGAAACCCAAAGACGACCACCGACAGGGATCGCGAGATCCGTGTTGTTAAAGTCCCGCAGGCACCCGGTCGATCTCCACCAAAGGCCGCCAACTCCTCGATGTTAGGCTGCAGTGCGGACAGAGATACGATACGGAAAAGAATTGCATCTCCGTCGAGATAAGAGATTAGAAAAAGTCCCCCCCCCCCCATGTTAAAGAACACTAAAAACCAACCATTTAACACATACCAAACAGGCACAAAGAAGGAAAGGACAGACCGTGGATTCAGGGCTGAAAGTAGTATTTAGAGACATAGCATCCTCCATAGGCCTATTTTTTTTCTGTTTGCAAATGGTCTAGATTATCTGGACAGACACAGTGAAAAACTTGGTTACGTGCTTGCCAAGCAAATGACACCATACGAGTCCAATCAAACCATTCGTGAGTACAATAGATAGTGGCTATGGAAAGTAAGACAGGTCAAGACAGGAGATGTAAGCATTTGACCGTTTAAATGATGGGTCGTTTCGACTATGGCCATGCCGTCTCCACCCCTGCCAAGGACTCCTGTTTCATTGCCGGGGATACAGTTTCAATCTCCTGCACCTATTCTACCATTGATCGCATCTCCGGTGACGGGAAAAAATACAGAACTGTACCGTACGCGTGCAGGTCACATTTGCAAGGCCACCGTAAAGTACCCGGGTTACGTTTGAACTTCCCTCCAGCTTACTTACACATACTATATGTACTTTATGTAATCATTAGTACCTACATTTTGCATACAATTATCATATCTATGTTATTAGGAGTTAATTCTTTAAGAGGAAGGATGTAGATTAGTATGTCTTTACTATATGTATATCTATATTACTAAAAGTCTGTTGACCGGTTTTGGCCTTCTGTGCTGCGATTTCCGAGAGAATGCCGCCACCTACGGACGTCATTTTTGGGCTACCTTGCCGAGGATTTTTCCCGTCGATGAAAAATGACAGAGATATTAATGCTTTTACAAAATTCCCCATTCTCTCTGCTGCTCCTGCTGGTGGGAGGGGGAGGGACTATAAAACCAGGAAGTGGTGTTCCCCAACCAGTCTCTACAACATGGAGGTCTGAGCTCTGAATGACTGAACAAATGTCTACATAGCTGTGAGTAAGTACACTTAATGTGGTTTGAAAATGAAAATATGGTTATGGTTAGTTTGAGGAAAAAAGCGCTGCCTGCAAATGGTTGTTTGGGGGGTTTGGGTTGAGTAAAAAGGCATACTCTCTCTCTCTCTCTCTCTCTCTCCGTGTCCCTCTCTCTTTCTCTCTCTCCCCCCCCCCTCTCTCCCTCCCCCTCTCCCCCCCCCCCCCCCCCCTCCCCCCCCCTCTCCCTCTCCCCCCCTCTCTCTCTCCCCCCTCTCCCTCCCCCCCCCTCCCCCTCCCCCCTCTCTCCTCCCCCCCCCCCCTCCCCCCCCCCTCCCTCCCCTCTCCCACCCCCCCTCTCTCTCTCCCTCCCCCCCTCGCCCTCCTCCTCTCTCCCCCCCCCCCTCTCCCTCTCCCTCCCTCCCCCCCCCTCTCTCCTCCCCCCCCTCCTCTACCCCACCTCCCCTCCCCTCCTCTCCCCCCCTCTCCTCCTCCCCCCCCCTCTCCTCCCCACTCCTCCCCCCCCCTCTCCTCCCTCCTCTCCCCCTCTCTCCTCTCCCCCCCCCTCTCTCTCCTCTCCTCTCCCACCCCCCCCTCCCCCCACTCCCCCCCCCCTCTCCCCCCCCCCCCCTCCTCTCTCCTCCCCCCCTCCCTCCCCCCCCTCTCTCTCTTCCCCCCCCTCTCCTCTCCCCTCACCTATCCCCCCCTCCCTCTCCTCCCCCCCTCTCTCCCCCCCCTCTCCTCTCCCCCCTCTCCTCTCCCCCTCACCCCCCTCTCCCCCCTCCCTTCTCCTCTCCCCCCCTCCCTCTACCCCCCCTCCTCCCCTCCCCCTCTCTCTTCTTCTGGTTCTTCTCTTCTTCTTTTTCTTCTTTCTTTCTTCTTTCTTCTTCTCTTACCTTTTCTCTTTCTTCTAGCTTCTTCTTCTCCCCGCCCTCCTCTCCCCCCTCCCCCTCCCTCTCGCTTCTACCCCTCCCCTCCTCTCCCCCCCTCCCCCACTGCCCTCCCCTAAAAACTCCCCTCCCCTCCACACCCCCCTACCCCCCTCCCCTCCCCACCCTCCCCCCCCCTCCCTGCTCCCCTCCCTCTCCCTCCCCTCTCAGCACACCCTCTCTCCCCCCCTCCCCCCCCCTCCCCCCTTGTCTCTCCCCCCCCCACCACCTGCCCACCGCTATTCCTACATGTGCGGTTCCTATGTCTGGCTTCCCGAGAACCCATAAAACCCAGAGTGGGAGCATGTGTCCCTTGATCCTGAGGAACTGCCTCAGAAGAAGAAGAAAATGTATTTTTCAAACAAGCTCAGCCACATTGGAGAGTTATGACATTGCAGTTTAGTTTAATTTATTGTCACGAGTCCTGAGTTAGTGTAAAGCTTTTATTGCATGCTAATCAGTCGGTGGAAAGACAATACAAGATTACATTTGAGCTATCCACAGTGTACAGATAGCACTAGTACTAGCTACTAGTTCCCATTAGTATTAGTACAGTGTACTAGTCCCCATGTACAGCACAAATTGAGTGTCGTGTTCTCTACATTACATCATTATGTACAGTTTAAAAGTACTTCAATGTCTTTAAGCACTTTGGGACATCTGAGACTACAGTCGGTGTAGAGAACGTTATCAATTTTTTAATATCTTTTAAAATTATGTTAATACTTCTGCCTTTGTACAGTTACTAGATTAGTTGACATAATGGCAATTCATAGCATCGCTGCATATGACAACGAAACTTGACGAGTATGCAGACGTATTACCTGGGGTTCTCAGGGACTTTGATATTAACCCAGGTCTGTAATTAAATGTTCAATATCAATATATTCTCTTAATTTTCCCTATGGTTAAAAACTCATTTCATGCCTGCCATTTATAAATGCTGAACACCAGGATGACTAGTGGTGTCTCAAGGAGTAGATGTTAGAATGGCTGGGGGTGGGGATGGTTGTTTAGAATGGCTGGAATGGATAATGTGTGGCTTCCTTGAACTTTTTGTGTCCAATATTTTTATGCCCGGTGAGTGTGAAATAGTATTTTAATAAGCGTAAACAAGCGAGTATTTTAGGCTGAGTTGAGATTGTGACGTAAGAATATATTGCCATGAAATAGGGGCTTCACGTTAATGCTTTGCAGATTTTTAAGCTTTTCAAGATCTGTTTATCACGTTTTTTCAAATATGTCAAATCAGTGTCAGCTCGCATTACATGATCCAACTTTAGTGACCAAAAAGCCCCTTTATCTAATAGTGAATGGAAAACATTTAACGTCAGCTCAGCTTCCCCTCTGCCTTTCACATTTCTGTCCAATTATATTATATTGGAACAACCCAACGCTATGGAATCCTGAGTCTCTTCGCCACTGGGTACTGCCACTGTGAGTTCTCTCTTTGCTTATTGTTCTTGACATAAAGTGTTTTGGACATGAAATGTTCCGCACAGCTGGTTATTGTTTTACACAGCTCAACCGCTCTGACTAAAATAGAACTTCATTTTTTTCCCGTTTCTCTTCACTAATACATGGACTTGTGTTACCAGTTTCCGTAATTAAAAATATAACCTGTTGTGGAATTAGAATTAGAATGGATATGTGCTTTGTGCTTAATACTCAAAATAGAGTTATTACTTTGAAAGCTTCAGGGCTTAGTATACAGTAAGTTTTCAACACAAACATTTGACTTGCAAATGTCTGCCACTGACTCTTCAGGTATACATATTATATTTGCAACAATATTTTTTGCTGCAATAAATAATGCACCACTCTCCATGCAATGGAATACGTTGCACCAGCATGCTAGAATGCATTTCACATAATCTTTTCAATTTACAAAATTTTGCTTCCTGCAAAAGATTCCTTTGGTAAATTAAAAATTGCTGTTTTTTAGATGTACTTGCTATCTGAGGGGATGTTAAATCACATATTTATGGTTCTGAACTTGCTTCGAGTAATGTGTTTGTATCTAGAGCCAAATTAGAAGTCTGTATGAAATGCTTGAATGCATTACATCATTTTAAATGCTATCTCATAACTCTTATTAAACTCTTGTATAAGCTAGTTGGACTCCATTTCTCCTTCTCCTTTCTAAATAAAAAAGGTAGTGACTTTTTGTTTGACATAGCAGAGAAAGTGTGCTTATTTATAATGGTTATGTTTCATGACCAACAGATCTATTATCATATCACTTGTCTTACAAATCAGACCCTTTATATTTTATTTTATATTAATTATTTCACACTGCTCATTCCATTCTCATTTTTTCCTTTATTTTCTTCCTTGAAAAAGATGTTTAAACATTTTTGTGACCTCGCACTAAGAGTTTACAATACAATCATTGGACTACAATTAAGAAGAATCAGCGTTACTTTATTGTGTTGTTTGGGTGTTAAAGGGGAGGCAGTAAAAAATGTATTTTTTTCAGGATGTAACTAACGGGGTGGATAAAGGGGAGGCAGTAAATTTAATTTTTAAATATGAGTCTTAGTGCAATTACCTGAGTTCCTAATCTTGTGTGTCAGTAGCATGATACATGAAAAAAATTTGCACAAGAACAAAAAACATTGGTAATATTTTAACACAACTAGAGGATTGTATAACTATAAAAAACAGACTTCTGATAAATCCGTATTTTTTTTAATATGTCTTAGTCCGTGGGCCAGAGGGGCTTACCGTGACCACAATTGACTACTATCCTGTGATCAATCATCCTATCACAGAATTTAGTACAGTTCAAAAGTGTTTATGAGCTTCGGAAGAAGCAAGTCATGAGGTTGGCCAAGAATATGTCATTACAACATTCGACTTGGGTGTCTGCATGAAGGCAGATCCTCTCGTGTGGAGTCATCCTGCAAAGTACAAGAAACACATTGTGTTCATTGGCACATTTCATGTCATTTGTGCATATTCAAAATGCTTGGAAAGAAAATGGAAGGATCCGGACTTCAGGATGTCCACATGGAATCGGGGGTCATGTCTACTGGTTCTATGAAAGGTGTTATGACAGGAAAGAACTACGACAGAAGTCTGCACTGCCACAAGACGATGGTGGAGTTCTTGGAGAGACTCCTTCTTGATGAATTCCTGTTTATGGCTGAAAAAGATGCAGTGCTGTCAGGTATACCAGAGGAATCAAAGGGCATCTTTCAAGAGCTAATCCGATTGCCAACAAAGCAGGCACTTGCTGAAGTCATGGCCAATGCAGATCTCAACACATTGATGGTCGTATGAGAGCTTCAAAGCTGATGTTTGAAAGGGATCTCTCAGGAAAAATGCGCAATTTTGGATGTCGTACATGAATTCCGTATGGATTGCTCTCTCATTGACTAGGTCTGTGAAAGAGAACAACTTTCCATTGTACTTGCACTGTGTTTTCTTATGCCGGATCTCTTCTTCACCTTTGGTGGTGACAATTACTTCCGCTGACTGACCTACCTTGCTGTGTTCTTGGCAAACATCGAAGAATCACCATCACCATCACCAAAGAGGTGCCATTAGTGTCGCTAGGTCGTACATACCAGGAAACCAATGTGCTGTTGAAAAAACGATTAAGGAGACAATCATGGGTTCGAACTTCAAAAGAAAGGGCACACTTTCTCTCTGCAACTCTCAGTCTCACAGACATGACTTCTGGTACCAATCGCGGAAGCAAACAGAGGTCAACAACCAACTGAGATAAGGAAAAGTGAGGCATGTGTAAAGAAAGCCATTGATGCTGTAAAGAGCTTCCTGAATCCTTTGACGTAGATGACAAGACTGGGTTGTTTGTACTCTCTTCTGCTGCACATGTTCTGGCTGAAGTTGAGAAATATGTCAGAAAGGTACTTACCCCAGGGAAAGAACAGAGAGAGAAGTTCATCAGAGAGCGACTTGAGAAAAAGACAGCATTCTCCGAGCCCATCAAGAATCTGAAGCTCAAAACCATGGCAGAAACAAAGAAAAGAGTGAAGCTGAAAACATCTGAACAAAAGGTACAAGCAACAAGGGGATATTGCTTTTCAACTGATGGTCAATGCACAAAGTTCTGGCAGTCAACTCAATCTACGGGAGATTATGAAGTACTCTCTGACCCCTGTACACTACTCCACTGGTACATCAGACAACTTCTTTGCAAAGACTGATAAATCCAAGGGCCTACACTACCTATTGAAAGATGTAGACAACTCACAACCTTCTGCCAGTAACAAGACATTGATAGTGGAAGATGGCAATGCTGCATTCTGCTATCATAAAGAGATTCCTGCAAACTTCAAAGAGATTGGCATCAAAATCTTCAATGCATTGTCATCTAATGATGTAGTCTTCAGTACCGATATGTACAAACCAGATTCAGTGAAGTCAAGTGAACACGACGTGGGTGTGCGGAGAAGAGAATAATCAAAGGAGGAAAGATCAAAAAGCAAGAGATTGGAAGCAGTTCTTGACCAACGATGAGAACAAGAAGCAGCTCATTGAACTACTTCTTGATGTGTGGAGTGAGCATGACATGGCAATGAGGCTACATGGAAGGAAGGTGATCTTCATTAAGGAAGGAGAGGCCACACTTCTTGCTTCTCAGAATGGGAAAGACACTGCAGTCTGAGATTCAATCCCTTAACTCAAACCAAGAAGAAACAGGCTTGTGAATCATCCCATCCTGCAACTGTGGCAAAGAGCAAGGATATGACCACGTACAAGTCAAAAGCCCAGACAGCAATATCTTTTTCATATTGCTTCATTATGCAAACACCATTCAAGACACCACAGTGTTCTTTGACACAGGGAAGGCAACAGGCAAAGGCTAATAGATGTCACCCATTTTGCAAAGCACAGGGAAGGCAACAGGCAAAGGCTAATAGATGTCACCCATTTTGCAAAGCAGTCCTCCTCAGAATACTGCTCAGCATTACCGATTTTCATAGAGTTGAAGATGATATGGTCCTAATTTAGTGGATTTTTTTTAATGTATCTTTACTAAGAAACAGACTCAATTGCAAGTACCAAATTCACAGACCCCAAGAAAGAGGGCAAAGTGTGAAAAAGCACAATTTTGAGATATATTGAAATAAGGGTTAATAAAACTTAAAGAGAGCAATCCTGCTTACTCCTGTTTCTCTATATATAACTGGTCTTCTTTCATTTTATGTGGTATAGTAAGTACTCTGAATAGTACTCATTGGAACTGAATATACCATATTGCAGATTTGCTTCAGTAATAGCAATGTGTTTTTTTTTACACAGCTACTTATTGTTGGAGGATCTTTTGGTCTCCGTGAATTTGCCCAAGTTCGGTATGATGTCCAAAAGGTGAAGAGAAAGGTAAGCAATAGACAAATCTGCACTCTCAATCTGCCTAGTAACATGGTAATCTGAAATCTGCCTTGCAATATTGCACACTATTGCATTGGAAACCAATTCCACAGCTACACGTTACTATCTTAACTCTGCTGCAGTTTAGCATTATTTTCATTGCTTTGCATTGATGCCTGGGATTTGCACTAAAACAAACTACATAGGTTTTGCAAATGGAAAGGCCACGTGGAGGTGGTGTTCAAAGTAACAGGTAATTTATTAAAACTGGTGAGCACCCTCATTTGCTCCAACAGAGGCCCTGAAATAACCCTCACTATTATACTGACATTGAAGTGTTGAAAATGGAAATATGGTTTTAGCAGTATCTAGCCTGTGTGTAAAGTTCATATGTAAATGATATTCTTCCCAAGTCCGCACTGACTTTATTGGGTTGGCATGTAGGTAATTGGCTTCTAATCTGAGCCATGCTATCATGGTTGGAATTTTATAATCAGTAGTTAAGGACAGCACTCGGCATTGCCCTTGAAAGAACCTGCCCTCGAAAAAACCTGCCCTCAAAGCTTCAGCGTGGCATGGATTCCCATTGTCCTTTGTGATTTGATATCTGTTGCTCCTCCACATGGTATATACGACCTTCAGCAATAATGAGTGGGTTGAGGGATTCTGACACATCGCTAATTTTACAACATTTTCAACACATTATTGGAGAGAAAAATAATGTGCCACTAATATGAATTAAGGTGGAATTTGAAATATTTTTTAGTTTAAAACAAAACTGTCCTTAGTTTCTAATTTTCTAAATCTGGGATTGAAAGAATCGGCCTTCAAATGTAGACTTAGCTGTCCGAGGCTAAAGGCATTCACATTAAGGCACAACATATCAGATAAAGATTGTAACACCCAGTAAAACAATGTGAATTCTATACCAATGATAGAGTGCTTAAAAATGTCACCATCAAATCTTGGTTATTTCATCTTCAAAGACAGCAAAATGCATCTTATGGGGGAGAAAGATAGCACTGATAGCAACTTCTGTATTTCCATATTTACTGCTGCATGTGCGGAATCCAGAAGTTATAGCTAGTTTCATAGTAGTAATGACAAATGCGGCTGGGTTTGTTATCGTTCGAATCCAACTTTCTGACTCGTGTTTGCAACATGTAAACCAGAATGTAGTTGGGCTCCTTAACTGTAGAAGGAGCCAAAGCTGTGTTTGACACACTTCTCTGTTAATGTCTATGAACTCACTGGATCGTGACAGGAAACTGGATTTTCCTTTCAAAAGTCAATGACTCCTCTGTTTATTGGAACATCCTTCTGTTTAGTTTCTTGATAGTTTGGTCACTTTGAATTCATAATGAAAAATTTTCAATAATTTATATTTCATTGGCTTTATTAAGGGTGTCATAGGTTACGGGGAGAAGGTAAGAGAACGGGTTGCGAACTAGATAGATCAGCCCACAATTAAATGGTGGAGTAGACTCGATGGCCTAATTCTGCTATGATGACTTTTGAATTTATGAAGATGAGTGGGATTAGAGCCACCTCTTTAATCTCAAGAGATGCTGCCTATTATGCCCGTGTCCCACTTAGGAAACCTGAACGGAAACCTCTGGCGACTTTGCGCCCCACCCAAGGTTTCCGTGCGGTTCCCAGAGGTTTTTGTCAGTCTCCCTACCTGCTTCCACTACCTGCAACCTCTGGCAACCACCTGCAACCTCCGGGAACCGCACGGAAACCTTGGGTGGGGTGCAAAGTCTTCAGAGGTTTCCGTTCAGGTTTCCTAAGTGGGACAGGGGTATTTTTCCTATAATGTTCTTGCAGCTACTTGATCTTCTGCAGAGAGGAAGCTTTCAAAATAGTAAATGTTTATGTCAGAATGATATCATTACCATGTGGTTTTTAAAGCAATGGCATGGAAATGTTTTCAAATATGTTAAAAGAGAAACTACTTCTTGAGGGAAATGAGACTAAATAAGGGCTGAGACTATCTTTGAAACGTTAGTGCTGACATTGTCTCCCGAGGAGGTGTCAAGCATTCCATGTTTGCTGAATTTTCGGTTTACTAATTTTTGCTATAATGCTATTGATTTTTTTGAAGTGCTCGTCTTTGATTTACAGATCTATTTTTCACTATAACACCATTCTCCATGAATAAGAATACACAGTAACATTTGCATAATGCATTTCAGCCATCGTTCTCGATTTACAGTTTCACAAAACAAAATGTTTTCCTGCAAATTAAGGAATGATTTATTATTCAAGTTCAACAGGTTTCAAGCAATTTGCAAATCTTGATGCCAGTGGGAGTTAATGGGCTATGTGCATCGCACATGTTTTGTTTTGCAGTGAACCATGTTCATTCATTGTTTTGAAATAAGTTTCAATGGATACAGATTGATATTGAGTGATTCAGTTCCTTGAATGCTATATTGATACGTTGCATCAGGAGGAGTGATTTGTGTTAAGATGCTGAACTGCTTGTGATGGTTATAATTCTTGGCCTATAACATGAAGATAGACACAGAGTGATGGAGTAACTCAATGGGTCAGGTAGCATCTCTGGGGGAGAAAGATTGGTGACGTTTTGCATCGGGACTCTTCAGACTGAAAGTTGGGGGGGGGGGGGTTGAAGAGCTGGAGGCGAGAAAAGACCAGGACCGCTCCTTTTGAGCCTTAGGCAGAATGGTACCTGATAGGTCCATTGTTGCCTAGGGAAGGTGAGATCTCAAGAGAAACAACGTGGAGAACTGTGGAATGGCAAAACGACCAGGTTGGAGGAAGGGAGTATGAGATGGTTACTTAAAATTAGAGAATTCAGTTTTTTTGTTCTGGAGGTCTAGACTTTTTTATGGGGGGGTTGGGGGGGGGAAGGGGGAAACTATCTTTTCAGGGTCCCTACCTAGTCGGAAAGGCAGCTTTTCTCCGGGCTGCAGTTTCGACCCGTCCTCGCGGCCTACCAGCGGGCCTGGAGCGGTGTTTCCTGTCGGGGACCGCCCAGAACCTCGGCTTCGGTGGCGGCACAGCGCTGGAGTGCTATCGTGGAGCGGAGCGGGCGATGCCTTGCCCGGGTCGCCGCGCTGGAGCTCCGGTGAGCTGAAGACCGCCGAGATAAACATTGCGGAGCTGCGGGTTTTTGGAGCGGCCAGCTGCGGGCGGCGGCGCTGAACTTAAACATTGGGAGCCTGGGATCTCTCGATGAGATCGCCAGTGGTGGAGCTCCAACCGGTGCGGCCTTGTTGGCTTCGGAAGCCGCGGTCTCCGGTGAGGGAAGCGGCCGTCCCAGGGTTCCCATGCCGCCGAGAGGATTCTCCCGACGCCGGAGTACAATCATCCGGCGAGAACGGCCTGGAACATCGGGCCTCCTTAAAGGCAACTGTGGAGGCCTCAATAGGCCCGACTATGGGTGGACATGGGATGGGGACTGGACACTGTGCCTTCCCTCATAATGGGAACCATTGTGGGGGGATGTTTTTATGTTTAAATTTCTTATTATTGTTATGTCAGTATTCTTTCTTTATGTGCTGCATTGGCAATAAGCATTTAACTACACCTAGATGTATGTGACCAATAAAATAACCTTGGAACTTTTGACCTTTTCTTACCATTGGGTTGTTAGTTACCCAAGCAAAATATGAGGTGCTGTTCCTCCTATCTGCATGTGACCTCACTCTAGGCCTCGGCAGACTGAGTGTAAGTGTTCAGCGAAACAGGTACCAAGTCTACGTTTGACGTTGCTCGTCTTCTTATAACATGAAGCATGTGACCTTGCTCCCTGTACATGGGCGCCTGGCTTCTCTTACTGATCATCTGGATGGTCGAGGATTCTTCATTTTAAATAAGTTTGCAATTGGGTCTTTTTTTCTCCTTGGTAAGTTCTTCATGAATATCTGCAGGAGGAATTCCATAATGCACCTGTGAAATATTTATCTCCTACACCCATCATCCTATAGGTATTCTTTTAATTTTATTGATTCTCAGGTTGTTAATGTGGTACAATGGACAGCTATAAGTGAGCATGTATAATATTATTACATTCAAAGGTCTGATGAACTTTATACATTTGTTCCCATGAATGATTGAACTTTCTGCCCTTTGAGTAATTGTTGTTTCTTATTAATCTTTTGTGTTTTTAATATAATTTATTAGAATAATATGGAAGCATGGTCACCATATTGAATGATTTGTGTGCATTTTCCGAGTTACAGACTAACTTGTGGACGTCATTAAGAAGGGGATCCATTTGTTACACAAGGATGGCCTGTAGTTCCAATGTAATCAGTTTTGTGTTGTGGAATAATCCTCACAATAAAATGATGACACTTGCTTTTTAATAATAATCTTCGCTGACTGCACTACAAAATTATGCTAAAGACATAAATCTTTCTACTTCCAAGTGTTTTCAAAATCTCAGCGAATTTCAGCAGCTGTGCTGTTTGTTCCAGAGTTGCATTGTTTACTGGCATTTGAGCCATGCCTTTGAATATACATTTTGTATATAAGCAAAAATAATCCAAACCATCAAATGAGTTTGATGAAAGGAAGAATGTTAGAATCGCTGCCTTCGCTGCATTAGTGACCATTCAGCATAACAAGAAAACCTGTGCCAAGGAATTTAGTGCAGTTGAGTCCCTGTTCCCATGCTATCATTATTTTTAATTTTTTAATAATATAATACATATAATCATCATGTAAAAATTTGATTACAGGGCATTTTAAAACTTTGCAATGTTATATTATATTTATTTTCCAGAAAACAGACACAAAGTACTGGAATAACACAGCAGGTCAGGCAGCATCTCCCAAAACGTCACCTTTTCCTTTTCTCCAGAAATGCTGGCTGACCCGCTGAGTTACTCCAGCACTTTATGTCTATCTTCATGAAAATCAATATAGCATTACATTGCAAAGTTTTAAAATGGCCTGTAATCCAATTTTTACATGATGATGTATCTTTCTTTGGTATAACCAGCATCTGCAGTTCCTTCCTACATATTTATTTTGCATGTTCATTTGGCTCTGATTTTTGTATTCCTCAAGCACAAAGATGCTTTCAATATCTACATAAATTTTCTGTATAGTCTCAAAACTCGAGTGCTGATTTTCATACCTTGATGTGCAGTGAGTGTCTGTCTGCATAGTCAATTAGACAGTCCCTATTTGTGTAATTGTATATTCTGAACTTTCTATTGCACAGAGATCCGAAAGAACAGAAACATGATAGTATTAGCATGCAACAACACTTTTTTTTAACTGCTGTTCTTTGTGATGCCCTGAACAGGAGTCTACTGCTGCTGCTGAGGAGCCAAACATGAAGAACAGATTTTTTCAGATATCTTTAAAGTATTTTGAGTCAGCTGCAGATGGACAGCTTTTTGGCAACATTTGAAACTGATTTAGTGGAACAGCTGGAACAAAGATGCTTTGCCAGCAGGAATTTTTGAACAGAGTAGGCGGGAGGTGGGATTATAGAAATTTATTCCAAATGACCTATTGAGTAGAAGTGGTGAAACGTATTAATTTTCTTCCAGAGTTGTGAAACTGAAATTCAGCTATTTTGCCCTGTCAGACAGAATACAGGCATGGCATAAATGATTTGAAAAGTAACTTTAAAAAAAAAAATGGATACCAAGGACAACTGAAAAGATGCTCAGATGTTCTGCAGAATTGGCTCTGGTGGTGCACACAGGTGTGGGAGGAAGAGTTTAGAGTCAGGCTGAAGGATGGAATCAAATCAGGAAGATTTTCTGCAAGGCAGAGGCCAATCCAGCAGAACACAACAGTCAGCCCAGCAAAACACAATGGTCCCGCACTTGTCCCCATGTTGTTCTGAGATGTGGCTAAAACTTTACTCTGCATATGGGTATAGGTGTATTATTGTCACGTATAGTCAGATACAGTGAAAATCTATGTTTTGCATGCTATTCAAGCAAATCATACCATACGTGAGTACAATTCAAACAAGACAGAAATACAATTAGTGCAAAAACCATTGCAGAATATGGTGTTACAACTATAAAGAAAGTGCAGATTAAAAGATAGTTTAGAGAGTCACAATGGATTAGATTGGGAGGTCGGGGCATCTTCTTTTGTTTTTGAGAGGGAATAAGCTGTTCTTGAATCTGGTGTTATGTGCTTTCAAACTGTATCTTCTGCCTGATGGGAGAAGGGAGAGAAGAGGCTACTTTGTGAGATGGATTGTTCTGCATCTACAATGCTCTGTAGTTTCTTGCGGTCTTGGGCAGAGCAATTGCCAAACCAAGTTGTGAAGCATCCCAAAATGGATCGATAGAAATTGGTAAGAGCCATAGTATATGCCTATTTTATCAGAATTTGCACTGTTATTGTGATGTATTTGTCAAAATCTTCCACTGAGACTTGGGCACCTCATTCCAAAGTTGCCTACAAAGTTCGGGTGTACTGTGACTTAAAATGATCACATACCAATTTTATTTTATGTTTAATGTTCCTTACTCATATCCCTACTTAACTGGGTGGCACAGTGGCGCAATGCTAGAGTTGCTGCTTTATAGCGCCAGAGATCCGGGTTCGATCTTGACTACAGTTGCTGCCCTACGGAGTTTGTACATTCTCCCTGTTACCGCGTGATGCTCTGGTTTCCTTCCACAGATCAAAGATGTGCAGGTTTGTAGGTTAATTGGCTTTGTTAAAATTGTAAATTGTTCTTAGTGTGTAGGATCGTGCTCGTATACGGGGATCGCTGGTCAGTGCGGACTCAGTGGGCGTTGTACACTCCCCCTACTTCGTCGTTGTATCTCTTTTTAAGTCTAAACCAAAATGAATATGTACCTAAACTCTTTCATATCACTGCCTTCCCCCTTCTATCTGTTCGTTTGGAGGGGCCAAGTAACTAGAATTAACTTGCCATTTGGTACGTCATTATTTAACGCAAAATGGAAGAGGTTGTGAGAACAAAGTACGGTGACAAGAAACAAAATTCTCTTTGCCATAATCTCTATTAGTGGCAAAACTCTGGTACTTAGATGAGGTTTTTGCTTAATGGCAAAGCTAAACAAAGTGCAAAATCGCGCCGAAGTTCCTTGGGGTGTGAGTTGTGCAAATAAAAGCTCAAAAAATTGTCAAAAGAAAGGAAATCTGGGAGATTTGGACTGTGTGAGGCTTTTGAACTTTTCTTAGGTTTTGGAATTCACAGAAATGCTGAGAATATGGACATGGGAATGAGCCCTGTATAAACTAGCAGGTTGTTGGTCAAGGAGGAAGGCAGGAAAAATAATGTGGAGGGAAATTCCTAAGCCATCAGCCAACCCCTTGAAGAGTAAATAATTGGTTCTGAGAATCTAAACCAAATGGCCTTTTGTAAATGCAAATCTTTGACTTTTTCTTGTCAGAACGTGGTATGTTCTGCTACTGGGATGTATGGACCATTGCCATGTATCCAAATTTTTAGTTTGACCTCTAGTGGGCTACATTTTTGCATTTGCAATTGGAACACAAAAAAACATCCTACGTAATGAGACAAACAACACTGGGTTATGGAGGGGATTATGGCATTGGAAAGATAATTCATATCACATCTTGTCCATTTTTAATTCACCTTGAAAATACTTTCACTGCTTCACACTTTTCTCTCGGCCGTTACACGGCTGGTAGAACTGCTCCCTCACCGCGCCAGAGACCCAGGGTATGGTTCTGCTCTTGGGTGCTGTCTGCATGGAATTTGCAAGTTCTCCCTGTGCTGTGTGTGTTTCGTCCAGGTGCTCCAGTTTTCTCCCACATAACAAAGGCATGTGAATTTATAGGTTAATTGGCCTCTGTAAATTGCCCCGAGTGTGCAGGGAATGAATGAGATAGTAAGATAACATCGAATTAGTGTGAATGGGTGATCGATGGTCAGCATGGACTTGGTGGGCCGAAAGGCCTGTTTCCATGGTGTATCTCTAAACTAAACTAACCTAAACCAAATAATCAATGGCTAAAGTGATGTAAGGATGCATGAAAGGATGTAAGGAATAATAAAGAGACTGACTAATGCCTCCTCCATATGCACAGGTGAAATGGTAGTTTCAAAGAAGAACTTATTCATGCAGGTTCTTTTTAAATTTGGCCAATTAATATTTGTTCCTATAAGTAGAAGCTCAGATAGTCTTAAGCATTCCTGTATTAACAGGAAATGCGCCAATGTGTTCAGATTTCAATAAATCTTATGAGGTTTCTACTTTAGCTCTATGAGAATTCTGTTTTATTGGAAAAGGATAGGGAACTGGCGTGGCAAGAAGTTGTGTAAAGCAAAATATTTGAATGAAAGCATTAATATTTAACTTGAAACATCAATGTGGAATGTATCTGCTATTAAATGTGAACTCATCCAAATTTGCCGACGTGGCCCAACGTGTCGAATCTAGTAGTGCAGAACTGCAGTTCTCATTGATCTTAACTTTATCAGTCCACGTTAGTATTCAAATAATTCCTTGATTACCCTTGTCTACCTAAGAAATTCCATTCTTGTGCCCCTCTCATTCTGGATTCCTGTGCATCCTCCAAATGTCCTTGCCCATAATAAGTGACCTTGCCTTTGGCTGACATGGCCCTTGCTGCTGGACTTTCTTCACTGAATGTATCTCTCAGTGTTGGCTCGTCTGAAAAGCTGGCTATTTGAATCTCTTTCTTTGGCTCAGTGCCATTTATTATTAAATTGCCCAACACACTTTATTGGATTTCATTTCAGAATCAATGCCTTATGAATGTGCATTATTGTTAAATGTAAAGTAGCATAGTTGCAGAAAATAATATGGAAGGGATACACTGAATGAAAATGTCAAGGATCAACAGTAGTTAAGTGGAAGGTGTCCAAGTTTAGTTTTATTATTCAGTTTATCGTCACATGTACCAAGGTGCAGTGAAAAGCTTTTGTTGCTTGCTAACCAGTCAGCGGAAAGACTATACATGATTACAATAGAGCCATCCACATTGTACAGGTGCATGATAAAGGGAATAATGAGAATATGCAGAACAAAGGACAAAAACAAAGGACAAAGGACATTTATTATCACTTACACCAATTGGTGTAGTGAAACTTGATGCCATTTGCAGCACACCAATAAAAATAGGACACAACATTAAATAATTTAACAATAAACATAAAAACATCCCCCCACAATGGTTCCCACTGCGAGGGAAGGCACAAAGTCTAGTCCTTTTCCCCTTGTTCACCCATGGTCGGGCCTATTGAGGCCTCCGCAGTCGCTGTTACGGCAGCCCAATACTTCAGGCCCTCTCGCCGGGCGATGGTGCTCCGGCGTTGGGGGAACCCCTCTCAGTGGCTTCCTGTCCACACACCCCTTCCTGTCCCCAGCTCTTTTCCCTGCAACCACATAAGGCACAACATTTGTTTTACACCTCATCTCTCCAAGGACCCAAATAGCCATTCCAGGTGAGGCAAAAATTCACATGCACTGTCTTCAAATTTGTCTACTGCATTTGGTGCTCCAGGAGTGGTTTGCCTCTACAGCAGTGAAACCAAACACAGCCTATCCATCCATTTTGCAGAGCACCTGTGTACTCGCCACAGTTGCCAACCTGAACTCTATGATGGATGAGAATTCAATTCTATTTCCTATGTTGACACTGACCTGTCCATTGTCAGACTTCTCCATAGCCAGGTCGATGCCCAAATGCAAATAGAAGGCACATGACCTCACCTTGCATGGTTTTATTTTCAAAAGCATGAACTTTAAATTAGCTATTTTAAATAACCCTCTGTTACGCTTGCCCCACTATATCTTATGCTCGTTCTTGCTCTTGCTCATATCCTCTATGTCCATTCTCCTTTCTCCACATAGTTTCCTCCACCCACTACACACGTAGTTCACCCTCAAGCTTCCACCCAACCTCCCCATCTGGTTCTTGTTCCATCTGCCGTTCACCTCTCCCTCCCATATTACCTTACTTACTAAGATTCTGGCGCAACTCACATTTCTTGTCCAGCTTATCACCCGCCAAGCAGTCACCGCCTTCCCTTCCTTCACCTGGCTCCATGTGCCTCTTTTTCTATTTTTTTGTCGGCTTCTACTTTTCATCCACCTGTTTCTGTGTCCCAGCTCCATCTACCCTTCATCCATTACCCCAAAGATAGACATAAAATTCTGGAGTAACACAACGGGACAGGAACTATCTCTGGAGAGAAGGAATGTGTCTATCTTCGGTGTAAATCAGCATCTGCACTCGTCCTATCCATTACCCTTTCCGTGGTCACCTCTAGACCATGTCTCACTAATGCCCTCTCTCTTTATACCATGGTCTTCCCTGTACCCAAAAAGGCAAGGATTACTTGTCTTAATGACTACAGGCCTGTCGCACTGACCTCTGTAGTCATGAAGACACTCGAAAGGCTTGTGCTGGCCAAGCTGAAAAATATCACAAACTCCCTGCTGGACCCTCTGCAGTTTGCATATCGGGCCAATAGATCTGTGGATGATGCAGTCAACCTGGGCCTGCACTTCATCCTGCAGCACCTAGACCACCAGGGGACGTATGTGAGGATCCTGTTTATTGATTTTAGCTCTGCATTCAACACCATTGTGCCAGAGCTACTACACTCCAAACTTTCCGAGTTGACTGTGCCTGAACCCCTCTGTCAGTGGATCACCAACTTCCTGACAGACAGGAAGCAGCATGTGAGGCTGGGAAAGCACATCTCAGACCCGCAAACGCTCAGCATAGGAGCACCGCAAGGCTGCGTACTCTCTCCTCTCTACGCTCTCTACACCAACGACTGCACCTCCACAGACACCTCTTTCAAGCTTCTCAAGTTTGCGGATGACACAACCCTGATTGGACTGATCCAGGATGGGGAGAAATCTGTCTACAGACAGGAAGTGTCACAGCTGGTGTCCTGGTGCCGTAGCAACAACCTAGAGCTCAATGCTCTTAAGACAGTGGAATTGATTGTAGACTTTAGGAGAGCTTCCCCTCCCCTCACCCCACTCACCATCAACAACACCACAGTCACATCTGTGGAGTCTTTTAAGTTCCTGGGAACATCATCTCCAAGGACCTTAAGTGGCAGGCTTTCATCGACTCCACAGTCAAAAAGGCACAACAGAGGATGTATTTCCTGCGGCAGCTGAGGAAGCACAATCTATCACACATCGTAGAGTCTGTTCTCACCTTCTCCATCATGGTCTGGTTTGGCTCAGCCACCAAGCACGATACCTGGAGGCTGCAGCGAATCGTCCGATTTGCAGAGAAGATTATTGGCTGCGACCTTCCCTCCATTGATGAACTGTACACTGCAAGGGCTAGGAAGCGAGCGGGCAAGATCATCTCGGACCCCTTTCACCCTGGCCACAAACTCTTTGAATCACTTCCCTCTGGAAGGCGACTCCAGATTGTCAAAGCTGCCACAACCAGACATAAAAACAGTTTTTATCCACGAGTAGTTGCTCTACTCATCAGCCAAAAATCTGTAGCCTACCTTTGATCTGGTATTTTGTTGGTTCACATGCTTGATCAATGGTGTTTTATCATTAATGTCTTATTATTATTAATGTTTAGTGTTTTCTGAGTCATTCGTAACTGTCACTGTATGTCATGTTGTTACTTGTGGGTGGAGCACTAAGGCAAATTCCTTGTATGTGAATACTTGGCCAATAAACTTACTTATTTACTTACTTACTTTACTCCGCAACACACTCTCAGTCCTGATGCTGGGTTTAGCCCGAAAACGTGGACCATTCCTTCATCCTCTTGCTGCTCGAACCGTTGAGTTCATCAACAGATTGTTTGTTGCTGTTGGATTGATTGGGGATAATGGCTCTGACAAGGAGGTCCCAATGTAAATTCAAGTGACACGGAAAGTAAAATGGGTAAATATGTTGCAAATAACATTTATTGTGTAGATTTGCTGCAAAGAATCCAGACAGTTGTCTACAATCATTGTTTTCTCTTGATTGTTCTGGATAAATAGATGCCACTATTGACCATGAATTTGGATATATTTCACAGTCTTTGGAAGAGTATTTAAATTTAATACGGGAAATATATAAAAGCAATAGCTGTTTGATTTTCTGAGAGATAAAAGGTAAAACTACAGAATACAAGGCAGCCTCAGAAAAGGACGTACCTTTAGAGTTGAGATGAGGAGGAATTTCTTCAGCCAGTAGGTGGTGAATCTGTGGAATTCATTGCCACTGACGGCTGTGGAGGCCAAGACAAAGGACATTTTTAATACAGAGATTGATAGGTTCTTGGTTAGGAATGGTGTCAACGGTTGTGAACAGAAGGTAGGGGAACGGGATTGAGAGGGAAAGATAGACCAACCATGATAAAATAGCAGAGCAGACTCTGGGCTGAAAGGCTATTTCTGCTCCAACATCTTATGGTAAATGTTACTTTTATAGTTTGTTTCTTGATTTTATATTGATAAAGCTCATTTGACTTTATTCATTGTTAAACTGAGAGTTTCCTTTTACAAAACTTATTACATGGCAATTTATGACTATTGCCTCTGCCATGGAAAAGGTTGTAAAAGTAGCAGACTGCATTGGATGCAAGTAATAACAAAGTGTTAACCATTTAGTAGTGGTAAAAAATAGGCTGGAGAGCCAAATATAAATTTAAACTTAAAGTGAAACCATGTGTGGCAATCTACTGGGGGCATTAGTGATGCAACTCAAAGTCAACGATGTCAAATGGACCATATGATTCTACGTTTCATATTCTAAGAGCTTGAAAATATGCATGATTTTATTATACATTATATGCAGTTGTATGGCCAGAATATTTTGACATCTTGACCCTCTCCTCTCCACATTTAAAAAGAAACTTGTTCAGGATTAAGTAAACCCCTAGAGAATTCTGGAAACACTCGGAAGGTTTGGCAGGATGTCATAGATTTCTATAGCAAGGAAACAGGTCTTTTGGTCCAACTTGTCCATGCCAATCAAGTTGTCCACCTGAGCTAATCCATTTGCCTCAATCTTGCCCATATCCCTCTAAACCTTTGTACCCACCTCCACCTCTTCGTCTGAAGGTTCATCACCCTCTGTAGAAAAAGTTGCCTTTTAAATCCCTTTTAAATCTTTCCCTTCTTACCTTAAACCTATGCTCTCCAGTTGGAGACTCCGCTACCCTGTGAACGTTCTGACAATTCATCTTATCCGTAGCCCTCAAGATTTAATATTCCATTTCAAGGTCATCATTTAATATCCTACTCTGTAAGGAAAAATGACTCTGCTTTATCCAGTTTCTTTGTATAACTCAGGCCCTCCTCTACACCGACGATTGTGCCCCCGCCCACTCCACCAACACCATCGTCAAGTTTGCGGACGACATGACTGTGGTTGGACGTATCTCAGGAGGAGATGAGACAGCCTACAGGGAGGAAGTCCAAAGACTGGCAGCGTGGTGTTCAGACAACCACCTCATCCTAAACACCACAAAAACAAAGGAAATTATCATAGACTTCTGTATAGAAACATAGAAACATAGAAATTAGGTGCAGGAGTAGGCCATTCGCCCTTCGAGCCTGCACCGCCATTCAATATGATCATGGCTGATAAGAACAGTGTAGCCCCTAAACCCCTATACATCAATGGGGACTGTGTAGAAAGGGTCTCAGATTTCAGATTCCTGGGCACTCAAATTACAGAGGATCTCTCCTGGACTACAAACACCACCACAGCAGTCAAGAAGGCCCAGCAGCGACTCTACTTTCTGAGGATCCTCAGGAAAAACAACCTGGAGGAGAAGCTGTTGGTGTCCTTCTACCGCTGCTCCATCGAGAGTGTGCTGGCGTACTGTATAACCACATGGTATGCCAGCTGCTCTGCAGCGGACAGGAGAGCCCCGTCAAAGCATCATCAACACCGCACAAAAAATCACTGGCTGCCCACTGCCCTCCCTGAAGGACATCTTCAGCTCTCCTACTTAGACCATGACCCCACTGACGAGCACCAGGCCACCATATCTAGCACCATCACCAACTTCATCAATTCCCACGCCCTACCCGACCAAGCTTCCAACCTCATCGTTCCCCAGCCCCGCACGGCCCGTTTTTACCTTCTCCCCAAAATCCACAAACCCGGCTCTCCCGGCAGACCCATTGTATCTGCCTGTTCGTGCCCCACCGGACTCATCTCCACATACCTTGACTCCATACTATCCCCCTTGGTCAAATCCCTTCCCACCCATGTTCTAGACACCTCAGACACTCTCCGCCACCTCCACGCATTCCACTCTCCAGGCCCTCACCCCCTCATCTTCACCATGGATGTCCAGTCACTCTACACCTCCATCCACCACCAGGATGGCCTCAAAGCCCTCTGGTTCTTCCTCGACCAGAGGAGCAACCTATACCCAGCCACTGACACTCTCCTCCGCCTAGCGGAGCTGGTCCACACCCTCAACAACTTTACGTTTGACTCCTCCCATTTCCTCCAAACACAAGGCGTAGCTATGGGCACACGCACGGGCCCCAGCTACGCCTGCCTCTTTGTCGGGTACGTTGAACAATCCTTGTTCAATACGTACCAGGGCCCCATCCCCGACCTCTAACTCCGTTACATTGACGACTGCTTTGGGGCCACCTCCTGCACCCACATCATCAGAGAGTGAGGAGTACTTGGTGTGAGAGAAGAAAATGTAGGCTGGTCTATAATGGGATCTGAAATGAGCTTAATAGGGAGCTGTTGGAGAGAGGCAATAATAAAAATGACAGTGACATCTGATATCCAAGTGATTCGAATGTAAAACAAAGTTGCCATGATAAAATAAAACGTTGCATAATTTGTCTTCTCAAGTATCTCAAATTATCAGTTTGGTCTTTCCCTACAATCATCACACACTACTTACCTCCCAAAAAAAATGTAAATGCCTGTTGGTGTCGTGAAGGCAATAAATCACTTCAGGGATTCTGTTGACATTTCACTATCCCAGCTTTTTAAAGTTTAATAATGGTTGTAGAATTCTTGATGTAATTGGATGCCAATCATTTTATTCTTTCAATTTGACATGCTGAATATAAATACAGTAGATTTTAAATTTTTGCATGCCATAAAGTCCTCAATATGAAGCATCTTCTGTCATACGCAGGTGGAATAGGCAATATTTTTACGAATGACATCTCAATAGCTACTTTATTTCCAATAGATTTCTGTCAGAGTGGCTAAAATTACTATTTTGTCCTCTTTTTTGCTGAACACCATCTAAAGGGATTCTTGGGTATCCTTTGCTGCTGGCTACCATTTTGAATCTCTTGGTTTGGCAAATTATAAGGTGCTAGTGATGCATTCAAAATATCGGAGATTGTCCAGCTAATCCTTTTCCAATGACTTATGACAATACACCTTTTAGCCCATTTATGTGCAATCATTTAGAGCAAGTGCTTTAGGTTTGTTTGCATGGCTTGCCCTGTCCCTTCCTTAATCTGGGATCATGAAGCCTGATGGTTGTGGAATTAGCCAACATTGGATGGAATTAGAGAACTTGTTAGCTGGCACTGCTCAAGATGGCCACATGCAGTTACAGAGTTTATTTTGTGCTATGTGAACCCTCAAAGCAAATGCATACCTTGTACAGTAAGGTCAAGAAGCGTGACTCTCTCCATTCCAGGCTTTGCTATGTCCACCCATCAGTGTAGTTCCTTTACCCATCCACTTTGTTTGTATTTCTGTACATCAGCATAAATGTGTCCCTCGAGACTGGGACACCCACTGATTCTGCTTGTATAGCGCCAAACTCTTGCAGGAGTGTCACTCTCATTCCTACCCCCTTTTTGAAGTGGCTTTGCTGAATATGAAATCTGTGCCTCTGTAGTCTGCTTCCTTCTGATCCTGCAGCCGTGTGATCAATGGTAGATGTGCAGTGCTAACATGTGTGCCCACAGTACCACAACTGGTGAGAGTGGTATTACAAATATAAATAAAAGGAAAACAATATTAAAATAATTTAAAAGTTGCATCAAATCAGATATGCACACAAATGACCAAAAACAGGAGCAATGTGATGCCAGTGGGGTACTGTATAGTCCTACAGAGTTGAATGTATAATGACACTAGACCAAGTGTGGTCCCGTTAGGTCTCGTTCCCGCAACGTAATATTCCACCACTGACCCATAGCCCACAACTGTCTAGGCGCGGCTGACATTTTAAGTTTAAAATGGCAAAAACTTGTAAAATATAAGATCAATGTGACGCATCTCACTCTCCCTCTTGTCCCCTATTCCCCATCTCCATTATCCTCCCTCACCCCACCGTCCTCTGCTTCCTCCCCTAACCCCCTCCCTCCCCTTCTCCATTACCTCACCATCCCTCTTCCTACCCCTCATCCTCATCCTTCCTCCTCCTCCCCTCCCCCACACCATCCCTCACCTCTCCCTCCCTCTCCTTTCCCGTACCCTCTGTCACTCCATCCCTCCTCCATAATCCCCCTCCTCTCCCTACCCCCTCCTCTCCCTCATCCTCCCCATTCTCCCTCCACACCTCCACAGGCTCTAGATGTAAACCACTGCCGGCCCTGTTTGCTCCACCACAAGCGATGAAGTTGTAGTTGAGGCGGGGGCTGTCGGGGGGGACGGGCTGAGCGGTCTGGACCCGGAGGAGGAAGTCCTAGCCCCGGGTCCCGCTTCTCTTCCTCCCTGCAGAGCAGCGCCGCCACCCCCAGACCTTGCCCCAGCCTCAGCAGCGCGGTAATTTCAAATCCTGCACGCGCGGATACTAGGCCCACTGCGCACGTGCGGGGAGACTTTCAGTTATATTAAGATCCGCACGCATGGATACCCTCAGTCACTCCCTCCCTCTCTCCATATCCCCCCTTCCCTCCCTAACCCGCTCCATTTCCTCAATCCCTCTGCTTCCCCACTCCACCTTCACCTTCCCCCCTCTCCCTCCCACCCACAATGAAAATCGTGATGTTTTAAAAAAAAATGAAAGCTCCCTCTATCTACGCCCCCTCCCCCAATGAAAATCGAGATTTTTTAAAGTAGAATTCTCAATGAAAATCGCGTATTTTTCTTTGAAAAACCTAAATGGAAGAATTTGATTAAAACAGATTGTTTTTTCTCGAAAATCGTGATTTTTATGTAAATGAAATTCGGGATCCCATTGTGACATCATTGTGACGTGGCTGACGGGCAGGGCGTGGAAAAGTGTTTAAAAGTGTCTTTTGTAAAGTTTAAAATGTCATTAACGTAAAATATAACATCAATCCGAATGAAACGCCCCTTTTACATCCCAGGCCAATTTGTGAGTAAGGTGGGCCAAAAACTGTAGCGCTATCATGTACCGCTTTGGCAGAGCTTTGAATCGTCACGCACTCATACGCATACATACAAACAAACAGAGAGTTTTAGTAATATACTAGACCAAGTGCAGACCAGTTGGGTCCGTTTCCCCAACGGCGTTTGCCGGAGGGGGGGGGGGGGCTGAGGCATCACACTAACCTTAACCACCCCCCAAACACACAGGTGGAGGGAGGGGGGTGTGAGAAGAGGGGAGGGAGAGGGGAGGGAGGGGGGAGAGGAGGAGGAGGAAACGGGACAGATTTGGGAGAGAGAGGAGAACGGGGTAGGGGGTGAGAGAGGGGGATGGGGAGAGAGATGAGGGGGGGGGGGAAGAGGGAAGGAGGCGGAGAGAGGGGGGGGGGAGAGAGGGGGAAAGAGTGGGGAGGGAGAGTGGAGGGGGAAGGGGGGAAAGAAGTGGAAGAGTGGGGAGGAGGAGGAGGGGTAGGGGGAGTGATGGAAGAGGGATGGGGGGGCGGGGGGAGAGAGGGAAGGGGGTGGGGTAGAGAAGGAAGGGGGTGAGGGAGAGAGGGATTGGAGAGGGAGAGGGGTGAGGAGAGAGAGGGGGAGGAGAGAAGGGGAGAGAAGTGGAAGAGTGGGGAGAGAGTGAGGGGTAGCGGGAGTGGTGGAAATGGGACGGGGGAGTGGTGGAAATGGGACAGAGGGGTGGGGGAGAGAAGGGAAGGGAAGAAGAGAGAGGGGTGGGGGAGGGAGAGAGGTGGGGGAAGGGGAGACGTGGAAGAGTGGTGAGGGAGGAGGAGAAGGGTAGGGGGAGTGATGGAAGAGGGACAGAGGGGTAGGTGGAAGGGGGCGGGTGGAGAGAGGGAAGGGGTGGCGTAGAGAGGGAAGGGGGGTGGGGGAGAGAGGGATGGGTGGGAGAAGGGTGAGGAGAGGGAAACATAGAACCATAGAAATTAAGTGCAGGAGTAGGCCATTCGGCCCTTCGAGCCTGCACCACCATTCAATATGATCGTGGCTGTTCATCCAACTCAGTATCCTGTACCTACCTTCTCTCCATACCCCCTGATCCCTTTAGCCACAAGGGTCACATCTAACTCCCTCTTAAATATAGCCAATGAACTGGCTTCAACTACCTTCTGTGGCAGAGAATTCCAGAGATTCACCACTCTCTGTGTGAAAAATGTTTTTCTCATCTCTGTCCTAAAGGATTTCCCCCTTGTTCTGGACTTCCCCAACATCTGGAACAATCTTCCTGCATTTAGCCTGTCCAACCCCTTAAGAATTTTGTATGTTTCTATAAGATCCGCCCTCAATCTTCTAAATTCTAGCGTGTACAAGCCGAGTCTATCCAGTTTTTCTTCATATGAAAGTCCTGACATCCCAGGAATAAGTCTGGTGAACCTTCTCTGTACTCCCTCTATGGCAACAATGTCTTTGAGCATTGGGCATTGTGACATCACACAATGGAACGTGGAACGTTCACCATGTGCTGGGGCTGGGGCTGCTTCTATGGGTGAAGCCAGTTTATTTTTGAAATATTGGGGGGGGTGGGAGAAGGATTTTATTAAAAATGTGTACTTAAACATGACGAAATGTAATGAGGAGCGGATACTTAGAAAGAAAAGTGAAATCTCTACCGAAATGGAAAAGATGTCGGCAATTCTGCGTCTGGTTTCGGAGTTGCAGGGAATCAAAGGAAGAAAGGCGGCCGGCAGCCGTCCATGTAAATGGATACATTCCGATTGGACATCTGCGAGTATTGGGCATTGTGACATCACACGATGGAACGAATCAAAAGGCAGTAAGGCAGCCAGACGGCAGGTGGCAGGCACACAGTTTTAATATATAATAGATAGATATATCATATGTTTAAAAATTCTCATTGGCTCATAATTTCCATGAATTATTGTGTCGGGAAGCACATCGCTCTTTGGCGCACAAGGAATTTGAGAATCGATGAGAGGAAAGGTCAGAACATTTTCCAATAGCTGAGGAAGAAATATAAACTTGTGAGAGGAGTATGGATGTAGGGGTGGGAAAGACTTTTGTCTGTTCATTACACCAAGGCTTTTCGATAAACACTTAGGCAGGTGAACAAAGATTTTATCCTTCACTTCAAAAGATATTTTAATGCACTGCTCCTTCATTTACACTGAAGATTCATTTTAGATTTATAGAGTCATGTAGTAGCATGAAACAGGTCCTTCGGCCCAACCTGCGCAGACCAAGATGTCCCATCTGCACTAGTCCCACTTGCCCGCATTTGCACCTTTCCTTTCCATGTACCTGTCCAAATGTTTTTAAAATGTTGTTATAGTAGATATTTTATGTTGCAGTTGGACCTTGAGCTCATACTTCCAACTCTGAGGAAGGTTTCTTTATTGCTAGAGGTAAGATATCTCATGATATTTCCAACGTCATCTAATTATGATCATAAAATCATGTAAGTGATAGGAGTAGAATTAGGCCATTCGGTCCATCAAATTTATTTTGCCATTCAATCATGGCTGAACTATCTCTCCCTTCTAACCCCATTCTCCTGCCTTCTCCCCATAACCTCTAACGCCCTTTGAAGAAAGGTTAGGATAGCTATGCACTTTAATTTTATGTAATTTGGGGACATTTGACATAATCCATCAATAATTGTTCAATAATTTTACAATAGCCTCCATTAAAATGACATTGCATCATTCCACAGCTTTATTGGTACAAAGTTTTGATCTAAATGTACCTGGACCAGCATTCTGAAGTGGAGAATGTGAGCCTAATTTTAAAAACTTACTTGTGGTTTCATAAAGTTATGGGTTATCTTGTCAGCAAGTGTAGATATTTATCAGATTTATGGTTGTGACTCAGTGGGCCAAAGGGCCTGTTTCCATGCTGTATGTGTAAACTAAACTGTGTCGGAAAGAACTGCAGATGCTGGTTCAGACTGAAGAGGGGTCTCGACCCGAAACGTCGTCCATTCCTTCTCTCCAGAGATTCAATTCAATTTCAATTCAATTTATTTGTCATTTGTCAGATGCTGCCTGTCTTGCTGTTACTCCAGCTTTCTGTGTCTACCCTTAAAACTAAACAGGTATCTTCGTGAACAAGAACAGCTTGGTCATCAGCCATTGGTCTCTTAAACCACACTGCACAACCCCACCTACAAACATTCCTCAGCAATAAACTATTATAAACTTTGTATAGTTTGCACTACACACATAATAGCATGCACTATGATGGTCTGGTCATCTCATATTATTGATACTTTAATGTATTTATGATTGTATATGTATTTGTTATGTTATGTTATTGAGTTTGCAGCAAGTACGAATTTCATTATTCCATTCCAGGTACATATGTCAATAACATACTCTTGACTTAACTAGATGAGATCCACTACGATTGCTACCTTGTTATTTTATGCATTTCAGTAACTTGCCAACATATTTTATCTTCTATCTCCCTCCGACCTGGGGTTCAATTGTACAACTGAAGTACAGAGCAGCCATTATTTAACAGAATGGAAAAATTGGCCGCTTTCTGTTCTGATGTTTTCAAGTTGTATGATGAGTTCTGACATTGTGTCACTCAGACACAAAGCCATGCACAGCAATGGACTAAATATAATGAGCTCATACAGAGCTATTTTTGAATATTGTTCTGAGAAATCTTCAGGAATATGACAATTATTTGTAATGCCATTTCCATCGTAAATTCTCAACTGCGTACTATTCACTATATTCTGAATCAGGATGTTTAAATTGTAGAAAAGTCATATTCAATCTAATCTAAACAACTTGCATATATATAGACACAGAGTGCTGGAGTAACTCAGCAGGTCAGGCAGCATCTCTGGAGAACATGGATAGGTGATGCTTTGGATCGGTATTCTTCAGACTGATTGCAGAGGGTGGGGAAGAAAGCTGGAAGAGAGGAGAGGGAGGACAAAGCCTCACAAGTGATAGGTGGATACAGGTGAGGGGTAACGGGGAGGGGTTGATAGGCAGATGGTTGGATACAAATTAGAGATAAAAAGACAAAAGTTGTGAGATAAGGATAAAAGAGTTGTGAATTGTGAAGCCAGAGGTCCCTTAGTATGTATGTATCGCCCCTGCGTTCCTTGGGTAAAAACTGTTTTTTAGTCTGTTCGTCCTTGTCCTTGTAGATCTGTACCGTCTGCCTGACAGCAACAGTTCAAACAGGGAGTGTCCGGGGTGGGAAATGTCCTTTATAATACTCTGGGATTTTTTGATGCAGCGGGAACTGTGTAAGTCCTCCAAGGTAAGGCAGCATCTCGAGAGAAGAAAGCGCCACCCATTCTTTCTCTCCAGAGATGCTGCCTGTCCTGCTGAGTTTACCTGCACAACCTTATTCCTAACTCCAATGGAACGCTGAACCAACTCTTGCACTCGTATTTATTTGTCCATTTGTGCACTTTTGCACTAATATCTTTTATTTTGCACGAAATTTTCCTGTGTGTATGGAGTTTGTACATTCTCCGTGTGACTACGTGGGTTTTCTTTGGGTGCGCTAGTTTCCACTCACATTCCAAAGACGTACAGGTTTCTAAGTTAATTGGTTTCTTATCGTGTTGAATGTCAACACTATACACACAATGGTTTTTGAACAGTTCTTCCAGATATTTTTTTTAATTCTTGGGACCCGAAGAAGTTTGCCACAGAAGGCTGTGGATGCCAAGTCAGTGGATATTTTTAAGGCAGATAGATATGTTCTTGATTCGTACAGGTTTCAGATGTTATGAGGAGAAGGGAGGAGAATGGGGTTGGGGGGAAAGATAGATCATTGAATGACGGAGTAGACTTGGTGGGCCTAATGGCCTAATTCTACTCATAGAAACATAGAAACATAGAAATTAGGTGCAGGAGTAGGCCATTCGGCCCTTCGAGCCTGCACCGCCATTCAATATGATCATGGCTGATCATCCAACTCAGTATCCCGTACCTGCCTTCTCTCCATACCCCTGATCCCCTTAGCCACAAGGGCCACATCTAACTCCCTCTTAAATATAACCAATGAACTGGCCTCAACTACCCTCTGTGGCAGAGAGTTCCAGAGATTCACCACTCTCTGCGTGAAAAAAGTTCTTCTCATCTCGGTTTTAAAGGATTTCCCCTTTATCCTTAAGCTGTGACCCCTTGTCCTGGACTTCCCTAACATCGGGAACAATCTTCCTGCATCTAGCCTGTCCAACCCCTTAAGATTTTGTAAGTTTCTATAAGATCCCCTCTCATCTTCTAAATTCTAGAGAGTATAAACCAAGTCTATCCAGTCTTTCTTCATAAGACAGTCCTGACATCCCAGGAATCAGTCTGGTGAACCGTCTCTGCACTCCCTCTATGGCAATAATGTCCTTCCTCAGATTTGGAGACCAAAACTGTACGCAATACTCCAGGTGTGGTCTCACCAAGACCCTGTACAACTGCAGTAGAACCTCTTTGCTCCTATACTCAAATCCTTTTGCAATGAAAGCTAACATACCATTCGCTTTCTTTACTGCCTGCTGCACCTGCATGCCTACCTTCAATGACTGGTGTACCATGACACCCAGGTCTCGCTGCATCTCCCCCTTTCCCAATCGGCCACCATTTAGATAATAGTCTGCTTTCCTGTTTTTGCCACCAAAATGGATAACCTCACATTTATCCACCTTATACTGCATCTGCCAAACATTTGCCCACTCACCCCAGCCTATCTAAGTCACCCTGCAGTCTCCTAGCATCCTCCTCACAGCTAACACTGCCCCCCAGCTTAGTGTCATCCGCAAACTTGGAGATATTGCCTTCAATTCCCTCATCCAGATCATTAATATATATTGTAAATAGCTGGGGTCCCAGTACTGAGCCTTGGGGTACCCCACTACTCTTTGCTTCCTGTTTGCCAGCCAGTTCTCTATCCACATCAATACTGAACCCCCAATGCCTTGTGCTTTAAGTTTGTATACTAATTTCTTATGTGGGACCTTGTCGAAAGCCTTCTGGAAGTCCAGATACACCACATCCACTGGTTCTCCCCTATCCACGCTACTAGTTACATCCTCGAAAAATTCTATAAGATTCGTCAGACATGATTTACCTTTCGTAAATCCATGCTGACTTTGTCCAATGATTTCACCACTTTCCAAATGTGCTGCTATCCCATCTTTAATAACTGACTCTAGCAGTTTCCCCACTACCGCTGTTAGACTAACTGGTCTGTAATTCCCCATTTTCTCTCTCCCTCCCTTCTTAAAAAGTGGGGTTACGTTTGCTACCCGCCAATCTTCAGGAACTACTCCAGATCTCTACTCCTATCACTTATGACCTTATAACCCATCATTTCAACTGTAGGCTTTGCATTTCTAGATTTAGAAGTATGTATAATGGGTGTGTGTACTGATAATAGTAAATAAATAGATAATACTGATATATATCCAAATTTGGAATTATTTTGTAGATGATACCTTTAATAGAGTTTCCGGTTGGGGGACACATGAATTGTCTTAGTCGGCATAGTCTTTCACGCACTTGCTGATGAAGTCAGTTACGGCAATGGAGTACTCATTCAGGTTGCAGTGATCCCAGCCTAAAAGGACTGAGATGAGGAAAAACGTGTTCACCCAGAGAGTTGTGAATCTGTGGAATTCTCTCCCACAGAAGCCAGTGAGACCAATTCACTATGTTTTCAAGAGTGAGTTAGATATAGCTAGATTAGGGCTAAAGGAATCAAGGGATATGGGGAAAAAGCAGGAACAGGGTACTGACTCTGGATGATCAGCCATAATCATATTGAATGGTGCTGCTGGCTTGAAGTGCTGAATGGCCTACGCCTGCACCTATTTTTTGTGTTTAATCCATATTAAATACCACCTTCTTCTTGCCTCCAATCACGGAGTCTCAAATGGAGGTAAGGCAGGTGTGGCCAATTGACTTTGTGTCTGTGTTAGTATAGGTGGCGAGGTTACTCACAAGAATAATAATAGGTGTGAGGGAATTCAGTTAGCTGGAGACACTGCTGAAACTGAGATGGTACTCAGAAATAGAGAACATTAACAGGCATTTTGATGGAATTTTTCAAATTGTCAATGGCTCTAATGAATAAAGGAGGAACAATTGTTTCCATTAGGAAGAGTTGGATTAAAGATTAGCCAAAGGGACTTAATCAGGATAATTTTTAACACTGCAAATTGTTTTGATAAAACAATCTGACACTTGAAAGATTCAACAGACTGATGGGGCAGTGCCAGTGCTGTAATATTCTGATTTGTTCCAAACTTTGGCAATTTTGTGCTGTAGAACTGTTACTGACTTGAGATTATCTTTGCTCCTTTCAGTTTGGTTGGCACATTGTAGCTGTGATCAAAAGGTCTCTGTCACTGAATTAAAGATTTTTTGTTACACAACCATCGAAAGTAATTGGCTTTTCCTTTGCTATCTTTGAAGAATTTAATTTCTAAATCTAGCACTTTCATTCATCAGTGTCAGTGTTTGGTACGTAGCAAGGCAGTAGAATGATATCCACCCCACTCTCTCGCGTCCCACAGCTTTCAGTCATAAGAGGCCTGTCACACAGTAGAATGAAAAATTAAAATTCTAAGAACCAAGCTGTGAAGAAGAATCAATAGTACTTTATTGTCACCTGTACCAAAGTACTATGAAATTCTACTTTTGCTTACAGTTCAATGACAATCCTACTATAAATAAGGCACAATCATACTAAGTATGAGTATAAGATAGGAGACCACATTGAGCCCCAGCGCGAGAGTCGCCACATTTTAGGCACCATCTTGTACAATAATTAGATATGTGCAGACCCGTTGGGTCTGCTCCCCCAATGCAATATTCCACCACTCACCCGTTCCCCCAACACAACCCGTTCCCCCAGTGCAATATTGCACCACTCACCCATCGCCCCCAACTGCGCAGGCATGGCTCATTTCCCCTCATCCCCAGCACTCCCTCCCCTTCCTCTTCACCCTCCTTCTTTCCTCTCTCCTCCTCCCCTCCCCCAATCCCTCCTTCACCTCTCCCTCCCTATCCTTTCCCCTACCTTCAGTCACTCCCTCCCACCCTCCCCCATAACTCCTCCCCCCCTCCCTACCCCATCCTATACCTCTATGCCACCCTCTCCTCCACTCCTCACCTCCTCCTATCCCCGCACTATCCCTCCTCACTGCCCCCCTCTCCTATTCCCCACTCCCTTCCTCCCCCACTCCCCCTCCTCTCCCTCTATTCCACCTCCTCTCTCCAAACTCCCTCTTCACCCCACTTTCCCCCCTCCCCAATCCCTCCCTCACCTCTCCCTCCCTCTCCTCCTTCCCCTACCCTCAGTCACTCCCTCCCTCCCTCCCTCCATACCTTTTCTCCCCTCCCTACCCCCCCCTCATATCCCTCTATCCCCCACCTCCCCACTCCTCACCTATTCCCCCTCTATCCCTCCTCACTTGCCTCACTGACCTCCTCTCCCTCTATTCCCTACCTCGCCCACTCTCCTCCTCCTCGCCCTCTATTCCCCCTCCCCCAGCACTCCCAAACCCTCGTCTTCACCCTCCCTCTTCTTTCTCCTCTCCTCCTCCCCTCCCCAATCTCTCCCTCACCTCTCCCTCTCCTCGCTGCGGGCCACGTCCTGTGGCGGCTGTGGCTGTGGCCGTCCTCTGTTAACTGTGACCATCCCCTCCGGCCACTGCTGACCGACTGAGGCGCTGGGCAATGCCGGGCGAGGCGAGCGCCGCCGGTAACTGACAGCGGACGTGGCCATTCAGTGTGGCGATGGTGCAGGTAGGGGCGATGCCGTGACTGACAGGAGAGGAGACCAATCTGTGCATGCGTGGTTTTTAAGACTTTTAAACTTTAATAACTTTTAAAATATACCATCAATCGGAACATAACTTGTTGCACTTGCAGCACAGGGCAATGGTCAATAAGGTGGAGAAAAATCTTAGTGCTATTGCGTACCGTTTTTGCACAAATAGAAAAACTATGCATACCGGAAGATACTAAGATGAGCGTTTTAGTATGATTTTGAGTCTTAGCTTGGCCATAAAGACCTGGTGTCCTGGCAGCGGCTCTGGGTCGGAGTTATAGGGGTCTTCCTTAGTAGGAAATTTGTCAAGGTCCTCTACCGCTGCTCCACTGTTCCGTGCCACGTCTGTCCTGCGCGCCCGGGTACTTGGAGCAGCGTCCGATCTAATCGAGGCCCAGGCTGCTGCAGGGCCTCCAGCGGTGTACTCCGCCGAATTGGCCACTACAATGCCCCCTTGATATCAGATGGGAAACACACTGTCCCTTGCCTCACACTGCTACTGCTCAGCCTCCGTACCCGGAGGCGCCTCCTGCAGTTGACCCAGAGCCCCTCCGAGGACATGGGATCTGAGCCCCCTGCCTTTGCACCGGTATCATGCTTTTCCTCAATCCGCCTCCGCCATCTTGTAAGATGGTTTAGACCAATGGTTTTCAACCTTTTGTAAAAGAGGAACACACAGTCACTTGTCCCACATCAAGTAGCCTCCTGGTTATCCACTTAAATATGTATCTGATGTTGTATCTACTGCAGCAGTGTGCCGATTGCAGCACAGGTTAAGAACTCGCCTCACATGCCACTGTTCACCTCCATGTCCTGGGGAACATCCCGCAAGTTACCCAGAGCAGCTCTGAGGGCATGGTAGGTAATTCCCCAGCTCGCTCAGCAGCATCGTTATATTCCTGTCTGCTAATGCCTCCATTTTGAAGGACCACTCTTTTATATGGCATGTTTTAATAATTCATCCAGGAGCCTCATACAATTAATTACTTACATTATAGACAACAGGTGCAGGAGTAGGCCATTCGGCCCTTCGAGCTAGCACCGCCATTCACTGTGATCATGGCTGATCATCCATAATCAGTACCCTATTCCCTTGCCTCCGCTATCTTTAAGAGCTCTATTTAACTCTTGAAAGCATCCAGAGAATCGGCTTCCATTGCATTCTGAGACAGGGAATTCCACAGATTCATAACTCCTTGGGTGAAAAGGTTTTCCCTCATCTCCGATCTAAATGCCCTACCCCTTATTCTTAAACTGTGGCCCCTGGTTCTGCACTACCCCAACATCGAGAACATGTTTCCTGCCTCTAGCTTGTCCAATCCCTCAATAATCTCATATGCTTCAATAAGACATCCTATCATCCTTCTAAATTCCAGTGTATACAAGCCCAATCGCTCCAGTCTTTCAACATATGACAGTCCAGCCATCACCGGAATTAACCTTGTAAACCTACGCTGCACTCCCTCAATAGCAAGAATGTTCTTCCTCAAATTTGAAGACCAAAACTGCACAAAATTCTCCAGGTATGGTCTCACCAGGGCCCTGTACAACTGCATAAGGATCTCTTTGCTCCTATACTCAACTCCTCTTGTTATGAAGGCGAATATGCCATTAGCTTTCTTCAATGCCTGTTGTACCTGCATGCTTACTTTCAGTGACTGATGTACAAGGACACCCAGATCTCATTGTACTTCCTCTTTTCCTAACTTAACACCATTCAGATAATAATCTGCCTTCCTGTTCTTGCTACCAAAGCGGATAACCTCACATTTATCCACATTAAACTGCATCTGCCCACTAAATTGGAAACTGTATGCATCTTGTAAAGGTTTTGCTGGGGCATTGGCAGAACCACTCAGTACAGTACCACAACATCAATATCGTTTCTGCAAAGATCCTTTTTATTCAGGTTTCACTTCACTGGCCATTCCCATAAATAATCCCTGTAGTGACCTGGAGTATATGTATACTATTTCCTTCTAATGAATAGATATACAGTTGCACAAACTGTCGCAAACAAAATAAAACCATTCTATTTGCACACTCGATTCTTTGTTGTCAAGTATCCATCTTGCACTAACACAACTCTCTCTCTCACTTTCTTTACTTTCTTTATTTCTATCTTTCCTTAAAGCTTAAAAAATGAAGGGGTACAATAAATGTAATAAGATTTATGTGGCTTGTACTACTGTAACTTACTGTACTTCTAATAAATAAAAAAATAAATAAAAAAGTATTCCATCTTGCAGAGGGCAGACAGGGTGTGATGAGGAAATTTGTAAACTGAGGACTGTTTTACTTTAATCAGTGGTGAAGAAAATAGATCAGTATATGTTTTTGAGTCAATTGATTTTATTTCGTACTAGACCAAGTGGAACCCATTGGGTCCCATGTTCACACTGGAGGGCTGGTCCCCCAATGCAATATTCCACCTCTCCAGCAATTCAAATATTGGTGGCCAGTGGGGGGGGGCTTACTGGAGCGCTGGTATGGGTGTTGTGGGCTGAAGGGACTGGTCTCCAGAGGGCTAGTATGGACATTGTGAGCCAAATGGATTCTTGGGGTGGCGGCTCAGTCCCTCAAGCCTTATGTGCTGGCAGCTCACTCACGGCTGGTGGGCTGGCAGTTGACTAACGGCTATTTCTTGAAATTCCATTTCAAGCAGGGTGCAAGGCCACCAAATTCAAATCCATTTTCCTACCATTTCAAGCAGGGTGCAAGGCCACCAAATTCAAATGCAGTTTCATACCACTTCATGCAGGGTGCAAGGCCACCAAATTCAAATGCAGTTTCATAGCATTTCATGCAGGGTGCAAGGTCACCACATTCAAATGCAATTTCGTACCATTTCATGCAGGGTGCAAGGCCACCACATTCAAATGCAGTTTCATACCATTTCAAGCAGGGTGAAACCACCATATTGAATCAAATAAAACCACACAAAACACCACACTCACAGTTCAGTAGACATTCAGTGTGTTCAGTTGATTCACAGCACAGCCAGAGTCGTGACCTCTCCCTCCCCCATACATACACCACACCCACACTTCCGGGTTTTATAATCCCTCCCACCGGAAAAGGTGTGGCCTTCATGGCGTGATTAACAGGAGAGAGATTCTCAACATTTTTTAAACACTAATAACACTTTTATTTTTCATTGATGGGAAGAATCCTCTGCACCTGATGAGCTGAGGGGGACTAAGATGGCCAAAATCCAAGCTATAAGTGGTAGCATTTTATCTAAAATCAATATACAGTGCAGTTGTCAAGTTTAGACCACCAACCATTTGCAGTGCTTTTACTTCAACCCAACTCCCACCAACCATTTGCAGTGCTTTTACTTCAAACCAACCACATTTTCATTTTCAAACTACATTAAGGGCACTCAAGGTCAGTAAAACCACACTCACAGTTTAGTAGCCATGTGTTGTTATTCACAGCTCAGACTGAGAGACGTGACCCTCTCACTTCCCCCATCTTGCAGAGACTGACTGAGGCGCAACATTTCTGGGTTTTATAGTCCCTTCCCCCTCCCACCAGCAGGGGCAGCAGAGAGAATCTCAACATTTTTTAAACATTAATAACTCGTATTTTCGATGGGAAAAATCCTCTTGTCCTGCGCAGGACATTAATTTACATTAATTTTAATGATTGCATGCCACCTTCCCCTCAGCTAACAATGAATCTTTCTACATTTCCTTATCAGCGTCTGCTGTTATCTGTTGTTTTCATACCTTACCCTTCCATATCTCTAGTTTCCCTCTCCTCTGACTCTCAGTCTGAAACAGACTGGGTGACGTCTCGATCCGAAACATCACCCATTCCTTCTCTGCTGAGATGCTGCCTGTCCCGCTGAGTTACTCCAGCATTTGTGTCTAACATCTTATTCATTGATTTATTTTTTGGGAAATCTGATTTAAATTTGATCTAGCACTTGCTGGGCAAATATATGACGACAGAGCAAAGTGGCAGAACCGCTGCTGCTTTCTGAATTGGCCGAGCATGCCACCTATTTGAAAGGCTGTTACGGAAGAACAATAAATGCCGGCCTTAACAGTGGCATCTCGATGCTGCTGGCCTTGACAATGGAATCTAGATCTGAATGGATTAAAAAGTGTAGAGAGGAGTTCTTTCCCTTACCATCATTCAAAATCCAACTTCGATGAGAGAACAGAATTTTCTTTTGATAACATTTAAGTACTTGTCACCATGTCAGTGAAAACGGCACATCAGATAAATTCTTTGGCAGAGGATCCACTGCCGTCTTTTCCTGCAGAGCTGTAATATTTCATGTGAACCATTGCTGGACTGCAGCACATTGGCCAGCTAGAACCCCCTTCAGTACTCAGTGAATGAAAGACATTCTCATTCTTGCTCCCAACCCTCTCTTTGCTAAAATTGATATGCCTATTTTTTTCAAATGTAACCAATCTCCCGTTGGATAATCTTTTCTTCCTTTGATCAACCGACACTCCCATTGGACAATCTATTTTCCCTTGGGGCACCGAAGATAGACACAAAATGTTAGAGTAACTCAGCGGGACAGGCAATATCTCAGGAGAGATGGAATGGGTGACATTTAGTCAAGCCCCTTTTTCATACTGAGAGTCGGGAAACGAGATATGGATGGGTATAAAGAGAATGTAAGGTGTGAAAACAACAGATCAAAGCAGACGATGATCAAGGAAATCAAGAGTATAGAAGTTGGGAAGTCATGTTGCAGTTATATAAGACATTGGCGTGGCCACATTTAGAGTATTTTGTTCAGTTCTGGACACCGTGTTATAGGAAAGATGTTTTTCAAGCTGGAAAGCGCACAAAGAAGATTCACAAAATAATGTTGAAATGTGACTGATATCTGCAGTGCTAAGCTGATGTTCAAACAAAATAAACAATACCCGCTCGCCTAAAATATAACTTGACACTATGCGACTTATCACGTTTTTCTAAATATCAATAATTTTGTTTTGATTTTCGTGCAACAGTAATGATTAAAACTCTGGTCTCCTTGGCTCTATATCTATCATTGCCAGGAGATCTAGGTTTGCCATTGTTGGGAAAATAAATCTTGCCCAGTCTTTTGTATATTAGCCACATCTACTTGTCCAGTAAGCTTTTTCCTTAGCGTCCGGCCTCATTTTAAGTTCAGGCAGGCATTTGGAGGGTGTGGGTAGCGGGTGGGGGGGGGGGGGGGGGGGGGGGGTCAGGACCGTTCTTCAGACTGAAGCTCACGATTCTAGCATCTGCCGTAACTTGTGTCTCCAGGCCTGTGGTCCTTCCCTATGGCATCTTTGTAGTGGCTTCACCTTGCTTCAGCATGTCTGTACATGGACCACATGTCAGTTTACAGCACTTGGTTCTGGACAGCACCTTCCATTGGAAGAGCCAGTGAATTTTTAGTTGATCGTTTGGCATCTCTGGAGAAAAGGAGTAAGCAACGTTTCAGGTTGAGACCCTTCTTCAGATTGAACTGTCTAAAGAAGGATCTCGACCCGAAACTTCACCTATTCCTTTTCTCCAGAGATGCTGACTGACCCGCTGAGTTACTCCAGCTTCTTAGGTCTATCTTTGCTTTAAATCAGCATCTGCAGTTCCTTCCTACACATGTATAATGCAAATTCCTGTTTTCTGCAGATTTCTGAGATAAACCTTGTCAAAGAATGCTGCATCTTTTCCCAGACATTCCTAGCAAGCATAGACACAAAATGCTGGAATAATTCAGGGACTCCCTTTCTATTTTCTCCAGAGATGCTTCCTGACCGCTTAGTTACTCTAGTATATTTTGTCCATCTTTGGTATAAACCAGCATCTGCAGTTCCTCTTTATTTCTTCCTAGCAAACATGCTGTTCAAAGGACTGCAACCATCTTGAGGGTAATGTGAGGTGACAGTGAGACTCCGGCAATGTGTGCCCTTTACACCAGTAGCCCAGAAAAGTCTTGGGAGCTTGTTTGACAGTTCTGGTGATGTAGCATTCTGCTAAGTGATTTTGACTGCCAGCTGGGGGAACTGACCGTAGAATCCACCTTATCCTTTTCATATAGTGTTTTGATGACCTTTCACGTCGGTCACTGCCGAACTGATTTGTGATAAAAATGACCTGCAAGGAATTGGTGATATGGCACAGTGCAGCTGAAAAATGCTTTGTGGTATCATGGCAAAACTCGTGCTTTGCAATGACAGGGACAAATAGCAACTCTTGGCCTCTGTACCTAGGATCTATGCACAACATTATGCAGCAACTTACAAAAGTAGACATCAGGATGTGGGCTGCCATTTTTAGTGCATTTCTCCACTTTTCTCTGTAGAGTTTTCATTGTACGTCTGCAACCAATCTGTTTTGGAACTCCAGATAAACTTAAAATATTAAAAGCCCTGCAGATGCTGGAAATCTGAAGTAAAGGTAGAAAATGTGGTAATGCTTATACTGGATATGTGCAATAGTTGTGTAATTTAGAGCAAAATCCAGAACTCCGTGCACTGGATGCTGCAATCTTTCCTTCGAGAGTGAGTGCTGATGCAGAATCCCAGTATGTTCTTTGCTTTGACTATCGTCTACGCTTCATCTCCAATTCACATTTACAAGCCTTTTCTGGTCGTCAGATGGTACTATAGAGGGGCCAAAGCATTGGTTTGTCTAGCTGCCATAGGCCTGTGACAAGTGGTGTATCTCAGGGATCTGTGCTGGGCCCATTGCAACGATCTGGATGAAAATGTATGGCATGATTAGTAAGTCTGCAGATGATCCTAAAGTGGTTCGTATCGGAGATAGCAAAGATGGTTATCAAAAATTATAACTGGATCTTGATCAGATGGCCAAGTGGGATGAGGAACGGCTAATGGAGGTTAATGCAGATAAGTGGTAGTTGAAGACTGATAACATTCATGTACAGGGAGGCTTTGACCTGAGTGCCTCTGCTGCCTTGTGCTCTCCATCCTAATAGGCTCAGCAAAAGGCTCAATGGTCAGAGGAGAGAGAACAGCCTCCAGGTTTGATCAGGAAGCTATCGGATTCCCAGGTTTTGGTCAGGACTATGCTGCTGAAGACAAATAGATAAAATGTTAAAAATTCAATTCCAAGAACCCAGCTGATCCTTTGGAAAATACATTTCAATACTTCCATTAAGATTGTCACATTCAGATGATTGCTATTGCTGGCAGTATTTAAGACATTCCAAATTGTGTGTTCTAGAACAGTTGGTGTGTATGCGTTCTTACCTAAATTTGACATGTGAAATGTTACAGATGCCATAGACCTTTACAGCATGGAAACAATCCCAAATCATTCATGCCAACCACGTTGCTGAACTGAGCTAGTCCCATTTGCTTACACCTGGCTCATAAGCCTCCAAATCTCTCCTTTCAATATACCCATTCAAGTGCCTTTTAAATGTGTAATTATATCTGCCTCGGCCACTTTTTCTGGCAGCTCATACCATAGATGCACCACCTTCTGTGTGGAAATAGTTTCCCCTCGTCCCCTTTTAAATCTGCTCAAGTTCAAACAAATGCCTTAAAACTCATTGGCTGGCGGTTCATTCTACATCAAGACAATGATCCCAAACATACTGCTAAAGCAACAAAGGAGTTTTTCAAAGCTAAAACATGGTAAATTCTTGAGTGGCCAAGTCAATCACCCGATTGAACCCAATTGAGCATGCCTTTTATATGCTGAAGAGAGAACTGAAGGGGACTAGCCCCCAAAACAAGCATAAGCTAAAGATGGCTGCAATACAGACCTGGCAGAGCATCACCAGAGAAGACACCCAGCAACTGGTGATGTCCATGAATTGCAATCATATTTTTTCATTTACAAAGCATTGCTGTGTACCCTGAAATGGGGGGGACTATGTATAAACACAGCTGTAATTTCTACATGATGAAACCAAAATGTATAAAAATGACCTTTATTAAAATCTCACAATGTGCACATTAACCACATGTGATTTTTTTTCTTTTACAATTCTTAAATTGTGGAGTACAGAGGCAAATAAATAAACAATGGGTCTTTGTCCCAAACATTATGGAGGGCACTGTATATGGAACTGCGGAGTCTATTCCAGTCCAAAGGCCAAAACTGATTTTGTTCCCATTGCCTGCAAATACTTGCTTTAAGAGCCGTTTGGGCTGACACGGGCCACTGCTCGTTCCTGCCTTCCACTAACCTCTTTTGGAAGGTGATAACACGGAGACTTTAAGCAATGACTGGCTCAGGCTTGGCTCAGATTGGATGTCTGTGTGATCAAATGACATGCTGATGCCAGCTGTTGAAACACACACATGAGTAACTGCCGAGTAACTGAAGCAATCTGTTTTTAAATGTTATTCAGTTGTAGAATACTGAAATTCCTGGTGGTTGAATAATTTTCAGTATGCCGTGGAGGTTTAGCTTGAACTAAATTTGGTCCAAATAATTTTTTCAGCCTAGTTAGGTTTTGAACAGATTATGTTTGAAATTGTTCATCTAATTGTCTTTTTTTTTTCTTCCTATTTTTGTTTTCCAGATGGATCCAGCACTTGAAGCACAGTTGAAGAAGAAGAAGAATAAAGACAAAATTACGTTAGAATCAGAATATCAGGTGGGGTATTAAAATTGTGTAGTCCTTCAGGTTTACTTTTTATTAGGTTTAGGTTTATTATTGTCACATGTACTGAGCAAGAGTGAAAAGCTTTGTTTTGTATGCAAACTAAATAGGTCAGATACACCACATAATCAGTCCAAACTCGAGTACAATAGATAGAGCAAAGGGACTGTTACAGAGTGCAGAATATAGTTCGCAGCATTGTATCATATCGGTTCCTTCGACAAAGTCCAATGTTCACACTGGGATAGAGGTGAATCGAACAGTATCCCAGTTTATGGAAGGTCTGTTAAGAAGCCTGATAATAGAGAGAAAGAAGCTGGTCAACTAACCTCAGAAATCAGGATTATGGTACAAAATTCTTGAATGCATGGCAATGCACAATATTCATTCAATCTCACTGTTTGATGGTATATCATATCTCCCCAAAACCTTTCCTCTGCAACTCCATATTCTGCCCGTATGCTATTAAATTGTAAATATCTTGGTTTGTTATTGTGCATTTCTTTGTTTTAAACTGCCTATCTTCCTTACTAACAGTCTGAGTGTTAGTTCGTCACACCAACTTCCACCTGATTTCACTGGACGTTTACCTTGCAAGCTTGTTTTATTATTTGCTAAAGAAAATTACCGACGTTTTTAATTTCACATTATCAGAATGTGCAAGTTCATAATTTGAACCATAGAAGTGTTATAGGTTTGTAGGGGCAGTCAAGTAGAAAATGATGAATGTGATGATCGAATCATTGACTTCAGACCTAGAGATACAGCACGGAAACAGGCCCTTCCACCCACCGAGTCCACAGCGACCAGCGATCACCCCATGCATTAACTGTATCCTATCACCAGTGACAATTTTACAACTTCCCAAACCAATTAACCTACAAACCTGTACGTCTTTGGAGTGTGGCTGGAGACCGGAGCACCCGGAGAAAACCCACGTGGTCACAGGGAGAACGTACAAATTCCATGCAGATAGTACCTTAAGTCAGGATCAAACCCGGGTCTCTGGCGCTATAAGGCAGCACCTACTGAGCTGGGCGGCACAGTGGCATAGAGGTAGAGTTGCTGCCTTACAGTGCCAGAGACACGGGTTTGATCCTGGCTACAGGTGCTATCTGTATGGTTGTACCTTCTCCCTGTGACCATGTGCGTTTTCTCCGGGTGCTCCGGTTTCCTGCCACACTCCAATGACATACAGGTTTGTAGGTTAATTGGTTTCTGTAATTTAACCCTAGTGTGTAGGATATGAAAGTGGGTTAACATAGAACTAGTGATTGTTAGTCGATGCAGATTCAGTCGATGGGCTGAAGGGCCTGTTTTCACGCAGTATCTCTAAACTAAACTAAACTTTAGTTTTAGTATTAACGGTACAGAGTGGAAACAGGCCCTTCAGCCCACCGAGTCCACGCCGACCAGCGACCAGTTGTGCCCTACACACGCAGGACAATTTACAGAAACCAATTAACCTGCACGCCATTTGGAGTGTGGAAGGAAACTGGAGCACCCGAAGAAAATCCACGTGGTCACAGGAAGAACGTACAAATGCCATATGGACAACACACCCCGTAGTTAAGATTGAATCGGGGTCTCTGGCGCTGTAAGGCAGCAACTCTACCTCTGTGCCACTGTGCCACCCGATGATTAAAACCAGAAAAAACTGTGTGAGTCCAAAGAATGGCAGGATATGTTGCCTGGTTCGGTGAAGAAGCATGGACAAAAACTCGAGGAGAAACTATCTACCAGTTCAGAGCATTTGGGCTGTGAATTCTGTGAAATTCTGTGCAATTGAATGAAGAGCTAAGAGGCATGTGCATGTGGAAATTGACCACATGACAGCTTGTAATTTTTCCCTTTTAATTTGGAGAATTGATGAAGGTAAATGTGTGCAACATAAATGTTATAAAATCATGCTAGTTTCTTCTGGCATTGATTACCACAAAATGGTTTTTATATCTTCAGTTATTTTCCTCAGGAGGTAACTGAAATTCTGCTGCCACACTGTTCTGATGATTAATGTTTGGAATTACGTGTATCCTTGGATAGACTTACTAAGCTAATATATTAGATGGGCATTTCTGCTATATACCTGAGTGCAGTTAATTAATTAACCAGACAAATCGACTTCATCACTCCTGTCTTGGGGATGTTCAGCTGAATATGTGCACACTTCTACATTACTCTGATCCTGCAGATCAGTGGCTTGGGTGATTCTAGCTGCTGTAAGCTCTTCACTATACGATGCAGATAGAAAGCTATAAAATTCCATCTTATTGAATTTCCAGGAAAAAGTTCTCCTGTCCACTGAACCAGGAATGAGGCAAAGTTTAGAAAATTGCAACCACAATAAAACCATGGAAATTCAAACATCTACAACGTGGAACAGTACAGCACAGGAACGGGCCCTTCGGCCCATGATGTTTGCGCCGATCATGATGCCATTTTAAACTGATATCATCTGCCTGTACATGATCCAAATCCCTCTACTCTTTGCACTTCCATGTGCCTATCTAAAAGTCTCTTAAACACCACTGTTGTATCTGCCCCCACACCATCTCTGGCAATGCATTCTAGACCCCCACCATTCTCTGTGTAAAACAAAAACTTGCCACGCACATCTCCATTAAACTTACCCCCTCTCACCGTATATCTATGCCCTTTAGTGTTGCACATTTCCATGGTGGGGGAAAAAGGTTCTGTCTGACTCTGCCTCTGGTTATGGACACCCCAAGCCAGTGCCGGTCCCAAGCCAGGACAAAGGAGGAGGGTTGGGGCATAGGGCTAACACCCCTACCCCGTAAAACCCTAACCTGCTACGGAAACCGCAAGCATAAACTATACTGGAAACTGGCATGAGAGATGGAGCTCGCCCCCTGCAAGTATGACGGGCTCGGGCCAAAGCCTCCGGGATGCTTGTGCCCCGAAAAAGAGTAACATCTTCTCTGCCAAAGCTGTTATGAGAATAGCTACTTGGAATGTCAGGAGCTTGTAGCAGAGTGGGAAATTATCCCAGCTACTGAGAAGTTTGAGCTGAGCATCATACGGGTGAGTGAAGTTCAATAGCTAGGGAATGGAAAGCTAACAAGCGAAGGAAAAACACTGATGTACTCTGGGCATGAACAACACCATATATGGGGAGTAGGACTGGTGTTAGACAAAGAGGAAGAGAAAGCAATGATAGGTTGGAAAACTGTGAATGACATCAGTACCCCGTTCCTGCCTCTCCCCATATCCCCTGACTGCTATAAGAGCCCTATCTAGCTCTCTCTTGAAAGTATCCAGAGAACGGGCCTCCACCGCCCTCTGAGGCAGTGAATTCCACACTCACAACTCTCTGTGTGAAAACGTGTTTCCTCATCTCCGTTCTAAATGGCTTACCCCTTATTCTTAAACAGTGGCCCCTGGTTCTGGACTCCCCCAACATTGGGAACATGTTTCCTGCATCTAGCGTGTCCAAACCGTTAATAATCTTATATGTTTCACTAAGATCCGCTCTCATCCTTCTAAACTACAGAGTATATAAGCCCAGCCGCTCCATTCTCTCAGCATATGATAGTCTCGCCATCCCGGGAATTAACCTTGTAAACCTACGCTGCAGTGATAAATAGGTTCCAAGTGTTACAGGAAGGAGATGACATTGAACAGTAGTGGCAAACTTTCCAGGGGGCAGTTCGGGAAGCTGCAGATACCACCATTGGCTGAAGACGTGGGACCAGAAAATAAAGTTGGATGAGATCAGACACGTGGGAGATGATGACTGAAGAAGAGACATAAAGCAGAAGAGAGAGAGAGAGACAGCGAGACAGAGAGAGAGCAAAGACAACTGAAGTAAGGAAAGAAATGGCAGAAAATTATAGACAAGTAAACAAACTAGTGAAGAGGAGATGCAGAAAAGATTTTTTAAAAAGCTTGGATAGAAAGCAAATGCACAGAAGCACAAGAAGCCAGGGTCAGAAATGACACCCGTACACTCTACTGCAGAGCCAGAGATCTGGGAGATTCATGTAGTAGCTCTGGTGCCCCCATAAAGGCCAGAGCAGGAGAGTACTTCTGACAGAAGAAGAGCAAAACATGCAATGGGTTGAATCATGCAATATTGAATCAACCTGAACCATCTGAACTCTTTGTCTTCCCTGAGGAGGAACTAGTACTAGAGGTGGAGGTTGGACCAATCACAGAAACGGAAGTTGCAAATGCAATTAAAAATCTGAAAAATAACAAAGCAGCAGGCCTCGACCAGCAGAACTACTAAAGAGCGGAGGGGAGACGTTGAGAGGGAAACTCACGAAGCTATGTAATGCATGCTTGGATGAAAAATGGGTACCAGAAGATTGGAGGAAAGGAATGATGGTGAAATTGCCAAAGAAAGGAGATCTTAGTGACTGTGGAAACTGGAGAGTGATCACGTTGCTCTCAGTCATAGGAAAAGTGCTTTGTTCTGTACTGCTGCATCGTCTTGGATATGTAACTCCGTCATGAACAAGCTGGATTCCGCATGGGAAGATCCTGCAGCGGACAGATCTTTGTATTACAAAACGTGGTAGAGCAATGCCTGGACCTTCAGAAGCCAATACTAATAAACTTTGTTGATTTCAAAAATGCATTTGATGGTGTACAGAGAGACTCCCTGTGGCAAATTCTTTAAGAACCTTTACAAGGGATCCAGTTGCTGCGTCAAGGTTGATTCAGGAAACACAGAATTCTTTGACATTGTCACAGGGGTAAGATAAGGTTGCCTTCTATCCCCCTTGCTGTTTATTGCTACGATCGACTATGTCATGAGGAAGCAATGAATTAACCTGACTTTGGAATACCGTGGAGAACAGGAAGACGCCTCACAGACCTAGATTTTGCCGATGATATTGCACTACTAGCAGAGTCGAGACACACCCTTCAAGAGATGACAACCGCTCTGGAGGAGAATGCACCAAAGGTTGGATTAAAGATCACCAACCAGAAGACCATGCAGACTGGAGACCAGCAGCCAATAGATAAACTGATAATCAATGGGGAACCTGTGGAAAACGCTACAAGATTTACCTATCTTGGCAGCATGTTCTCAGCGCATGGTGATGTAGACGTCAACATCAACTTCCGATATAGACAATAGGCGCAGGAGTAGGCCATTCGGCCCTTCGAGCCAGCTCTGCCATTCAATATGATCATGGCTGATCATCCACAATCAGTACCCCGTTCCTGCCTTCTCCCCATATTCCCTGATTCCGCTATCTTTAAGAGCCCCATCAAGCTCTCTCTTGAAAGTATCCAGAGAATCGGCCTCCACTGCCCTCTGAGGCCGAGAATTCCACACTCACAACTCTGAAAATTGGTAAAGCTGCATCAGTCTTCAGAAAAATGCAGCCTATATGGTCTCGTGGCGGGATATCCAAGATGTTAAAAGTCAAGCTCTTCCAGTCCGTAGTCCTCCCTAAAGCCCTCTATGCCAGTGAGACATGGAAAATCAATGTGAAGATGAAAAAGAAATTGGATGCATTCCAACAACGCTGCTTGTGGAAGTTCCTGAAGACCAGGTACAGAGACCACATCACAAACGAGGAGATGTACCGGGAAACTGCAACAAAGCCTCTCAGCCAGGACATAGTGGTACGCAGGATGAAATTTGCAGGACATGTACTCAGAATGTCACCAGAACGTGCACCTAAGATAGCAATGACATGGCAACCTGACTGAAGAAGGAAATGAGACCGACCAAAACTCACATGGAGGCAAACGTTCCAGAAGGATTTGGAAGCCTGGGATGCTAACGTTACGAGGGTGGAAGACGTCGCAAATGACCGAACAGAATGGCGAGAGTTTGCTGCCCAATGTACTCAACAGTGTGGGAGGAACTGAGTCTAAGTAAGTCTGTCTATCCTATCGTCATGCCTCTCATAATTTTATATATTGTCAAGTCTCCCCTCAACCTCCCAGAGAAACCAATCCAAGTTTATTCAACATCTCCTTGTAGCTAAAACCATCTAATCCAGGCAGCATTCTGGTAAACCACCTCTGCACCCTCTCCAAAGATTCCACATCCCTCCCGTTATTGGTGGTGACTGGGACTGCATGCAATACTCCAACACGGTCTAGCCAAAGTCTTAGAGAGCAGTGAGTGAACGGAGCTCGATGAAGTGAGGTGATAAGAGCAAGCAGTGCGGTGATGATAATATCCTCCGGTTTCTGCAAACATACAATAGCTGGAAAGTTAAATTCAGAAAATTAAAAAGTAACTGCGCAGACTACAAATCCATGGAATACTCCTAGCTTCAGTTAGACATTGGGTAGGCTACGTCTGTTTTCCCTGGTGTGAATGTAGCAGAGTTGACATGCCAGTGGTATATAAAATTATGAGACGTATATAACCTGTGTTTGTTTCTCATGGTTGAAGTTTCTAAAACTAGAGGACATAGGTTTAAGGTGAGAGGTTTACAGGCAATCTGAGCCATACATTTTTCACACAAAGGGCAGTTTGCATTTAGAATGAGAGGCCAGAGGAGGTGGTGGAGGCAGAATAATATTTAGCAATCGTCTGGACAGGTACTCGAAAGGCAAGCCAGAGTGGGATATGATTTTATTGTACGCGTGATGGTTAGCATGGGAGCAATGGGCCAAAGGGCCTGTGTCTAGTGTTGTACAACTCTATAATTCTGATGGCTGGGTTCCAGTCTGCTCACTGAAAGGTCAAGCCTCCCGGTGAGCCGCTGCAACAGACGCTTGCATACCTTGGGTATGCAAGCAAAGAATTTCACTGTGACTTGTCACATGTGACAATAAAGTATTCATTCATCATTCATACTCATTGATTTCCAGGTTTTCCTTTTTTTTTGGCTTTGCGCAATTGCCAGTCTCCATGTCGCTTTTTACTTCAGCCAGGTTTTATGTTTCATTGTTTTACTGAGTGGTTTCTTCCTTCAGCTCTGTGACCTTCCTTTAGCTGCTGAAAGGCCATCCATCACAATATTGTTTAGTATTGTTTACTATTTAAATATTACTTAGAATGACATTGAGAAGGAAAGAAGGGGAAATCAGTGCAGGAAGACTGATATAGCTGAGATTGACTGGAGTTAGCACCATGATTAATGTTGGACTACTGCAAGCCATAAGATTGATTATGGTGCCCTTTATGTCAGCAGTGTACCACAAGAAGGATTTGTCCCTTGCATTGGGAATTCTTATTCTGCCTAATTATCTCCCAGCCAAGTGACGTGTACTGTGCAGAGAAGCCAACGTCGTGACATTTTCCACATTTCATTTTTTACAGGCAACAAAGCTTCTCTGTCATGCAGCTGTGAAATAATCTTTTTTACAATTCTAAAAGCTAATTTTCCACTGGACCCATTATATTAAATGCAATAAAAGAACCGAACAAAATAGTTATAACATTATGATAAAGTTGACTTGCAAGGCAATTTCTGACTTGAGGGTTACAAACAAGTCTCTGGGGTTTTCTGAGATTGGGATAGGAGCGTTGAAAATTTGGTGCATCAAAATTGTCGTAGCTATCAGAGAGGGTTTCCCTTCTAGCTGTGCAAGGCTTCCTTCTAGATTTAGAATTTAAAGCTCTCCATTTAAAGGAGTGGGCAAGTTGTTATGGCTTGGCGAATTCAATATTCATAAATCATAGGAGCAGAGGTAGGCCATTCAGTCCATCAAGATTACTCCGCCATTCAATCATGGCTGATCTATCTTTTCCTCTCAACCCGTTTCTCCTGCCTTCTCCCCATAACTCTTGACACCCTACTAATCAAGAATCTGTTCATCTCCGCCTTAGAAATACCCAGAGACTTGGTCGCCACAGCTGTGGAGTGTGGCAATGAATTCCACAGATTCACTACCCTCAAACTAAAGAAATTCCTCCTCATCTACTTTCTCTAGGTTTGTCCTTTTATTCTTGTGTTACGCCCTCTCGAGGCTTCTGGGGTTAGACACTTCTACTAGTGAAAACATCTTCTCCGCATCCACTCTATCCACTTCTTTCACTATTCGGTAAGTTTCGATGAGGTCCGCTCGCATCCTTCTAATCTCCAGCGAGTACAGCCCAGTGCCATCAAACACTCATCATACTGTACGTTAACCCAATCATCCCTGGAATCATTCTCGTAAACCTCCTCTGGACCTCTCTAATGCCAGCACATTCTTCCTCCGATATGGGGCCCAAGTTAAGCCAGTGGCCATCATAAGTGCTGCAGTTACATAAGGGTGCAGCTACAATTCTTCAGGAGGAAGGGGAGGGCAAAGATCTTCAAATGTAAAAGTATAGATTTTAGTCCAAATTCTTTTCATAATATGCAAGACCAAATATATATAATGTCTAAAATATGCATATAAACCTGCCAATATAGCATGTATCAATACCAAGGTATGTCTCTAAGCCACAATCTCATTTAACGTGCAACATTTAACATGGAAACATATTTAAAAATATATTATCTTTTTATTTCTGAAGTGGTTCCAAGAATATACTTAATTTCACCCGTGGCCCCATTTGCACACATTGTTCCAGTGCTGACCACGGTAAAAATTTGTGTGACTATTTGTGGTATACAAGATATGTTTGGCTGAAAAGATCCAGTGCTATTTAAGGAACTTGCTATTTAAGTTAAAGGGAGAACATTTCCGTTTTTGCCAAGCAGTCCTAAATTCTTGATACTGATAATTAGGTGTCTTCCATCCAGAAACCTTTCAGGATTTTTCCTCGTGGACATTTCGATCCATCAGGTGCAGAGGATGAAACCTTCCCATTATTAACACCTGTAATGCAACAGGGTGCAGAAACAGCAGCTGAAGCATTGCCCTGACATATATGACCCTCAAGTTGAGCTGCAGCCCAAATTGACAGGCAAAAGCCCTCTTTCCCCATGGGATGTGAAAATACGAGATTTGAAATAAAACTAATCTTCTATCTTCTATACATAACTAAAACTCGCATCTTGTGCTCTCCGGTTTGCATTGTTTTTACATTTGCGCAAAAACGGTACCCGATAGCGCTACGATTTTCCGCCACCTTACTCGCCATTCTCCTGTGCAGCAAGTGCAACAAGTGATCTTCCGATTGGTGGAAAAATTAAGGTTTAAAAATCGTAAAAACTGCGCATGTGCAGATTGGTCTCTCTCTTCTGTCAGCAGATTGGTCTTTTCTCCTGTCATTCGCCGGGACGGCGGCACCCCTTCCAGCACCCACTGTCAATCACCGGTGGCGAGGAGAATAAAGCTGAAGGAGCAGTGTGAACAGAGTGTGGAGAGCGGGTGGAGCTGCCTCTGCGGAGCGGCGGTGACCACCACGACGAGCCGGGAGCTGCTGAGTGTGGCCGGAGGCTGCTGAGTAAGGCTGGGAGCCACTGAGTGAGGCCGGAAGCCGTTGAGTTAGGCCGGGGCTGGGAACCGCTGAGTGAGCCCAGAGTCGGGGCCGGGAACTGCTGAGTGAGACCGGAACCGGGGCTGGGAGGCGCTGAGTGAGGCCGGAGCTCCCCCCCACCCACACACCCCCCCCCACACACACCCCTCCCACAGACACCCCCTCCCCCCTCACATCCCTCTCCCCCCACACACCCCCTCTCCCATACATCCATTCCACCCCACACACCCCACCCACACACACACCCCTCCCACAGCCACCCCCTCCCCCCCACACATCCCCCTCCCCTACACACACCCCCCTCTCCCATACATCCATTCCACCCCCCACACCCCCTCCCACACACACCCGTCCCACACACACCCCCTCCCCCCCACACCCCCCCCCCCCACACACCCCCCTCTCCCATACATCCATTCCTGCCACACACACGCCCCCCACACCCCTCCACCCCACACTCCCCCCCCTACACACACCCCCCGCCCACCTCACACCTCCCCCCCCCGCACCCCCTCCGACATCCCTCCTCCCATACCCTTCCTGCTCGCATCGCCCTCCCCTCCCCCCCACACCCACCCGACCTCACATCCCCCTCCCCCCATACCACCCACACACATCCCCCCTCCTCCCGTCCACCTCCCCCCCCCTCCCACACATGAAGAGGAGGGGGAGAGGGAGGGAGTGCTGGGGGGTGAGGAGAAACGAGCCGCGTCTGTGGGTGAATGGTGGAATATTGCGTTGGGGGAATGGGTGAGAACGGGAGAGTGGTGGAACATTGCGTTGGGGAACGGCTTGCGTTGGGGGACCAGAACTTCCGTGTGACTGGGACCCAGCGGGTCCCACTTAGTCTAGTTAGTATAAAACAGTCTTAAGTTTACAGATGAATGACTCCCTCAGCTCTTGCTAATTATAAATTTAATGCAGTGCTTTTTGTTCTGTGCTGTGAAGCTTTGGGACAGTGGGAGCCAACTTACCTTGGTGTTGGTTCAGCGCATTTTGATCTTGTGATATTTCTTAGTTAGGGGAAAGAAAGGAGATAGAACTGATCTGTTCTATTTTATAGCTCATGATGCCATGCTAGAATTATGCCCTGTTTCTCCCTCATTCAAACCTGTGACTGCACACAATGATTTTCACTTATCTAAGGTGTTTGCGATTAGACATCTTTGAATGGTTGATTAATTTGGATTTTACTTTGCAATTTGCCGCGCTATAGATTTTGGTTTCTATCTCGAATTAACATGCAACCTGATTAATTAGACCCATGTTGCACAGATGGCATGCCTCTGCTGTGCATGAGACATTTTATACGTGGTTTCTGAAGCAGGGCTAGGCTCTTGCTGTTTGCTGAGGGCTGCATTTCCAAGCACATCTCTTGCTCAGTGGCACTTTCACAAAACTCCACGCAGTGTTCCATTAGAGTGGGGGAGCCGCTGGGATTCCCGGACTGAGACCGCTCCTGGCTGCAGCTGTGTAGTTGTGGGAAATTATCAGCTACAGAGGTCTACTCCTACTAAGGCAGGACAGAAGCCATCGTGCTGGTGCTACTTACCTGCGTTAATGGAGTGGAAAGCAGCCACTCCATCTTGGATAATATTTTGGTTATTAGATATTTTTGGAGGGAATGTATAAAATAAGAGAATTGAGGAGAAACTCTGTAATGCTGTTCAAAGAGGTGCACATGTATTTCTGTTTGGAAGGACAGATCCACCACCGATTTTCTGGCAACTAGTGGTCTGCCGCCTTCTTTAATCTGGGCGACATTAAGAGAGCGCATTTGAAGTACACCCCCTCCCCTAGAGGTTCCGCTGAAAATGTGGCACATACAATGCCCTTCAAAATGTTTGGGCCAAAGACCTATCATTTATTCATTTGCCTCTGTACTCCACACTTTGAGATTTGTAAAAGAATACATCACATGTAGTTAAATTGCACATTGTCAGATTTTATTAAAGGATATTTTTATACATTTTGGTTTCACCATGTAGAAATTACAGGTGTGTTTATACAACGAGCAACCACAGTTCTAGAAAAAGGTCTTGTGGACAGGTGAGACAAAGATTTACTTATATCAGAGTGATGGCAAGGGCAAAGTATGGAGGAGAGAAAGAACTGCCCAAGATCCAAAGCATACCACCTCATCTTTGAAACACAGTGGTCAAAGTGGTCTCGTTGGGCTGAAGGGCTTGTTTCCATGCTGCTTCATTAAACTAAACTAAACAAAAAATTTGCACGTACTAATATAAGCTCTTCAAACCGCTGAATTATTGCTGTTTATATTTTATATATGTTTCAAAGTACATAGGACTTCTTTTTCATTTTGGATAGATATGTATTGCTTCTACTTTTGGATGTGAGATAGTGATGATGTCCAACTTTGTTTTCTAAACAAAATACAGAAACTTCAAGAGCCTAACTCTGACTGGATAAACGTCAGAGGACCTCGCCCCTGGGAAGATTCGAAAGCTGTCCAAGATCAGCAAAGGAAGATTGAGAATGGAAGCAGCATTAAATAATGTCATCAATCACTGATTTTTATTAATTTACATCTGAGAATTGAACTTTATACAATATAATATTATTGCATTACACGTTTGTGTTTTTACATTGATTTACTAACATGAGAACTGTAAAATGGCAGCTCAGAGAGAAAGTGAAAGGATCCACTGATTGTATTGCCAATCTCTTACAATGTATGAGAAAGGACATTTCCTTTGAAATTATCTTTGAAGGTTTCAACAACGTGAAGTGGATTTTGAACTTCTGCGGCAAGAAATTACAGCCAAATGCTACCCTTATTTTTTTAGTGTTAGAACACTGCTCTCAAGCAGCAGTTTCCGTTCCTTAGCAACCACTTCTGGTAGCTCTGAATTGGTACTTGCACGAGGCCTGTGAAAGATGCTGCATCTTGTGAGCCTGTTCATGTTGACTGTCAATTGTCGAGCTCCAGGTAGCAGGCTAAGTCCATTTCCTGCTTTAGTGTAAATGCTTCTATAATTGCACATCCCCAGAGGTTCTCTGTCTACCCCTTGAGGAATTTCATTGAATAGACAGAACACTTACTGCAGCTTTTTTTTCAAATAGTTGATCCCTCCAGTGAAAGCTAGTTGCAACTTTTTCTGTTAGGCATCCCCACAACCATTTCTTCATCAGGAAATTGAAGAACTATAATATCCAAAATGGCCCTGGGCAAGCTAGTAGCTTGTAAATAATCTGACATTGTTATGAGGAAAGTTAACCTTCAGAAAATGTATTGCCTTGCATTTTACTGGCCCAAACAATTTTAGGTGCCTAAAGTGTTACATTTCTCTCTTGTCAAATGTATGGGAATTTCTTTCAATGAAAAGCAATAAAATGTGATTATTTTTTAAGAAGCAGCCCAATGCGATTAACTCATGTTTTTGTGGAGGCAAGTTTTATCATCTTGCTGTGCATGAGATTTAGTTTTAGAGACTCAGTGTGGAAACAGGCCCATCGTCCCACCGACTCAAGCCAATCAACGACCACCCGTACACTAGGTCTATCCCACACTCTAGGGACAATTTACAGAAGCCAATTAACCTACACACCCGCACGTCTTTGGGATGAGGGAGGAAACGGGAGCAACCAGAGAAAACCCGGGACTCTGGTGCTGTAAGGCAGCAACACTGCCGCTGTGCCGCCCGGAATGGTGAATACTCGTGATGAGCCGATCACCATGTCTATGCCATTTGTGACAAGACCAACAACTGCCAGGTAAGCCTGTAACTAAATATTTTGCAGAAGATAAGATTTCTAGACCTGATGCGGGTTTGGATTCACCGTCAATGTAAACATTTAGTGCCTTTAGTAAAGTTTATCTAAACCTACCTAATTATCCTGAGTGATATTGATACAGTCCAGTACGGGAGTTTGGTTAGACTGCCAGGAGCTTGATTTATCACCTGCTGTCTCGTGCATCTATCTTCAAAAAGCAAGGTGAACATGCAATTAATTGATGAAAACAAGAGTTACCGTGCATTAATAAATAGCAAATTACATACTTCACTCTGAACCTGGGAACATAAAATAAGAAAGATGATCCTTACTTTCTTTTCACATTTCTCAGTCAGAAGGGTCCCAACCTGAAACATCACCAATCCATGTTCTCCAAGGATGCTGCCTGACTCCAGCACCTTGTGTATTTTATTGTAGCCCCTATACCTCTACCTGTTTGTCAAAAATACAATCTTTCTGAATCTTTATAAAAGGAAACAGTCATTTTGAAGTCCTGTATGACTGCTGTGCTTGCTGAATTATATGCAACATACCATTCGACATCCAAATTTCCCACCGTATACATCCCTCCAAAAACCCATATTTAATAGTTTCTCACTAATTTTGAAAAAACATTTTCCTATATTTCATGCCGCATTGGTCCTCATATTTCATTCACAAGGAACCCACTTCCTCGTGTCTGCCGACACGTCTACTGTCTGCGACAAAAACAGAAAGTACTCTGCAGGTCAGGCCGCATCTGTGGAAAAAGTTGAAACATTGACTATGTTTATCTTTTCTACTTTTGTTTTAGTTTTCCAGCATCTGTATTTTTTTTCTCTTATTGCAGCTTTTTAAATCATTAAGCAAAAATCTCCATCACCTTTGTTAACCATTCCATTAACTTCCTAAGTATATTTCCTTTACTATTAATGCATATTGCATTATGTTCATCCCCTTCATTGCATCCTTAATTCCCATTGCAAAGATAAATACAAAATATATTTAGAAACAAGGAATTGTAGATGCTGGTTTAATTTAAAAAAAAAGCAAAGTGCAAGAGTAACTCAGCGAGTCAGGCAGCATTTCTGGAGAACGTGGATAAGTGACGTTTTGGGTTGGGACGTCTGAAGAAGTGTCCTGATCGGAAACATCACCTATCCATATTCACCAGAGATGCAACCCGCTAAGTTACTACTGCACTTTGTCTTTGTTACAAAATATATATGTTTAATAACTCTCCATTTTGCGGTCGCCAATGTAATTTCATTTATATTGGCTTCAAAGTGGACTTTCATTAGTTTACAATGAGAATTAACTTTCATCAGCCTTTTTTGTATTATTTTATATTTGCTAGTTTACTTTCTTACTATAGTTTCTCCTTTATCAATGTCTTCCTTTATTTTCTAAAATTCTCATAGATTTCAAGCTTAATCTGTCAACATTCAGTAACATATTCTGACCAAAATCTATCTTCCATGTCTTTAGTTTGCTGTCCATGGATCAAATTTCTTGTGGATATTAGTTCTCATTCCAGCAACCTGTGATGCCTATCTTATTTGCTTTAAGGGCCTGTCCCACTTAGGCGACATAATCGGGACAGTTCTGGCGAGTATGCTCTCGACTTATACTCGCAGCATGGTCAACACGAGGGTGTAGGAGGTCTTTGTCACTCTCCTTCATGCTCGAGAGTGGTCTCCGCGTACTCGAGGCCTCAGCTAGGTTGCGGCGCTTTTTTCAATACAGGTGCACAACCTTTTATCCGAAAGCCTTGGGACCAGACACTTTTCGTAATTCAGAATTTTTTGGCTTTTGGAATGGAAGATTTTTAATGTAGATTTTAACGGCTGGCTCAGTGGTAGAGTGCTCGGCTCGTATCCGCAAGGTCGCGAGTTTGCGCCTCGATCCCGGAAGTTACTCGATCGCGAGTTTGAGTCTTCAATGTAGATTTTTCTTGCAGAATAGGAGAGAATAGGGAGGGTTAGGCTGGGATCATTCTCTGCGAGATGATCTTAGTGCGGGAGACAAGTGTAGGAGAGGTGTACTGACTGTGTGGGCAGAACTTTGGAAGTGATTGCCCACCATTCTCAAAAGCCGCTGTGTCTCCCTGTCCCTCCAACTCCAGAGGAATCCGCTCCCCGATGGGCCGCTACGGCGACAAGTGGCAGTTCGCCCACAGCCCGAGCTGCGCCCCCTCATCCGCAACCTGGGTTCCTCTGGAGTTGGAGCGGGGCTGGGCTAGAGTTGCTGCTGGCTGTGAGTCTCTGGGATCTCCGTGCTTGCAGTGGGCCTGGGGGTCAGTGTCCCGATGAGGGGGCGCAGCTCGGGCTGTGGGCGAACTGCCACTTGTCGCTGTAGCGGCCCATCGGGGAGCGGCTTCTGGTGGTCCTGACGTCTCTCAGCTCCTGTCCAGGGGGACGGCCGGAGACGTCAGGACCAACAGGAACCCGCTCCCCGATGCGCCGCTACAGCGACAAGTGGCAGTTCGCCCACAGCCCGAGCTGCGCCCCCTCATCCGCAACCCGGGTTCCTCTGGAGTTGGAGCGGGGCTGGGCTAGAGTTGCTGCTGGCTGTGAGTCTATGGGATCTCCGTGCTTGCACTCGGTGTTCCGTTGGTCCTGACGTCTCCGGTCACCCCCCTGGAATGGAGCTGAGACTGGGAACTGTACCGCCCTTGCCCCCTCCCTCTGCAACTGCAAACAACTCCACAGTTCCCAGTCTCAGCTCCTGTACAGGGGGGTGGCCGGAGACGTCACAGCCCGAGCCATCAGCTTCTGTCCCTACGGGGACAGCGGAGAGCGTGTTCCTCTGGAATTGGAACGGGGCTGGGCTGCTGCTGGCTGTGGGTCTCTGGGTTCTCCGTGCTTGCAGTGGGCCTGTGGGGTCGGTGTCCCGTTGGTCCTGACGTCTCCGGTGACTGGCACTGGCTCCAACGTGGAGACAGTGCAAAGCCCCCGCGCCGGTGCAATGGGCGGGGAGCTGGAGAGGGGAGGGAAAGGGTCACACACATGGCCGGGAAGCAGAGGGGTGTAGATGGGGTGAAACTGAAGGGAGCGACAATTTGCTGCTGCCTGCCCGCTGAGTTAAAAAGTTCCCACGCAAGACTCACGATACACTGTGTATCGTGAGTCTACCGTGGGAACTTTTTTAACTCAGCGGGCAGGCAGCAGCAGATTGTCAATTATTAACCCTCCCGTGCAATATACCCTCACCTTCTCTTTTATGAATGGGGATTTAGTTCCCCTTTCTTCGAGGACCGACCGGAGGTTCCGCTGTCACCTCTGCGGGCCGCCCTCGGTGAACGTTTTCAAGGACCTTTCTTCAAGGACTGAAAAAATATCGCTATTCGGAGGTTTTCGTTATTTGGATCTTCGGATAAAAGGTTGTGCACCTGTATGTTAAAAAATGCCCGAGAGTAAGAAAAGGTCGCCATGAAAAAAATCAATACTTTTTTCACTCGTACGTTTAGTCGTAGTAGGTCGTAGTTGGTCATAATAGGTCAGCATGTTAGTCGTAGGTAATCGAGGGTATTCAAAGGTAGTCGTAGATAGTCTTCATCATAGTCGAAGGGAGGTTGAAGGAGATCGAAGGAGATCGTCTTCACTCTCCAGTGTTCGGTGTCCAATTTTCCCGAAGTTAGTCATAGCTAGTCGAAGCTAGTCTTCAACATAGTCGAAGGAGATCTTCAACATGTCATTTTTTTAAACTCTTCAATACTCGCCAAGTGGGACAGCCCCTTTAGAACATAGAACAGCACAGCACAAGGACAGGCCCTTTGGCCAACAATGTCTGTGCCAATCATGTCTGTGCCATATCTATCTGCACATAACCCTGCATATCTATAGCCTATCCAGGTAGTATAAATTGCACTAAACGTATCTGTTTCAACCACCACCCTATATAGCACGTTCCAGGCACTCACCATCCTCTATGCGTAAAACAAAAACTTGCTCCATATATCTCCTTTAAACTTTGCCCATCTCACCTTAAAGCTATGCCTCCCAAGTATTTGATTTTTCCATCCTGAGAAAAAGCTTCCGACTGTCAACCCTATCTGTGCCTCTTATAATTGTATATACTTCTTTCAGGTTTCCCCCCAATCCCCATCGTTCCAGAGAAAGCAGTCCAAGTCTGTCCAACCTCTACCTGTAGCAAAAACCCTCTAGTTCTGGCACCATTCTGGTAACGTGTTCATTGGGCTTCACCAGAATGCTATGCCTTTCTTCTGCGAGTGTCTGTCCTTTCCTATTGCCTATCTCATCCATGCATTTTAACTTAATTTCCTAACCTAAGTTCACTAAACTCATTCACTACTCATGTGATTGGCTTTATTTAAACCTTTGGTTTTTGACTTTATTATTGTCAGGCGTATTAAGGTGCAGTGAAAATCTTTTGTTTGCATGCTATCCAGTCAAAGACAAGACTATACATGAATATAATCAAGCCGTCCACACTGCACAGATAAAGGATAAATGGTGCAACATTTATTGACAGACATCACATTGAAGTTCGATTAAAGATCGTTCAAAGGTCGCCAAAGAGATAGCATTCTTGAACCGTGTGGAATCTTTGCTTTATTCTGCTTTGCTGGAGAATCCTATAGGAGAGTGCTCGTTATTCGTGTGTACAATATCAAAATAAAGTCGTCTGCTTTTGATTGGTTCCATGATGCATTGTTGGAGGCAAATAGCCTCAATACATTCTGCAAACCTGCCCGCCAAACTATATGTCCGAAGTACATAAAGATTAAAATGTCCAATGATTATTACATTTCCTTTGTTATAGGCATTTCTTATTTCTTGGTTCCAGTCAAGCTGCATTTTGAGTCAGGAGCATTTATTTCTGGTTCAATCTGTTAAATAGAGGGTGATGTCAGGTATATTTTAACACAACATCACCTGCGCATGAGAACTATTCTTTTATTGTTTGCGTCATGGGTCTAAATATGGTAACAACATTTTATAATGAGGCAGCAATCATCTACCTTTGTACAACTCTCTTTGCTGAGTGTATCATTACAGTATATATTTTATCTACTTCTCTGGTACGCTCGGCTTGGATGTGGAATGTGAAATGATTGTTGTGGCAATTAGTTGTACAATTATTGATTTTCATGATGTGGCATCCTTATTGGACTGGCATGATTGAGTGTTCCTGGAAATGACGTGACACTAAAATTAATTGCTTTCGAGAAAGGGCAGTTGTTGTTGGAAGATTGAAGAGATTCGGTATGTCGTCAAGTGCTCTATTGAACTTCTGCAGGATCTACGGTCGAGAACATATTGCCTGGTTTGGTAACAAATGTCTAGGAATGAAAAGCTGCAGAACGTCGCAGATGTTGCCCGGTGATCCCCACCATCAAAGTGACCTCCCCACCATGAGAGGGATCTACAGGAAGAGCTACCTGAAATGGCCAGCTGATATCATCAAATACCAAGACTTCCCTGGCCACACTCTTACCTTGCTACCAGCATTGGGAATGAGGTACAAGAGCCTGAGAACATGACCTTCAAGTTCAAGAACAGCTCCTTCCCATCAATCATCTGGCTATTGAGCACTGTACAGCTCTAACCACAACACTATCCCATCAACGATTCACGATGGACTTTGTTTTGGTTGCACTGAATGCTTCAGTTTTGCACTATTATGGTCTGATTGCCTAATTTTAGTCATTATTAATTCATTGTATTATTGATTGCTGTATATTTATTTATTGTGCTTTGTGTTGACCTTCTAAAGTTACAGCAGCTAGAAATATCAATGTTCCTTGCCAGTATGTAGGACTATTAAACACTCTTGACTTTATTCTGATTGAAATGGAAGCTTCTGATATCTGCTTCAAATAATAGATCCAATAAATCTGATTTCCCCAGTTATTCACAATAGAAATGTGCACTTGCATGAGGCAATTTCTCAATGGTACTTTATTGCCACGTATATCTAAGTACGGTAACATTCTTTCCTGCATACAGTTCAGTGACAATCCTACTATACATGGACCGGCTACCCCTTTAACCCGGAAGTCCCCCCAAAAATGTGTCGCCTAGGCCGGGTGAGGCAACCGATCTCAACCTCATTTGGACCTGTGGCCCATCCGCCGACTTGGCCACTCCGACGCCTCCTCGATATCGCTTGGTGAACGCGCCACCCCTCGCTGCACACTGCCACTGCTCATCCTCCGTGCCCGGGGGGGACTTCTGCAGCCGGCCCAGAGCTGAGCCCCCTGCCTGCTTACCGGCTTCATTCTGTTCCTCAATCCATCACCGCCATCTTGAAAGATGGTTTAGACCGTTTGTGAACGACCCACAACAACACACATAGTGAAAGATCAGTCTTTATTCCATAAACTATCAGGAACATTTAAACTGCCAGCCATTCACATCCAGCTCGGCGTGGCTTGTGAGAGCCGGCTGACCTTGCTAGTGTAAAGCTGTGTAGTACCGTAATACCTTGTAAAGGGTGGCATGCACATTTGTGTAGTGGAGATTATAAATGGCAAGGATTAATAAGGGTTAATCTACTTCCTTCCTCTTAAAGAAGCAAAGCATATATAGAGTGGTTAGTGGAGAATATTGTAAAACACCAGTATAGGGTGTGGGCATTTATTATTTTACGTGTACATGCTTGTGTATATGTGAGCACATAAAACAAAACGATTCATGCTCAGTTCAAGTATAGCCGGTGAACTTTCCAATCAGTGGGTTTGGTTTGCAGACACGACCTGCACTGGTATGGCATTACCCCTTGTGCACCTCATCCTTCTCTGAGGAAGTAAGTCCCTTATCGGGTGAACATGGAGGAGAAGACACCAGTGGAGATGGGGGCACCGGAGAAGGCAGGGATGGTGCTGGCACCGGTTGAGGAATCCCTGGAGTGACATTCACAGAGCGTGAGGGAAGACCGGCAGGCTGGTCTGGGTAAGGATGTGGAGGCGTTGTCATGGGATCTAAAAAAATGATCCCATGACAACGCTCAGTATCAACAATACCAAAGTCGCTGCAAAGATAGATACCGGAGCTCGATGCAATGTCCTGTCTTCATCAGACTTCCAAAGAATTCACAACAACAAAACTGTCATGAAAACAAAACATCTATTTGGTGGGGGGAATAGACTTGATGGGCCAAATGGCCTAATTATATTACTATAACTTGTGAACTTGTCTCCATAATGCATGGGAGGGAATGAGATGGCAGCGCAGGGTACTTTTATCTCAACATACTCTTTGTAGCACCGACATGGCAAGTGCCTGGGCTGCTATTGTACTCCTACAAGTATTAGGGTTTCCCCTTTGATAGAGAAGGCAGACTAAAGAAGGCCGATACAGCTGGTAGAGCTGCTGCCTCACTGCGCCAGACCCTCTTTCAATCCTGACCTCAGGTGTTGTCTGTGAACGTTGCACATTCTCCCTGTGATCATATGGGGTATCCTCTGGGTGTTCTAGTTTTCTCCCACACTCCAAGGATATGTGGGTTTGTTTGGCCTCTGTCAATTGCCCCTAATGTGTAGGGAGTGGAACTAGTGTGAACAGGTGGCATAGTGGCACAGCAGTTGAGTATTGCCTTCCAGCGCCAAGGCCCCTAGTTTGATCCTGACTACGGGTGCTGTCTGTACGGAATTTGTACATTCTCGCTGTGACCGCGTGGGTTTTATCCAGGTGCTCCGGTTTCCTCCCACACTCCAAAGACGTGCAGATTTGTAGGTTAATTGGCTTTGGTAAAATTGTAAATTGTCCTTAGTGTGCAGGGTGATCGCTTGTCGGTGCGGACTCAGTGGGCCAAAGGGCCTGTTTCCGCACTATATCTCTAAAGGTGATGGGTCGGTGTGGACTCAGATGGCCAAAGGATCTGTTTCCATACTGCATCTCCAAACTAAACTAAACTATAAACAATGAATTGGAGATTGAAGGCAAGCGCCGGTATATTGAGTAAAAGGAATAAATTCATCCGTCCATACATAGCATCTTCATGGATCTTGTTACAAATTAAAAGTATACATTATTGAATACTATTGAGCTCTATCTTGTGAAGAAATAATAATTTTCTTTACCAACTGGGTGTAGCCATTATATAATACCACACTGTAATTGCCTCTGAAATCTACGTGTGTCCCTGTATTGCCCTAGTGTTACATGCAAAAACAACTAACTGCATGTGCAAGAGGCATTGCTAATATAATTAAAGTAATTCATGCCAAAACTAAAATTAATTCTGCTTAAATTATAGGGCTACATTATCAGTGTAAGTGCACAGCAAAATTGAGCTGTTTACATAACTAAATATATTTAACATTGGCTCTGGGAATTAAAAAAATACATTACCCAACACTAATGTTCCTTCACTTGATAATGTCAGAGATTGCAGTTATATGTATGTTTTACTTCGGAGTCACGTGAGTAACTACGTGAAGAAGCCCGCCACGACGCACGTGTGTCACATATCGCTTTCACGCTTGCGAAACGACAGGCGGGGTGGAGCGTTCCCCCGCACCGGTAAGTTTGAAACCGCGACCTGCAGGTAAGTGATTTACTCTGCGGTAAGGTTTTGTCCCCGCGCTGTTTTACACAGGGGGGGGGAAGCTGAACAAAATAGTGTCCACAAGTGCTGCGAGTGAAGCTGGCTGGGGAGGACCGCGAAGTTGCGGGAGCCAGCAGCAGCTGAAGGCACAAGCCCCGTTAGGGATCAGCTGTGCCAACTTTTGATCCCGCGCCGGCCAGAACACCACAGCCGGGCGGGAGACTATTCAGAATGGGGTCGTCCACTTTTGACAAGTCAATAACGGCAGGAGGCGGGGTGGAACGACGTTCCCCCGTAGCGACAATTTAAACCAGGACCTGCAGGTAAGAGTACTCTGCGGTCTTTTTGTGTTTTCCCATGCTGATTACAGGTGGAGAAGACAAGGTCTGCGACAAAGCTGGTGAGGGAGGACCCATGGCCCAGGCCAGCGGCCTTCTTGGATCAGATGTCGGCACCGGCCAACGCCAGGCTAGACACGAAAAACAAACAGACACCAGAGGAGCGCTTTGAACAACGGCCAGCGACCGAGACCTACAAGCAAGAAGTGACAACCTGCCCTATGATAAACCCTAGGTAACCTCTTGGAGGGCTAGGTACCTCATCTGAGGGAGAGCACTGCGGGTCAGTTCTGGGCTGACCTGGAAGAGGGGTCCGCAAAAGGAAAGACAAGTGTGCAAGGGGTGCAGGAATGAGAGAACCTTGGACTTCGACTCCAACAAAAACCCATACAGATGCTGCTGCACCCACCCGCTGGTGAAAGCCTTCTTTCTCCAAGCAAACCGAAAATTTGTGCAACAACCAGCGAAGAACCTACAAAAAGTAGTAAAACCTGGGTAACCATGGAGGTAGGTGGGTCTGGTTCCCTACAAAATACAGGGAGCATGGAGGTTGGGGGGAGATTACACTCTTTTCTGAATGCATGGAGCATGTTAACAACCGATACTTACATCTTAAGCAGTATCCAGGGATATACAATAGAGTTTATACACAAGTACAGCCCTCCAGTTCAACATATACCGAACCGAATGTTCGTGCTTTCTGATAAAGAAAAATCAAAAACGCAAGCTGAACTGGAGCGGCTTTACGTAAAAGGTGTAATTGAGAAAACTCAACACGAACCATTAGAATTCGTGTCCAATATATTTACCAAAGCCAAAAAAGATGGTGGTTGTCGCATCATCATAGATCTGACAAAATTGAATATATTTGTACAATATATTCACTTGAAAATGGAAACCTTTGTTACTGCTAAACAATTAATTTCCAAAGGTTACTTCATGGCCAGCATCGATTTAAAAGATGCTTACTATTCAGTGCCTATACGAGGTGACCACAGATGGTCATGGCATATTTAGATGACATACTCTTTGTGGGCAAAACTTTGGAATTGGCCAAACAAACTGTAACAGCCACAAAACAGTTATTTGAAAAACTGGGATTCATTATCCATCCAGTTAAATCTAAACTAACGCCTTCCACTACTATGGACTATTTGGGGTTCACCATTGACTCAGTTCACATGTCGGTGACTCTGCCCAAGGGAAAGGCTAGAGATTTAATAGAGGCTTGCAATAACCTCATTGACATCAGCAAACCATCCATCAGATTGGTAGCAAAAGTAATTGGCAAAATGGTGGCTGCCTTTCCAGCCACACAATTTGGACCTCTACATTACCAAAACTTACAGAGAGCAAAAATACAAGCACTCTAAATTAATGCAGGTCACTTTGACAGGCCTATGAAACTACCAATCAAAGCTAAAATGGAACTAAAATGGTGGATAGATAACATCTGGCTTTGTTCCAATCCAATCATTGTCAGTAACCCTTCCATGGTACTACAAACTGATGCCAGTGCAATTGGGTGGGGAGCCACCAATACCACCACCAGCTGTGAAGGTAGATGGACTGCTCAGGAGGCATCATTATTACTCACACTGGGCATAAACTACCTGGAAATGTTGGGTGCATTCCATGGCCTAAAGTCATATTGTACTGGGTCATATCACCAGCATGTTAGACTACAGATAGACAATACCACTGTGGTAGCATACATTAACCACATGGGTGGAAACAAATCGACATCATGTGACAATCTGGCTAATACAATTTGGCAATGGTGTATCCAGAGAGATATTTGGATATCAGCCACTTACCTACCAGGAAGACTAAATTTAGTGGCAGACACCAGGTCACGCAAATTTAATGAAAACACCGAATGGATGTTGAATAAAAAAGTATTTGCTGATATTACAGCAAAATATGGAACACCAGATATCGATCTATTCGCATCCAGACTTAACCACCAGTTATCAAATTATGTTTCATGGGAACCAGACCCTGGGGCAGCTGACAGATGCATTTTCGCTGCATTGGGGGAAATTGTTTATTTACGCATTCCCTCCTTTCTGCCTCATCAGTCGGGTATTAAGGAAAATACAACAAGACTCTGCGTCTGGTATTTTGGTAGTACCCGATTGGCCTACTCAACCATGGTTCCCAGTGGTATTAAACATGGTATTAGAACCATGTATCACCATCCCACATAGACCAGATTTATTGCTACATCCCGTAACAAGGGATAGCCACCCATGCCATAAACATTTGAACTTATTAATTTGTAGAGTTTTAAAAACACCTCTACTACAACTGGGACTGACGGACCGAACAGTGAACATGATCTCGGCGGCCCAAAGACAGTCAACCAAAAAACAGTATCTGGTCTATATCAGAAAGTGGGATATGTACTGCCATAAAAACAACATCACCTACAGAGACATGAACATCCCGTCTGTTCTGGAATATCTGGCAGGCCTCCACTATGATGAGGGGCTCAGTTACAGTGCCATCAACTGCGCCAGAAGTGCCCTATCGACTTACCTATGGCAGGGGACAGAGCGTTACACTGTTGGGACTCACCCACTGGTAACAAAACTTATGAGGGGAATTTTTAATACTAATCCCCCAAGAAACAGGTACTCCCAAATATGGGATGTAAGTATTGTCCTGAAGATGCTCAGGAATTGGTCTCCAGCAACAGCTCTGTCCCTACACAGACTGACATTAAAAACAGTCATGCTAATGGCATTGGTCACGGCACAGAGGGTGCAGTCACTGCATAAACTAAGACTGGACAACATGATTTCCTCAACAGAAAATATTACGTTTCATATCTATGAGTTAGTAAAGCAGAACAGACAGGGATCAGCAGGCCTCAATATACAATTTAGGTCATACCCAACAGATGATCGTCTGTGTATAGTAAGACACCTGTCATTATACATGGAGAAAACGAAAATCCTACGAGGCAATGAGAAGGCATTTTTTGGTCAGCCACAAGCAACCACACAAAAGAGTGGCGGTCTCAGACCATCTCAAGATGGCTGAAACAGGTGCTAACACAGGCTGGGGTGGATACTAATATTTTAAATCTCATTCCACCAGGGCTGCAGCTACATCAGCAGCGATACAGTTGGATGTACCAATGGACCAAATCCTCAAGGCAGCAGGATGGTCTGGGGGAAAAAAAAAACATTCCAATTATTTTAGAACAAACTAGTAATGAAACCTGGAAAGTTTGCAGAAACAATTTTAAGTTCTGTAAATTAATTTAAACCCATAAAAAGGGGTTATAATTTTGTGTTAATAAATTTTATGATTTATTATGTCGAATTCATGTCCAAATTATGTTAACACAATTCCTCCTACAGTCATCAAGGCAGACGTGATGCATGGACTCGTTTCCACGGCATGAAATCACAGAGCTTTAAAATCTTCACGTAGTCACTCACGTGACTCCGAAGTAAAATAGTAAGATTAAACGAGAACTTACCAGTTTGAAGTTTGATCTGTATTTTATGAGGAGTTACGATGAGGGATTACCTGCCCTCCGCTCCCACCCTTGATCATATACTTAACTGGTATCTCTTCTCTAATCTTACTATGTTTAGTCATTACAGTTATCTGTGATTTCACACCGCTGCTTTGAAAAATGACACGCATGTGTCATGGCGGGCTTCTTCACGTAATCCCTCATCGTAACTCCTCATAAAATACAGATCAAACTTCAAACTGGTAAGTTCTCGTTTAATCTTACTATTTTATGTTAAACTATTAATTTTCCAATCAAACCCATTATTGCCTTCTGAATTCAATAATTGCAGTTAATCGATATTGCTAGCAACTTTATTGCAGATTTACAGCAGTGGCTTTTGCTTTCTCTGTAATTTGAATCATTATTTCACATTTATATCTCATGGCACTATTATTTATTGCCTAACAATACCTATTTTCCACTTTAATCATTGCTTTGACATTTAAGCTCTTCTTTTCCTTTTGCTGCCTCCCACCCCTTGATAAATGAATTAAGTTAGCTCTGTTATTTAATTAAATTGTGACTGATCTAAATCGAGACTTATCTCTGCATTCCCACCTGCCCCATGTAACCTTTCATGCCGTTGTATACAGTGCTCTCCATAATGTTTGGAACAAAGACCCATCATTTATTTATTTGCCTCTGTACTGTTTGAGATTTGAGATTTGTAGTAGAAGAAAAATCACATGTGGTTAAAGTGCACATTGTCAGATTTTAATAAAGGCCAATTTTATACACTTTGGTTTCACCATGTAGAAATTACAGCAGTGTTTATGCATAGTCACCTCCATGTCAGGGCACCATAATGTTTCGGATACCGCAAAGCCATGTAAAGCCAAGTAGTATGTCATGTTGCATAGTATTTTGTTGGCATATCTCTTCTGCATGCAATGACTGTTTTGAAGTCTGCGATATAAATGGTTGAGTTCATCATCATTTTTTAGCTTTGATAAACCCCTTTGTTGCTTTAGCTGGGGTATATCTTGTAATTTGAGGCTTCTTGAGCAGATAGGATGTGTCTATACACTTCTGTGTGATGCTCTGCCAGGCCTGTCAATTGCAGCCATCTTTAGCTTATGCAGAAAACGTTGTGGTTTGGGGGTTAGTTCCCTTCAGTTTTCTCTTCAGCATATAAAATGGGCATGCTTAATTGAGTTCAGATCGGGTGATTGACTTGGCCACTCAAGAATTGACCATTTTTTAGCTTTGATAAACCCCTTTGTTGCTTTAGCAGTGTGTTTGGGATTGTCTTGCTGTAGAATGAACAGCATGTATATCTTGCTGTAGAATGAACCGCCGGCCAATGAGATTTGAGGCATTTGTTTGAACTTGAGCAGATAGGATGTGTCTATACACTTCAGAATTATTGTGCTACTACCATCAGCAATTGTATCATCAATGATAAGATAAGATCATTTCTACATGGTGAAACCAAAATGTATAAAAATGGTCTTTAATCAAATTGTGAAGTACAGAGCCAAATAAATAAACCGTCCCATTGTTTATTTATTTGCCTCTGTACTCCACAATTTGAGATTTGTAACAGAAAACGTCACATGTGGAAGTTAAAGTGCACATTGTCAGATTTTATTAAAGGGTATTTTTACATATTTTGGTTTCACCATGTAGAAATTACAGCAGTGTTTATACATAGTCCCCTCCCCCCCATTCCACGGCACCATAATGTTTACTAGCCCCAAAACAAGCATAAGCTAAAGATGGCTGTAATACAGGCCTGGCAGAGCATCACCAGAGAAGCCACCCAGCAACTGGTGATGTCCATGATTCGCAGACTTCAAGCAGTCATTGCATGCAACAGAATACTAAACATGACTACTTTCATTTACATGACATTGCTGTGTCCCAAACATTATGGTGCCCTGAAAGGGGGGGACTAATTATAAACACTGCTGTAATTTCTACATGGTGAAACCAAAATGTATAAAAATGGCATTTAACCACATGTGATTTTTTTCTATTTCAAATCTTAAATTGCGGAGTACAGAGGAAAATAAATAAATTATGGTTCTTTGTCCCAAACATTATGGAGGACACTGTACGCCAGGTGAGGTGGCCGATCTCAAACTCATCGGCACTTCCGCATTATGGAGGGCACTGTAGATAGTACGCAACACAAAGCTTTTCTCTGTGACTCGGTGCACGTGACAACAATAACCCTTAACCTAAACCACCTACAGCACTTACTTGCCTTTTAGGAATTATGCACCAGAATACCGGGATCCTTTTTCTACGTCATGAGTTTTGTAATCCATTCTCTTTACGTGTTAAATCAGATTTCTGTAGCCTCATGGGCCTGTCCGACTTGGCGACTTTTTCTGCGACTGCCGGCGTCATATCAGTGTCGCCAAAAGATTATGAACATTTTCAAAATCCAGCAGTGACAAAAAACATGTTGCGACACTTGAATAAACCCCGCATGTCAATACGTCATCGCGATGCGTCACGCATCATCACGCCGCAAATTTTTCAGTGACCTGTTATGTCAGTCAATGATGTCGGCAGTCACCGAAAATATCGACGTGGGACAGGCCCTTTAGTATTTCCAGTTCTGGTAATTGGGCCATTAACTGGAGAGATTAACTCTGTTTACTCTCATTCTACTATATTTCTTTTCCACAGATGTTGCTGGTTCTGCTGTGTATAGCTAGCATTTTGGTTCCAATTTAATATTTCCTGTATCTGCAATATTTTGCTTTTGATTCACTTGTTGCCTTCTCTCAAATGGAAACTAAAAGACATTCCTTTTATATTTGCACATCACCTTCAGAATAAAAGCATTGACTTTGCAAAGATGACCACACACTGTTTTCAAAATGTTTTAGCAGGGAACCAGCTCACTTTTTGGTATTTGTTATTACCAGTATGTAAGGTATATTTTTAGTTTACTTAGAATCATAGTCATAGAGTCATACATCATGGTATACCAACCAAAATACCCCCAATTTAAGCTAGTCCTATTTGCCTGTGTTTGGCCAATGTGCCTCTAACCGTTTCCTATCCACGTACCTGTCAAAATGTCTTTTAAATGTTGTTAGTGTACCTGACTGAATGACGATATCTGGCAGCTTGTTCCATACACCCACCACCCTCTGTGAAAAGTTGCCTCTCAGGTTTGTATTATATCTTTCCCCTCTCACCTTCATTCACTGATTTCACTACCTTGGAAAAAAAGACCACGTGCATTCACACTAACAATTCCACTCATGATTTTATGCACCTTTATAAGGTCATCCTTAGGCATGCCAATAAATAAAGCCCTAGCTTGCCCAACCTCTCCCTGCAACTTAGGCCCTCGAGTCCTGCAACATCCTTGTAAATCTTCTCTGCGCTCTTTCCAACTTAATTGCATTGATTCTATAGCTGGGTGACCAAAGCTGAACACAATACTTCAAATTCGGCCTCGACAATATTGTATAGCTGTGACGTTCCAACTTCAATACCAATAAACTGACTGATGAAGGCCAGCAAGCCAGAAGCTGCTTTAACCACCCTTTCTGCTGTGCTTTCATACAGCCCCTACTGATTAAAGGGTTCAGGAAGCTATGTACTTGTACGCTTGGATCCCTCTGCTCTGCAACCCCATGGCCCAAATGTCCATTGTAAAGGAGTTGCCCTGCTTTGACTTTCCAAATTGCAAAACAACACCTCACATTGCAAAACATACATTTAACACATACTAAAAAAACAACAAAGAAGAAAGGGACAGACAAACATTGCTGGCGCTACCCGGTGGTCAACATTTAACCAGTAGGGCATGATATTGAGTGGAATTCTCTGCCACAGAAGGTAGTTGAGGCCAGTTCATTGGCTATATTTAAGAGGGAGTTAGATGTGGCCCTTGTGGCTAAAGGGATCAGGGGGTATGGAGAGAAGGCAGGGATGGGATACTGAGTTGGATGATCAGCCATGATCATATCGAATGCCGGTGCAGGCTCGAAGGGCCGAATGGCCTACTCCTGCACCTATTTTCTATGTTTCTATAGCACTGCAGAAATACTTCCTCCAGATTTTTTCCATGAGCAAGCAGTGAAATCCTGGGTTCATCGCTTTTGGTTTGGAGCATCCCAATCTTGGCCAGTTGGTGCTCATTGTCCAAACATCTTGGTCTTACTAGCATCCATACTTTTTATTTGTTTTTTTTTGGTTGGGAAAGGTTCCCTTTAAGATAAATGCCACTGTGCTTGTGAAATCATTAATCAAAGCACCAGGATCTAATTGAGTCAGGAACCTGACTATGAAGCAAAGTGTGAAGATTTAAAATTTATGAAGTAACCTTAAAATCCACTGTTTGGATCAGCAGCATAGCTTTAGACATTTAAGGTTGAGAGTCTTGAGTGGTTTAACTAACAACCACAGTTAGAAACATGGAAGTGCAGATGCTGGTTTACAAAAGAAGACACAAAGTGCTGGAGTAACTCAGCAGGTCTGGCAGCATCTCTGGAGAGCGTGGATAGGTGCCTTCAGATTGATTCGGAAATGATTCACAATCACAAGAAGAGACCCGACCCAAAACGCCACCTTCCGTGTTATCCAGAACCGCTGCCTGACCCGCTGAGTTACTCCTGAGTATTCTTAGTTAGAGTATTCTTAAGCTTTTCATTAGGAAACTCAGCATACTCACAAGGAAGGATTTTATTTTGTCAGTAGCTCTGGCATGAAGAAAATGAATGTGACCAAAATCTTGTGGGTTCTCTTTGTGAAGAAGTCCCAGCATTGAATAAAACTAAGAAAAGGCATAGCATTTCTTCATTTGCTGTAAGGCCACAAGAAAACATTATAAATCCATTTTATCCTCTCGCCTCCAAGATCAACACAAGGAAATCAGTTGTCTGCTGTCCAGCCAGGGACTATTGCAAACAAACATTGTAGGGTGTGTGTAACAGTGGTGCATATAGTAGATCTGCTGCCGCAGAGCTCCAATAAACAGGTTCATTCCTGATCTCTGGCCATATCTGTAGGGAATCTGTATGTACTCCCTGTGTACTGCACTGTATGTACTCCACTGCAGTGCACAGCACATTCATTGGGCCAGTTTTTAACTGTTGCCATTGACTATACATGCAAATTATATATAAAATTGATTACTAAGCATTTATACTTTATACTGTATTTACATTTATACTTAAGTTCCTTGGAGAGCAGTAGAATGAGGGGTGATCTTAAACAAAATCATGAGAGGAATAGATTGGGTAAACGCACAGAGGCTCTTGCGCAGAGTTAGGGAATTGAGACCAGAGCACATAAGTTTAAGGTGAGGAGGGAAAGATTTAGTAGGAACCTGAGGCATAACTTTTTTACACAAAGGGTGGTGGGTGTATGGAATGAGCTGCTGGAAGAGGTAGTTGAGGAAGGAACTATCGCAATGTTTAAGAAACATTTAGACAGGAACATGGATAGGATAGGTTTAGAGGGGTATGAGCGAAATGCAAGCTAGTGTGGTCGGGATATGTTGGTTGGTGAGGGAAAGTTGGGCCAAAGGGCCCTTTTCCACGCTGTATGACTCTACTGAGTTACTTCAGCATTTTGTGTCTTCTTTTGTAAACCAACATCTGTAGTTTTGTGTATCCACAAAAGTAACCCAGGGCACCTCATGGGAGCATTGCCAAATACATATTGACCTTGAGGAACTGTTGGGAAAAATAACCCTCCACTCTCCAGTCCAGCTGACGAAGCTGTCGTTGCGGGAGCTCCGGAAAACCGGTCACCAACCTGGGACCTGCGAGCTCCCGATGATGTCGTCCACAGGGCCCACGGCCGAGGCTCCGAAGTCGGGTCGCCGCCGCCGCAACGCCACTACAGCCCCGAAGTTGGCCAGCCCCATGTTGATAAGTCCTGGCTCTGATTTATCTCGGAGCCTCGAGATCGATCCCAGTTGGAGGCTGCCAGCTCCGCGATTAGGCCTCAACGCAGACGGGGATACAACAAGAAAAGGTCGCAGCCCCCCCGAAGGAGGAGACTAAAAACAGTTTCTTCTACCCCCTCCCCCTCCCCCACACATACACAACCAAAATAAACGAAATAAACCAAACAACAGGACAAAAGAAAACAAAAAAAAAGAAAAGACAGACAAACTACAGGTGAGCCGCAGCTGCTTGGGCAGCGCCGCCACTTCTGGTTCATACTGCATAATTGATACTGCATGCCTCCATTCCCTGCATATCCATGTGCCTATCCAAGATTCTCTTAAATGCCACTAATGGTATTTTATCGGGTCACTCCTGTTCAATGGTCATGTTGATGTAAGTGGAGCCAGGATTGTGTGCTCCCACTCAGCCGGACAACATGGGAGAAGCATTGGAACGGGATTGTGTGTCTACGGATTTAGTCAGGTTAAGCAGGGATAGCTAGTGTGCTTGGTCACAATGAAATGAATACTTACAATGAAACCGAACAGTTCAGCACTATAGGGTGAGAAGGGCATCGAACAATGTATTTCTGAAATCTGGCAACATGTTCACACACACTCTGGAAATGAAAGGGAATTGAAGATGAAGGGTCGGGCAGTCAGATATGTGTCGGTACGCAAGTATAGAAGTATTAACCAAATAATCTAATGTGAGCCAGGAGGGAAATGTGGGTGATCAATAGTTTAATGGGAATAGGGTCACGTGAGCAGGAAATGGCCATCATGGACAATGACCATGGACGTGGGATGAGGAGGGGAGATAGTTATCATGGACAATATCCATGGATGGAGGATGAGGGGGAAGATGGCTTTTTTGAACATGGCCATGGACTGGGAATGAGGGGGGAGATAACTATCATGGGCAATGATCATAGATGTGACATGAGGGGGGATATGGCCATCATGGGCAATGACCATAAATGTGGGAGGAGGGGGGAGATAGGTATCATTGACAACGACCATGGATGGGGGATGAGGGGGGAGATAGCTATCATGGGCAATGATCATGAATGTGGTATGAGGGGGTTATATGGCCATCATGGACAATGACCATGGGTATGGGATGAGGGGATAGAAAACAGAAGGAACCAAATTTGAGACTGGGTGTGGGTTGGTGGCTTTCAGAGTTTACTCAAATATTCTATGAGCAGGGAGGCCATTAGCAGTAGAACCAGCAGACCAATGGGGTAACTTTAGTAAAAGGCCTGGGCTCTTGGCATGATGATGAAGGAAATGATGGAAATTTAATAATGGATGTTCAGCTGGGAAAGATAGCTTGGTGTTACCCTGGCCACCTTCTTCTCCCAATGAGTGAAAATGGAAATTATGCAATTTAACAGCACCATTTCTGATCTCCATTTACAGTGTTTGCTCTAGGAAAGTGCAGAATAAGCAGCAAGTCTTGTGTTTCTCGGGAAATTGTACCAAATGTGGGAATGTGATGGCTCGGGTCAAATATATCTAGTAATCTCTTTCACATCCACCTCGATTGCCTTAGGGAGTTGGAGCAGAATTTTACTTTGTTTTTTTCCTGAGATTGTTCACCATTGTTTCTTTTTGTCTCTCTATTTCTCCAACCTACTGTTTCAGTTGTGGTTGGGCAATGAGACACATAATGGTTCATCAACAAATAATGAGGCAAAATATTAATGAGAATTGGGGACTTTTATTGCTTTTTTACATCTGTTCACAAAGGTGGCAGAAATGTACATGTAAAATTTAGATGGAACAAGAAGCCATTGAAAAGCTATTCTTCAGTAAAATTTGGATGTGTCATTATATGTCCGGTAAGCAAAATTACATTTTTAATAAAACTTTGGATTATTTAATATACAACAGACAAAATCACTTCCCTTGTTACTCATCCAACAAAGGTTTAGAAAATACCTAATTCTTAATTTTATCTTCAAACATTGAATTGCCAACATTTCATGGTTATTAGAGGTCCCCTGCTGAAGAGAAGAGTTTGATGGCTCACTTGAGATTTTAACCTAGATGCATTTGGGAATATTTCCATATTTATATTTACGATCAGAAATTATAATTTCATTTATTAGTTTAGTTTATTATTATCCATGTACCGAGGTACAGTAAAAAGCTTTTTTGTTGCGTGTAATCCAGTCAGATAATAGACTATACATGATTACAATTAAGCCACCACAGTGTACAGATACAGGGTAAAGGGACTAATGGTTAGTGCAAGATAAAGCCTGGTTAAAGATAGTCCGAGGGTCTCCAATGAGGTATATGGTGGGTCAGAACCGCTCTCTACTTGGTAATAAGATAGTTCAGTTGCCTGCTAACAGCTGGGAAGTCATTTTCCCTGAATCGAGAGGTGTGCATTTTCACTCATCTATACCTCTTGCTTGATGGGAGAGGTGGAGAAGTGGGGGTGAGACTTGTCCTTGATTATTCTGGTGGCTTTACTGAAGCAGCGTGGTGTAATTTGAGTCAGTAGAAAGGGAGGTTGGTTTGTGTGATGGTCTGATTTACAGTATGTCCACAACTCTCCGCAATTTGTTGCGGTCTTTGATGGAGCTGTTCCCAAACCATGCTGTGATGTCTCCCGATAAAATACTTTCCATGGTGGATCTTAGTTTTTAGTTTTAGTTTTAAAAGACACAATGTGGAACCAGGCCCTTTGGCCCACCAAGTCCATGCCGACCATCACTCACCTGTACACTCGTTCTATCCCTCACACTAGGGCCAATTTACAGAAGCCAATTAACCTACAAACCTGCACGTCTTTGGAATGTGGAAGTAAACCAGAGCATACGGAGAAAACCCACGCGGTCAGAAGGAGAACGTGCAAACTCATCTCTACCATTGCGCCACTGTGCCACCTGTAGAAGTCGGTGAGAGTTGTGAAAATCTGATTGATTTTTGGGTCATTTGCACTAATAAGTATTTAGCAAAGCCATGGAATTTAGAGCTTAAAGTTCAAGTTCCATATTGTCACATGCACCAATTGGTACAGTGAGATTTCAGTTACCACACAGCCATACGAATAAAAAGAACACAATAGACGATAGAATTTAATATGAACATCCCCCTCACAGCGGAATCAACGTTTCCCATTGTGAGAGAAGGCAATAAAGTTCAGTCAACTTCCTCTTTGTTCACCCATGGTCGGGGTCTTTGAGCCCTCTGCAGTCGCCGCTACGGACGGCCCTGTGTACCAGCCCTCTTGCCGGGATGATCGGAGCTCCGATGTCGGAACGGGAGAACACACTCAGCAGCTTGGAGTTTCCGAATCAGCTGCTTCTCACCGGAAACCACGGCTTCCGAAGTCCACAGGCCGAGCTGGGCGTAGCTCCAACACTGGCGACCCCCAGCCAAAGATCCCAGGCCTCCGCGATGTTAAAGTCAGCGTCTCGCCCGCAGCTAGAAGCTCCGCAAACCGCAGCTCCACGGTGTTAAAGTCAGCACGCCCAACACTCCGGAGCTCCAACACCGCTCCGCGATGGTAAATAGTTGTTCTATTCTTGTCTACTGGAGGGGATAAGTTACCACTTCTCCCGAGTCTTTCAGATCTCCCCCCCCCCTATCTTGCCTGACTGTTGATCTAATCTATTTTCCTTTTATCCTCCTTGCCATTACATTCCTACCTACCTTTGTATTGTCAGCAAACAAATATATTCTGCCCTCAATCTCCTCCATTGTCAGAGTGAGGTAAACACAAATTGGAGAAACAGCATCTCATATTTTGCTTGGGCAGCTTACAGCCCAGTGCTGTGGATATTGATTTCTCTCACTTCAGGTACCCCGGGCATTCCTTCTCTCTCTATCCCTCCCCCACCCAATTTGCACTAGCTTCTCATGTTCACCCTGCAAAGAGCTTAGAATTACATGTTTGAATTGTATTATGGTGGTGGGTTCTGGCTTGTTTTATTGTAGTGTAAATATTATTTTTTAATAATTGAATATATTTTTTGATTAATAAAATAAAAAGAGCTTAGAATGGCGTGTTTCCTTTATCATCGTTACATTTTTGCATATTTTTCATTCATTGTTCTTTATCTCTCCACATCACCGTCTATATCTCTCGTTTCCCTTATCCCTAACCAGTCTGAAGAAGGGTCTCGACACAAAACGTCACCCATTCCTTCTCTCCAAATGCTGCCTATCCCGCTGAGTTTCACCAGCCTTTTGTATCTATCTTCTGAATATATTACGCTTGGTTTCTCCTGTCATTGATCATGGATTGTAACTAGCTGCCAACCAAGCAGAAGTCATCGTGAATTACTGAAAGTGATACAATTATTCCTCCCCTCTGCCTTTACGCCAATTAACCAATCATACTAACATATTGTTCGCAGGATCACCAGACTTAATATTGTGTAATGCTATCCTAAAGGCATTTTGTTGATTTCCTAATTCACTGATTTAGCCACCACCCTCCCGCCCCAACGTTCCATCAACCCAGTACATTAATTTGAAGATTTGTCAAACATTTAAATTTTCATGATTTCACTTAATCATGCCGTGAAACCTTTATTATCTAGCTCATGTTTTAATGGCAGTTGCCATTCTATCAGACATTTAATTTATCTCAATAACAATGGGGTTGTCAATGAGGTAGATGGTAGCTCAGGACAATTCTGTGGTTAGTGATAGGATGGATCAGTTGCCCGATAACAGCTGGAAAGAAACTGTCCCTGAATGTGGAGCTGTGCGTTTTCACGTTTCTGTGCCTCTTGACTGATGGGAGAGGAGAGGAGAGGGAAAGGAGGGACCTGCACTGGCCTGGCATTAGCACAAATGCGTTCTCTGAAGTGCATGTCTCTGGAGCACACTGGTCTGGGAAATGGGCTTCTACCATGTTGTGGTTTTCCATCATCCTTTTGTTTTTATTCTTAGTAAATTTCAGCTCTTTCCCTGCTCTATATGTTAGGTTAAATGGTTTATAATTACCCACTTTTTTTAAAATCTTACTGACCTGAACAGAACAATGACATTTAATTTAGTTTAGTTTGGTTTAATTTAGAGATACGGCATGAAAAAAGCCCTTCGGTCCACCGAGTCCGCACCAACCAACGATCCCTGTTCCCTCGTACTATCCTACACACAAGGGACAATTTACAATTTTTACTGAAGCCAATGAACCTACAAACCTGTACGTTGTTGTAGTGTGGGAGGAAACTGGAGCATCTGGAGAAAACCCACGCTGTCATGGGGAGAACGTAACAACTCTGTACAGACAGCACCCGTAGTCAGGATCAAACCTGAGTCTCTGGTCCTGTAAGGCAGCAACTCTATTGCAGTGCCACTGTGCTGCACATCTACTAATTTACTAACTTCCAATCCATGAATTGTAGAAGATGAAAACAAATGCATCTATTATCTTTGTATTTCTGTTCTTTATAACCCAAGGGTGCTGATCATGACTTCCAAAAGGATTTGTTAGCTTTTTCTTCCTGTACTGTTTCTTTGTTAATATACATTGCTCTACAGTATGTTCCTCACCCTCCTCACTGCCAGATTATTGGCTCCTCACAATTTATGTCATGTTGTTTGGACTGTCTACGATATACCCAAATATCTTTTGTGTCCATCTTCCTTGTTTCAAATGTTGACATCGCTGTCATCGTGCTGTCCTGAAAAGGACGCAAGCTTCTGGCGACAATCAGTGGGAGCCATCACTTGTTGCAATAGATGATGGTGGCAGCAGAATTAGCTCAGGATACTTCCAGTTTCCAGCCCCACGACGTAGACGCTTCTGCTTTGGGGCCCCTAAATATAAGATCCATATCAAAACCCAATGCAGACCTTCCCTCCATAGATGCTGCCGCATCCGCTGAGTTTCTCCAGCACTTTTGTCTACCTTCGATTTTCCAGCATCTGCAGTTCCTTCTTAAACGCAGATCTATGTGCAACGTCTATACTGCTGTTTTCGTATAGTTGGGAGGAAATGTTGCATTGTCAGACATGTTGTCTGTGGATTTGATGGCCTCATTTAACTTAAGCTTCTAACTACCTCACTCAGACTTTACTGCACTAATCATTATACCTTTCCTCTATTCTGTATCTGTACCCTTTGATAGATACAAAAAGCTGGAGTACCTCAGCGGGTCAGACAGCATCTTTGGAGAAAAAGAAAAGGTGACAGATTGGGTCGATAGGTCAGTCTGAAGAAGGGTCTTGACTCGAAACGTCACCTATTCCTTTTCTCCAGAGATACTCCCTGACCTGCTGATTTGCTCCAGATTTTTGTTTCTATGGCTTAAACTAGCATCTGCAGAACTGATGCTGTCTGCATCCAATGACAGGACCCAAGTCCTCATAGTAGATGAGCTGTGTGCAGCTGATATTTTTATTTTGTCTGTATGGGGCAGCTTAGCCCAATCCTACTCTCATCTTGTCAGCAAGATTTAACATCAGGGTGTATCATTCTTAAGTAATGATTGAATTAAGCTATCTCCCAACAGCCTTGCAGTACTCCATTTTGTTCCTCAATGGTACTAAGTTATTTAAGACTATTATTTTCAAAGTCAGGAACAGTGACAATCTTGATTCTGTCATTTCTTATTCCTGCAACTCTTACTGTCAACATCAATGAGTTTTGCTTGGATAAACGTACAATGCTTGAGTAACTCAGTGGGTCAGGCAGCATCTCTGGAGAAAAGGAATAGGTGACGTTTTGCGCCGAAACCTTTCATCAGACTGAGAGTCAGGAAGAAGGAAACGAGGTATGAGAAGATGCAGAACGGAGCATTGATGACTCAGGAAAGGTGGAGCCCACAATGGTCCCTTGTTGGCTAGGGATGAGGTGGTACTAAAGGGATACAAACGGTGAAATTAACAAGCGGACTGGGGGTGCGGGGATCTCTTGAAATTAGAGAAATCAATATTCATGCCGCTGGGTTGGAATCTGCCCAAGCGAAATAGAAGGTCCTGTCAGAATCGAACCCAGGTCTTTGCCACTGTAAGGCAGCACCTCTACTGCTGCACCACTAAACTACTGATTAATAGGATCTGGAGGGAATTGATACAAATGTGGAGGGGGAATAAAAAAACTAGGTTTAACATAGCATTAGTGTAAATTAGTCCGGGGGGGGGGGGGGGGGGCATTACAGGGGAAGATGGTCCCCGAACGCTATAGTCCACCACTCACCCAAAGGCCCAAATACTCACTAGAGCGACGGAGGGGGGTAGAGATGGAGAGGGTGGGGGTAGAGGGGGAGGGGGCTAGAGAGGGAGGGGGTAGAGAGGTAGGGGGAGGGGGTAGAGAGGGAGGGTATGGAGAGGGGGAGGAGGGGAGTAGAGAGGGATGGTAGAGGGAGGGGGAGGGGGTAGAGAGGGAGAGCGGCAGAGATGGAGGGGGTAGAGGCTCCACCCCATCTCCCTCCTCATTTCCCTCATCCTCCTCCCCTCACCCCCATTCCCTGCCGCAGCACCTACCCAGGTCCTAGAGCAGCGCCAGGGCCTGGTTGTCGTACTCAGCCTGGCCCTGGCTGTAGACTGCAGCCGTCAGCTCGGCCGCCGCATGGGCTCCGGTCCAGTCCCAGTCCCCGGGCTCAGCCCGCGCACGGCAACAGCCTCCCCAACAGGCACCGGGTGGGCATGGAACCGATGACCCGGGCGAGGCCGTGGGCGGGCGTGGACCCTGAACGAGGCCGCGGGTGGGCTTGGAACCAATGACCCGAGCGAGGCCGTGGGCGGGCGTGTGTGAAACAGGCGCTGACCTGAGCCATGGTGCCCGCCCATCTCATTGTGACATCATATCTTTAAAGATGGCAAAGTCGGAATGAAGCATCAAGCAGTGAGAATGAAGCAGGTCGACCGTTGGGGAGATGGTGAAGTGTTTGAGAGATGCTCTGGAAATGCGGCCCTCCCCCTGATGTCACTCGAAGCTCGTGGAATATTCTGTGTGTGAAATGGGCGCCGAGTCACCCGAGCCATCGTGCCCGCCCACCTCATTGCGACATCATCAGTGGAAACTGGTTGTTTTAAAAAAAAAAAAAAAAACTTTAATCAGCAATAAGTAGTGAAATAAAGCATAAAATCTTATGTGAAGCTGATCACTGCTTAGAGGGGAAAAATGTGTCAGAATATGTAAAACTCGTATTGTTACCACATAGTGCTTTTGTGAAAATATATACACACACACACAAACACACACAGACACACACAAACACACACAGATACACATACAAGGTGAGAGTTTGAAAGTTATAGAGATGGATGATTAATGGTCGATGTGAACTCGCTGGTCCGAGGGATCTGTTTCCATGCTTTGTCTCTCAATAAATTAATGACTTAGTGAGGTGTGAGGTGAGGGATATATACAGAACTAGAAGCATCAGTGAAACAAAATAGTGCAAGGATTAGAACAGATGAGTCACTATTACCCTGAATTTAATGACAAAATGTCAGCAAAGCAGTGTCTGCAGTGGATTTCTCTTTTTACAATGTGAGCCATTGTTGATCATCAGTTTTGGGGGGATCCATGGCAGCTGATAACACTGATGATGTCGGGTCAGTCATAGTCACACGGAAACAGGTCATTGGCCCAATTTGTCTATGCCGACCAAGATGCCTGTCTAAGCTAGTCTCATTTGCCCATGTTTGGCCTATGTCCCTCGAAATCTTTCCTATCCATGTACCTATCCTTGTACTTTGGTGAAGGCACTAATTGAAATGGAGAATTCTCACAGATGACACCAATGGAAGTGTAGACGTATATAGCACATAAACAGCTCCTTCAGCTTAACTCATCCATTCACACCAAGTTGCCATCCTGAGCTTGTCCCATTTTATTGGTAACTTTTGAAATTATTTAAATCACACAAAATAAACAGTTGAACGTGATCACAGTAGAATCTAAAGTATAAACATTAAAAAATATATAGATATTAGGTTTAAAGAAAAAATTAGAATTACAGTCTATGCATAAGGTTAGGCTGCAAAGTACAGCTTAGAATCCCATTCAATCATTGGAGAAGCTTGCAGTCGGTGCACTCTTTGAAGGAGTAAGAATTTACTGGCACCACCATATCTAACTGCTTATGCATGCTGTACAAGTTGCTGGTGGCAGTTTCGAGGTTAAATGATGGAAAACTTTGCAATTTACACCATTACAGTTGAAAAATCTGAGTCATGATCTATCTGCTATCTCATGTTGTTAAGATTGTCAGATAGGCAGGGAATTATTGATGATCCAGAGCGTCCCTCTCATTTGTTTAAATAAGAATCCAATTGCATTCAAAGGGAGATGGAAGCTTGTTACCAGTGTAAGCCTCGCATGCTATTGGTTCTCCGATTACTGGTTTATGATTATAGAATAAGTCAAATTTAATTTTTATTATATCGATCTGTAGGATTGAATAAAAATCAAATTGCAATATCCATCTGATTATTGGTCCCACAGATAACTAAACAAAAGGAGGATTGTAGTGGCCTGGTCAAGGTCAGGAAAAGACCGGACGCCAGGCGGATTCAAAATAAGCTTTTTAATTCCAACAGTTCAAGAACACACACCGACACTCTTATATCTACCCCTCAGGAGTCGACCGGTAAACCCCGTGGCAGACCTACGCCCCTGTCCCTCAATCGTCGAGGGGGATGATCCAAGGAGTGGCCTACCCCCCAGGACCGCTGTAGAGGTGTCCGATGTGCATCCCTGCGCAGAAAAACAAACTGGCAGTCCTTCCGTCCGCACGTTCCCTCTGCTCTGGAGGACTGCCAGTTTGTTTTTCTGCGCAGGGATGCACATCGGACACCTCTACAGCGGCCGTACGAAGGCCCCTTCCGGGTCTTGGAACAGGGCTCGTCGACGTTCGTCCTGGACATGGGGGGTCGGTGGGAGACTGTTTCAGTTGGGGGGGGGCCTGTGGCGGTCCCTGGGGGGTAGGCCACTCCTTGGATCATCCCCCTCGACGATTGAGGGACAGGGGCGTAGGTCTGCCACGGGGTTTACCGGTCGACTCCCGAGGGGTAGATATAAGAGTGTCGGTGTGTGTTCTTGAACTGTTGGAATTACCCCCCAGGGACCGCCACAGGATCATCACCTGAAACATTGCCGGTCCATGTTCTCCAGAGATACTGCTTGACCCACCCAGTTACTCCTGCACATTGCATCTTTTTTTTTAAACCAGCATGTGCAGTTCCTTGTATTTTTCTGCTCCAATACTTCTCTGTTGGGATTTTTTTTGTCAAATGTTTAGACCATTGTGTCAAATGTTTCTGTGAAAATGTACAAGTACGAGCACCAACTACTTGAATGCTTTATTTGGATTCCGATGGTCATGCAAAGGGTGAATTGATTTTGGGGTAGTTAGCCAGTTCAGAACAGTTTTTAACCACACAGGCCATTATGTAAAGTTCATAACTTCATAGGTTCATAAGTTGTAGGAGCAGAATTAGGCCATTTGGCCTATCGTCAATCGCTTAAACATATCCATTGAATTGGCCTTCACAGCCTTCTGTCGCAAATAATTCCACAGATTCACCACCATCTGAATAAAGAAATTCCTCCTCATCTCCTTTCTAAAGGCACATCATTTTATTTTGAGGCTATGGTATCTGATCCTAGACTCTCCCACTAAAGCAAACTGGAAACATCCTCTCCACATCCACTCTGTCCAGGCTCCATCTCGTTTCTGAAGGTACGTCCTTTTAAACGATATAATATAAAGCAAAGCAGGACTACAAAAACTTCTAGTCTAACCATCCCACCAACATTTATAGAGCATTCCTGAGCTAGTATCTACTTCATTGGAGACCCTCAGGCTATCTTTGACCAGACTTTACTGGACTTTAACTTGCACTAAACATTATTCATGGTATTCCCTTTATCATGTACTTGTACATCATACCCCATCTACACTGCTCCCAACTATCCTCTCTTGGCCTATATCCCTCCAAACCTATCCTATCCATGTACCAGTTTAAACGTTACTTAAACATTGCAATTGTATCTGCCTCAACTACCTCCTCTGGCAGCTCGTTTCATACACCCACCACCCTTTGTGTATAAACGGTTACCCCTCAGGTTCATATGGAACCCCCCCCCCCCACTTTAAATCTATGTCCTCTGATTCTCGATTCCCCTACTCTCTGAAAGAGATTATGTGCGTTTACCCCATCTATTCATTCTCAAATGTTATCTTGAGTTAACTCAAGTGTTCCTGAAGTGTTCACTGTTTCTGGATCAACTGCCTGACTTACTGAGTTTATTCTCAATATTTTGTGCTTTTGGTTCATCTGCAAATTTCTCTCCAAATCAAGTAACTTGGTGGGAACATACATTTGGCCTCTCATTAAAATAGGGATGGCATAATGGAATTAAATATCAGACAGACTTATTGGATATTTTCATTTTATTTTTATTCTATGGATTAGGGTGTTTCTCTGTCTCATCTCAAGGATGATGATGGATGAACAGTAAGTGCTGGCTTCATCAGAAAGCCATGATTTATTTATACTAGGTGGAAGTTCAGACGTAGGCAGCTTAGGAGCTGCTTCATACCCCAGTGCTGCCGCTGGTCAGTGCATTGCTTCTTGCAGGATTAGCATTGCCATGAGACCCTGCTTATTAGTGCTGAGCATTTTAGCACATTCAGAGACCTGAAATGCAAGAAGCTCAAGTTGCTGGATGGATCCCAGAGTTCTCCTGCCCTCTGCTGCTTCATTGGTGGCTGACTCTTCAGCCTTGGAGCGTCAAGTTACACTCCACTGGCTCGGCGATCCAAGTTGGAGCTGGTCTCTGGGGAGAGCTCGTAATGTCCCCACCCATAGCTGCCACCTGTTGGACCAGCATTGACTGCCCACAGTGGGGTGTATTGGCACTGACAACCACTGACAGTACACAATACTCCATGGCCAGCCTCACTGACATCTTATGGAACTATGACGTGATGCAACAGTGCCGATGCCCTGACCGATGAAAACAAACAAGTATGGCAAATACTCTGGGGCAGCATGGTCTCCATATTTTGGCACCATACACCGCCCCCGAGGTCTGGATCAAGCCTGGATCTCTGGCGCTGTGAGGCAGCAGCTCTGCCACTGTGCTGCCCTACTCACAGAAGATATTCAAAAAGGATGTACAAGTTGTTGGACAATAATCAATTCAAGGAATATGGGGCTAGTATGTGAAAGTGGCAGCGAGATGAAGGATCAGCCATGATCTTATTGAATGATGGAGCAGTAATGATCTGAAAATTATTTATAGAAAATAAGATTTGGGGAAGCACAATGGCACAGTGGCAGAGTTGCTGCCTTATGGCCACAGAGACACCACTTCGATCCTGACTGCAGGTGCTGTCTGTATGGAGTTTGTACGTTCTCCGCGTGACCGTTTGGATTTTCTCCGGGTGTTCCAATTTCTTCCCACATTCCAAAGACGTACAGGTTTGTAGGTTAATTGGCTTTGGTAAAATTGTAATTAACCCTAATTATTCGCCTCCCTTGGCAACTTGCATACCAAACCACCAATACAGAATCTAACAATTTTGCACCCAAAAATTATGTTCTTTACATCCTAAACCAGACAAACAAATCAGATAATTCTTATCAAGACCATGCTGAATAATTTGTGAATTCAAATTCTACATGGATGCAAGATGGGGCGGCGCAGTGGCACAGCGGTAGAGTTGCTGCCTTACAGTGCCAGAGAATCGGGTTTCATTCTGACTACTGGTGCTGTCTGTACGGAGTTTTTATGTTCTCCCTGTGACCATGTGGGCTTTGTCCGGGTGCTATGGTTTCTTCGCACACTCCAAAGATGTACAGGTTTGTTGGTTAATTGGCTTTGGTAAACAAAATTGTAAATTGTCCCTTGTGTGTAGGATAGTGCTTGTGTACGGGGTGATCGCTGGTTGGCGCTGGCTGGGACTTGGCGGGCCGTTGGGCCTGTTTCCATGTTGTATCTCTAAAAAAAAAAAAAAACATTTCGTAGGCATCTCAGTATTAAATAACTGGCCCCTTTCTTTCATAGATATGTTCCCTTGTTTGTGACTTTCCCACTGGTGAAAACATTTCAATCTCATGATAGCCCCTTAGGAGCTTATATGTTTAAATAAGGATAGGATAACCTTCTCAACCTTGGAATCAAGGGATCATAAGATCATAAGTGATAGGAGTAGAATTAGGCCATTCGGCCTATCAAGTCTATTCCGCCATTCAATCGTGGTTGATCTATCTCTCCCTCCTAACCCCATTCTCCCCATAACCTCTGACACCTGTACTAATCAAAGATTAGGAGCGAGATCTGGAATAATGTAATGAGAAAGATGACCAGTCATTATCATGTTGAACGGCAGGGGAGGATCCACTCAACCATAGAACAGTGCAGCACAGGCCCTTCAGCCCACAATGGCTGTGCAGAACATGATGCCAAGTTAAACTAGTCTCCTCTGCCTGCACGTGATCCATTCCCTTCATTCCCGGCATATCCATGTGCCTGCCCAAATACCACTATCTACCTGCCTCCACCCCCACCCCTGACACCGCGTTCCAGGCACCCATCACTCTCTATGTAAAAGACTTGCCCAGCGCATCTCCTTTACATTTAACCCCTCTAATACCAACTCGTATTCTTTATGTTTCAACCTCAGACAGATATACCAACACGAGCAATTAATGTCCTCAGCTACAACCACTGAAGTCAGTAATGTCCAAATCCAGGATTTACAAAAGGTGAGGAACGATAGAGGCCGTGGTGCTCCCCTCACTGTTGTGTACTGTTACGACTCCCGAATGCAAGTACTTCAGAGCCGCGTAACACAAGTCAAAAACCAGGTTCAAGTTCAAAAATAGTTTTAATTATTCAATGGAACACAAAACCCAAACCTGATTTAAACAACCCAGTCAGGAAAATGGATGAACTGACAAACAATTTAACAATGCTCCAGGCAGCCACGTGATGAACCGGAGACTCTAAAACCTGCCTAAAGAGATATAACCCTGAAACAAAATACAGAAAAACACTAAGGTCAGTCCTTATCCGTCCCAATTCAATATTTGTTACCAAGGAATGGTGAAAGAACACAAAGTTCTATGCCATGTGGCCAGGTCTCCCTCAGCTCACACCAGCCGTCTGCTCATCAGAGGGTCGACGGGAAGACGAAGAGTTCCTGGGAAACTCTGGTATTTAAGCTTCAGATGAGTCACCCGTCACCTGACGCAGCTTGGCCAATCGGGTACAGGAGCCTTTAACCCCTTGATTCCAGACTCACAGCCACGAGGTTTAAGAAGGAACTGCAGATGCTGGAGAATCGAAGGTTACACAAAAAAGCTGGAGAAACTCAGCGGGTGCAGCAGCATCTATGGTGCGAAGGAAATAGGCAATGTTTCGGGCCGAAACTCTTCTTCAGTCACAAGGCCTGTACTCGGGAGAGAAACAGAGAAAGGTAAGTACATAGCATTCACCAGGAGGGGGAAGCGCCTAACATGTACGCACTGTACTTATTTATTTTCTAGCACCGTGGCAGTGTGAATGCTGCACTGTCTAAATAAAGTCTGCAGCCTGAAGAAGGGTCCTGACCTGAAGCATCACCTTTCCATGTTCTCCAGAGATGTTGCCTGACCAGCTGAATTACTCCAACACTTTGTGACTTCCTTTGTAAACCAGCATCTGCAGTTCCTTGTGTCTCTTATTTGTTATTTGCACTATGTTTATTGATCTTTTTTCTATTTTTTCCCGTTATGTACAATGTTTACATATTCACATATTCTGTTGTGCTGCAGCAAGTAAGAATTTCATTGTCCCGTCCGGGACATATGACAATAAAACACACACTCTCTTTCTCTCTCTCTCTCTCTAAACAAAACAACCTGCTAGGTACCTGATTGAATTTGTTTACTAATTGTGCTGCATAGTGGCTCGAAAAATTGGATTGGATTGGATTCAGTTGAAGTAGAACAGGTGGCTGACAAACCAAATGGTGGGAAGGAACTGCAGATGCTGGATTACACTGAAGACAGATACAAAATGCTGGAATAACACAGCGGGTCAGGCCGCATCCCTGAATAAAAGGAATCGGTGACGTTTCGTTTTGCGATCCTTCTTCAGCCTGAGAGTCAGGGGAGAGGGAAACTAGAGGTAAAAAAAAGTACAGAAGTAATCAAAGACCAAGGAAATATAGGGCCCCATAATGGTCCATTGTTGACTGTGGGAGAGGAGATCACGGAGGGATACAAACAGTGAAACTAGCAAGACGATTAGGGTGTGGGTGGGACGGAGAGAGAGGGAATGCAAGGTGGGTGAGAGGGTGAGAGGGGAAATGGGAGCGGAGAGGGAGTAGTTGGGGTGCAAGAGGGAGAGAGCGGGGGTGGGGACGCCTGGTGAGAGAGGGCGGGGGAGAGAGGGTGGGGAGCGGCGGGGGGAGATTTGGAGTGGGGAGCAGGGAAGAGCAGGGATTCTCCCTTGCATCTGTCCCGCTGAGTGGGCTGGCGGGGGTGGGGGACTGGGGGTTGTCAGCGCCTGTACCCCGCTGTCCCTGAGCCTGTGTGCGCCTCGCCAGAGTGGAGCCCAGCTTGACGTCAAGGCGGGAATGCAGCCTGACACAGGCTGAGAGAGGCTCCGCTTCCACTGACACACCCCTCTCCCTCCCTGTGTGTGTGTGTGTGTGTGTGTGTGTCGTGGGGGACAGTCTGCAGCCTCACGTCTGCTGCACCCCCACTCACACTCACCTTGCACCGCAGCCAGATTCCCGGGCTCCCCCAACCACCAGCCCCACCGCCGCCGACCAGCAGGCGGCTGCCTCCTGCATGGAGTGAGTAGTCGAGCCGCCGCGCATTGCCAGCGGCCGCTTCATAGCAACTTGGCGAGCCATGCACAGGATCCCTATCCATCTCGCTGCCTAACCCACCGGACCCGCCGTTCACAATGTGCAGCCTTCACCATTCAACGTCTACGTGTTAAGTTCCTTGTATATGCCGGCAGAGAGAAGCAAAGAACAGGTAACATATCATTTTATACATTATAATGAGTTTTTTGGGGGGTAATATTTAAAGGCACAGCATTGATTATATAACACAAGCGCTCCCCCTCCTTCTCCAATCCTTGTATTTGACGCCAGGGTCGCTTTAAAAGCGCAGACTTCATTCTAATCCTGTGATTTTTTATAATGTGGAGTAAACAACCAGTTTTCTGGTGAAAATATAGCACGCTTCTCATCTGTCTCCCCATTGCACGCATGCACACAAACACACGCACACACTCGTGTTATTTCCCCCTCAATCAATGTGTTTTTCTTTTGGCTGTTTGCAAAATCTTTCGCATTTGCGATTGGTGGCAGCGTCAAAAATAGGAACCTGATTCCATCTCCCCCCCCTTCACCCACCCCTCTTATTGCAAATCGTGCAAATTGGGGGAAGCCTCTCTCTCTCTCGCTTGGAGCAACACACACACACACACGCACGTACACACACAGTGTTGTACTTTGTAAATCAGTTGCATTCTGCATAACATGTACAGTGTATGTGTTACTGCAGTATTGACCAGACAGTTGCTGCGTGTGTATGTGTATGCGGGTATATATGCACATATAGCATTCCGGGTGCACCTTGACAACCCGGCAGCTGTCGCGTTCATTCATTTCTGCTGAGCCCGTGTTTACCTCGGTCAAATTTAGCGACTGCGCCGCGGTCTTCCCTAAATAGGGCAAGCGCTTGCCTCCGGGAAGGCAGTCAGAGGTTTGAACAGGGCCAGCCAAGGGGGTGGGGAGGGAACTTCACGCTCTCCTCCAGCCCACACGCCAAGGGACTGCAGCTCCGAAGCCCAGCTGCCACCCTCCCTCCCTGTCTGACTGGGACCTAAAGTAAACAGGGATCCTCCGGGAAGCCCCTTCCCCTCCGCCCGGCCAAGTGGCACACCGTGTCGGAATCAGAAGTTGCCCACGGGCCGTGTGTGCCTGCTGTTCGTGGAGCTGGAGTCCGGGGCGGCTTCACTGCACTGTGTGTAGAGTGCACCATTCTCCACATCACGGAGCAACCCATCACCTGCGGCACCGCTGCTCTTCCCGGTGTTATTTTCTCAGTGGTTATTGAAAGGTGGGATCTGTCGGGGCTTTCAGTTTTCAGCTATTCAGTCCACAAACCTGCAAAGAATTGGTAGCAGTGATTGAGTCGTTTGAATGTTTAAGAAGGAACTGCAGATGCTGGAAAATCGAAGGTAGACAAAAATGCTGGAGAAACTCAGCGGGTGAGATAGCATCTATGGAGCGAAGGAAATAGGCAACGTTTAGGGTCGAGACCCTTTTTTAGACTGATGTGAGGAGGGGAGGGGGAGAGGAAAGGAAGAGGTGGAGACAGTGGGCTGAGAAAGGGAGGAGAAAGTAGGGACTACCTGAAATTAAAGAAGTCAATGTTCATACCAATGGGGTGCAAACTGCCCAAGAGAAATATGAGGTGCTGCTCCTCCAATTTATGGTGGTCCTCACACATGGAGGAGGTGTGCAGGTGAACCTCTGCCGCACCTGGAAAGACTGCTTGGGTCCTTGAATGGAGTCGAGGGGGGAGGTAAAGCGACAAGTGTAGCATTTCCTGCAGTTGCAAGGGAAAGTGGGTGGGAAGGGACGAATTGACCAGGGAGTTACGGGGGGAGCGGACTCTGCGGAAAGCAGACAGGGGAGGAGATGGGAAGATGTGGCCAGTGGTGGGATCACATTGGAGGTGGCGAAAATATTGGAGGATTATTTGTTGTATGTGACGGCTGGTAGGGTGGAAGGTGAGGACAAGGGGGACTCGGCCATTGCTACGAGTGGGGGGGGGGGGGGGGGGGGAGGGAGAGCGGAACTCACGGGGTATAAAAGAGACCCTGGTGAGAGCCTCATCTATAGTAGAAGAGGGGAACCCCCATTCCCTGAAGAATGAGGACATCTCCGATGCCCTGGTGTGGAACACCTCATCCTGGGTGCAGATGCGACGTAGAAGGAGGAATTGGGAGTAGGGGGTGGAGTCCTTACAGGAAGCAGGATGGGATGAAGTGTAGTCCAGATAGCCATGTGATTCAGTGGGTTTACAGTGGATGTCGGTCGGTAGTCTATCACCAGCGATGGAGATAGTGAGGTCAAGAAATGGTAGGGAAATGTCGGAAATGGTCCAGGTGTATTTGAGTGGGATCCCACAGATGGAAGTTAGTGGTGAAATGGATGAAGTCAGTGAGCTGTGTTTGGGTGCAGGAGGTAGCACCAGTGCAATCGTTGATGTAGCGGAGGTAGAGGTCGGGGATAGGGCCACGGTATGCCTCAAACAAGGATTGTTTGATGTAACCTACAAAGAGGCAGGCATAGCTCGGGCCCATGCGCATGCCCATAGCTACACCTTGTATTTGGAGGAAATGGGAAGAGTCTAACGAAAAGTTATTAAGGGTAAATACCAGCTCCGCTAAGCGGAGGAGAGTATCAGTAGCCAGGGATTGGTTGGTTCTGTGGTCGTTTGAATGTTGCATTTTCTTGCCCCTCAAGGAGGCATCTGAGTGCTCAGTCTGCACCCCGGCTGCACGTTGACGTGGTTTAGCCCAGCCTCCATGCCTTTATCCCATTTAAACCACCCTCTGTCTTCAATGGCCTTTGTTGCTGTGCGCACGGGTTCCTCCATATAAGTCTGAAGAAAGGTTCCAACCATTCTTTTACTCTAGAGACGCTGAGTTACTCCAGCACTTTATGTCCATCTTCGGTATAAACCAGCACCTGCAGTTCCTTTCTACACCTATTATCCATGTTCTCCGGAGATGCTGCCTGACCTGCAGTTACCCCAGGACTGTGTGTCTGTTTGTGTAAACCAAAATCTACAGTTCCTTGTTTCTACACCCACCCCTCCCCATACAGTTGTTGGGCGGTTGGAGCCTGGGACTGCTTGTGATCATAGTTGTAACATTTGATGCAACAGCGACAGATAACAGGACACCATAGTTCTCACTCATGAATAAGGAGTCTTATCTTTAGAGTATTGTGTTCAGTTTTGGGCACCATGTTATAGGAAAGATGTTGTCAAGCTGGAAAAGGTGCAGAGAAGATTTACGAGGATGTTGGCAGGACTCAAGACTGAGTCAAGACAGAGCTATAGGGAGAAGTTATGTAGGCTAGGATTGTATTCCAAGGAGCACAGGAGGATGAGGGGCGATCTTATAGAGGTGTACAAATCATGGGAGGAATAGATTGTGTGAGAACACAGTCTCTTGGCCAAAGTAGGGGAATTGAGAACGGGAGGGGGAGGGTGGAGTTTGAATAGGAACCTAACAGGTAACTTTTTTTACACAAAGGATGTTGGGTATATGGAATGAGCTACCGGAGGAGGTAGTTTAGGCAGGTACTCTTGCAACATTTAAAACTAATGATATGCAGGGGAAGTGTTGTTCAGTGTGTGGTTGAGCTGGGTGGCGAGAGCTAGGTAACAACTTGCAATGGTGATATCGCCATGCACCTGTTGTCCTTGCTTAAGCAGACAAAATGTGCAGGAAGGAACTGCAGATGCTGGGTTACACCAAAGATAGCATCTCTGGAGAAATGGAATGGATGGCATTTAGAGTTGAAGCCCTTCCTTAGAGTCAGGGGAGAAATTGGAGGAACAGCACTTTGTATATTTCGCGGGGGCACCTTACAACCTATTGGTATGAATATTAATTTGTCTAATTTCAAATAACCCTTGCATTCCCTCTCTCTCTCCGTCCCTCCCCCACTGTAGTCATCGTACTAGTTTCACTGTTGGTATCACTTCATTATAAACCTCTTCAGCCAACAATAGACCATTGTGGGTTCAATCTTTCCTTGGTTAATGGTGCCGGCTGTGATTCGTTCTGTACTGTTTCATATCTATAGTGTCCCTCTCCCCTGACTCCCAGTCTGAAGAAAGGTCTCGACCCGAAACCTCACATTCCTTTTCTCCTGAGATGCGGCCTTACCCGCTGAGTTACTCCAGCATTTTGTGTCTGTCTTGAGTGGAACCAGACAGAACGTGTAGGCTGGAGCTCCCTCATCGATGAACGGGTAGGTTTCCACTGAAAGCGGTGCAAGGATCCATATCACTGATATAGACACAAAATGCTGGAGTAATTCAGCGGGTCAGGCAGCATCACTGGTGACAAAGAATAGGTGATGTTTATGTTTGAAACCTTTCTTCAGACTGACTTGTTGGCCAGCAGAAGGCAAATAAAATCATGGCTGGCAAAGGTACAACAAAGGATATGGGGAGAATGGGGGTGAGAGGGAAAAAGATAGATTGGCCATGATTGAATGTCAGAGTGAACTGGATGCCTGAATGGCCTAATTATGCTCCTATGTCTAATAGTGTTATGGCAATGAGTCCAGTGCTGAATTGACAGTGGCGGTAACATTGTAATATAAATGAAGTAGGCAATGATTTATTAGCCTATCAAAGTAACACTATCAGGTTGACAACAAATTGGATAAGTGTAGCCTGCAAGCACTTGGTATCTAGTTGTATGTTGCATTGAATTTTGTTAAAGAAAGGATATTTTGACTATTCTGCCTTCTTGAACAGAAAGATTTGGCAAGCATATGCTACAAAGTTTTTGCCAGTTCAAACCTGATGAGTGTTTGGTGAGAGTCTAGGACCAGTGGTGAAACTGTGGAATTAATTGATACAGACGGCTGTGGGGGCCAAGCCAATTTAAGACGGAGATTGACATATTCTTGATTAGTACGGGTGTCAGGGGTTATGGGGAGAAAGCAGAAGAATGGGGTTGAGACGGAAAGATAGATCAGCCACCATTGAATGGCAGAGTAGACTTGATAGGCCAAGTGGCCTAGTTCTCCTCCAATAACTAATGAATGTATGAGTGTGAAGCAACGCATAGGCTTCTGCTGTTGTTCATATGCACCCCTTGGAGGTGCTGAGGAAGTCAGACTTTACTTCATTACAGACTCACTGGGTCAAATGCTCGTTCACAGTCAGCTACTGGCTACTGATCTGTTCAGACATTTAGCATACACGTTGATAAAAATGTTTAACTTCATTGCCTTGATTAAGAATGAATGTCTCAATTCATCTCATTGCCGGTTGCACTTTTACTTCCTTCATGAAAAGCCATCATGGTGGCAAACCTGCTCATATGCTGAAGTAACAGATCAGCCTTCACACCGAATAATGGAACAAGTTTGAAACGTCAGTGCCTTCTAGCTCCAAATTCTTAAATCATTCCATTTCCCCCAGCTCCTGCTAACGTTATCATGGAGGGTGTTTTCAAAGGCCTGAATTGTCCCCAGTGTGTAGGATAGTGTTAGTGTAAGGGGGGTGGTCTCGGATGGCACGGACTCGGTGGGCCGAAGGTCCTGTTTCCATGCTATATCCCTAAAGTCTAAAGTGAAGTCTAAATGGAAAACCGCTTGTGGAGAGCGTCTCTGTTCCTGTTGAGTATAGGAGCAGGGAGGTTCTACTGCAGTTGTACAGGATCTTGGTGAGACCACACCTGGAGTATTGCGTACAGTTTTGGTCTAATCTGAGGAAGGACATTCTTGTCGTAGAGGGAGTACAGAGAAGGTTCACCAGACTGATTCCTGGGATGTCAGGACTTTCATATGAAGAAAGATTGGATAGACTCGGCTTGTACTCGTTAGAATTTAGAAGATTGAGGGGGGATCTTATAGAAACTTACAAAATTCTTAAGGGGTTGGACAGGCTAGATACAGGAAGATTGTTCCCGATGTTGGGGAAGTCCAGAACAAGGGGTCACAGTTTAAGGATAATGGGGAAATCTTTTAGGACTGAGATCGGAAAAACATTTTTTACACAGAGTGTGGCGAATCTCTGGAATTCTCTGCCACAGAATGTAGTTGAGGCCAGTTCATTGGCTATATTTAAGAGGGAGTTAATTGTGGCCCTTGTGGCAGGGATCAGGGGGTATGGAGAGAAAGCAGGTAATGCATTTCGTTGTCTCTGTACTGTACACTGACAATGACAATTAAAATTGAATCTGAATCTGAATCTGAATACAGGATACTGAGTTGGATGATCAGCCATGATCATATTGAATGGCGGTGCAGGCTCGAAGGGCCGAATGGCCTACTCCTGCACCTATTTTCTATGTTTCTATGTTTCTAACCACTGTTTCGTTAAAATGGGTGTTTTCTTTTTGAAATGTGTTTCAGATCCTGCCGTGAAGGCCCTTCAGTTCTGAAGACTGATTTGATTCACAGAGGACGTTGAGATTGAACCCGTTTGCATGGCGTGGTTTGGGTTGCAGATGTTCATGTCATCTTGCCTCCTGGGCCTAGCCACAGTAATGCTACTAATGCATCCGGCTTCTGTAGACGCTGAGACCCCTGGACCTACAAGTTCTCCAAAGCGAAATAACTCCTGCACGGGGAACTATGAATGTAAGCAAGGAGTTATCTTGCCAATATGGTACCCAGAAGATCCATCTCTTGGCGATAAAATTGCCAGGGTTATTGTTTACTTTGTGGCAATGATTTACATGTTCTTGGGAGTTTCCATTGTGGCAGACCGTTTTATGGCTTCGATAGAAGTGATCACCTCACAAGAGAAAGAAATCACCATCCATAAGCCCAACGGAGAGACAAACACCATGATGGTTCGAGTCTGGAATGATACTGTGTCCAACCTGACCCTTATGGCATTAGGGTCATCTGCTCCAGAAATCATGCTCTCCTTGATTGAGGTTTGTGGCCATGGGTTTAGAGCGGGTGTATTGGGCCCAAGCACCATTGTGGGCAGTGCTGCTTTTAACATGTTTGTTATTATCGCCATATGCGTGTACTCCATTCCCGATGGCGAGTCCAGGAAGATAAAACACTTGCGTGTGTTTTTTGTCACTGCCGCTTGGAGCATCTTCGCCTATATCTGGCTGTACATGATCCTTGCAGTCTTTTCACCCGGCATCGTGCAGGTGTGGGAAGGGCTGATCACCCTCGCGTTTTTCCCAATCTGCGTGCTGCTCGCCTGGATTGCCGACCGCCGACTCCTCTTCTACAAGTACGTGCACAAGAAGTATCGCACCAACAAGAACCGTGGGCTCATCGTCGAGACGGAGGGCGAGCACCCCAAAGGCATCGAGATGGACGGCAAGTTGGTGAACTCGCACTTTGCGGACGGGACGCTGGTGACTGTGGAAGGGAAGGAAGTGGACGAGTCCCGCAAGGAGATGATCCGCATCCTTAAAGACCTGAAGCAAAAGCATCCCGAGAAGGACATGGATCAGCTGGTGGAGATGGCTAACTACTACGCCCTCTCCCACCAGCAGAAAAGCAGGGCCTTCTACCGCATTCAGGCCACCAGGATGATGACAGGAGCGGGCAACATCTTGAAGAAACATGTGTCCGAGCAGGCCAAACGAAGTGCGAGCTTGCTGGAGGTGAGGCCGGACAGCCCCGAGGACCTGTGCTCCCGCATCTACTTCGACCCTTGTGCCTACCAGTGCTTGGAGAACTGCGGCGCCGTGACCCTCACCGTGGTGCGCAGAGGAGGAGACATCTCGCACACCGTGGCCGTGGACTACAAGACGGAGGACGGCTCGGCCAACGCCGGGGCAGATTACGAGTTCAGCGAAGGGACGCTGGTCTTCAAGGCGGGTGAGACGCAAAGGGACATCACCGTGGGCATCATAGACGATGACATCTTTGAGGAAGATGAGCATTTCTTTGTGCGGCTGGGCAAGGTGCGGGTGACGCGGCAGGAGGAAGCCCAGGAGCCCAACAGTGCGCCGCCCTACCCGAAGGCTTTAACCGTCTCCCCGCTCGTCGCCACCGTGACTATTTTAGATGATGACCACGCGGGTATCTTTACGTTTGAGACCGACGTCGTCCATGTGAGTGAGAGTGTCGGAGTGATGGAGGTGAAAGTGCTGAGAACATCAGGGGCCCGCGGGACTGTCATTGTCCCCTTTCGGACGATAGAAGCAACGGCGAAAGGGGCCGGCGAGGACTTTGAGGACACCTACGGGGAACTGGAGTTTAAAAACGACGAGACTCTGTAAGTAGCGCGCTCATTGCATCCCTTTTAAGTGTTTTGGGTTTCTGTACAGTCGGAAAACTAACTATTCAAGACTTGTTTTGTTTGACATTACAGCAGCACTTGGTCACATTAAAGGAAGTTGAGCAGATTCAAGGCAATTTAATTTTGGGGAAAATACTAACAAAATGTTTATTTTGTGATTTAATACTCTCACAAAGGTTGAAAAATATCCTGCAACTTACATTTAGGCCGGTAAAGTCATCAAGTAATGCCCGTGTTTGTTAATACCAGATTTAATTCATGCTTATATATGTTTTGCCCATTTGTAGAAAGTTTACAATATGTTACCAAAGCTACAATGAGTAGAGGAATTAGCCACAAACTTGGAGTGGGTACCATTCCAAGATGGTTGCTATTTCCTCTATTCATTATTGCTTTGGTGACCCATTGTGGATTACTTACTAAATAGACAAACCATTCATAAACATCAATCACAATGGAGTATTAAGACTCGCCATTACTTGATGAATTTTAGTCTATAATGTTTGTCATGAACAACATACTGATAAAATTCATAGATTACTGAAGTATGAGTACTTTGTTAATCTGGCAGGGTTCATTGTGGGAAGAGGGTTAGATTCCAATCGGACTACATACCAGCGTGCAGCCTCCCCTCATTACATTTCTTGCAGTAATCAGATCTTATCTCAAACACTAAGATCCACAACTGTCAGACTGTCCTTTTAAGGCATGGGGCCAATTTTCTGTGATGAATCAGGTTTTCGCTGTACCTTGCGTGTTTTTAATGAGCTTCTTTAAGGCTCTTTTTTTCAGTGCCTTATGAATAATTTGAAAGTTGCTTATAAAGTTAATGAGGTAGTATTCACTGTGCAGTAAAACAGTTGAACATTCCTTGCTATTTGGATCAGTTATCTGTAAGAAGTCTTTGCTTGTGTATCGATAGATAGTTGGAATCAAACTAAATGATTCTTATGATTGCTATTTGACGTGTAAGTTATTAGTAACTGTAATAACATATGCCTGATTAAAACACCTTCTAAAATCCACGATAAAGTCCACTTTCTCAAAGTGGGCATTATCTGCAAATATGGTTGCCTCCCTCACAGGTCAGTGGGGCAAGTTTCCATTAATTCCTCCCTTTTGGAGGATATTTATGACATTGTGCCCAGATATTTGACTGTACAGGTTACAGAGTTAGTTTAAGACGTCTTTACCTGCAGTAATCAAGACTTCACTGAAGGTTGACCCAATTCTGTTCTAGTTGTTACTGCTGCAATTACTATACGGTATACTATACAATACGGTAACATCAGGTTAATTTGTCCAAAATGTCACTTGGTTACAACCATTCGCATATAAATGGCTTCAATAGGCGGATGGAAACAGTAAAAAGAAAGGCAATTTAAAAAGTAGAAACAAAAGTGTGAAATTGATTTGCCAGAGATCCAACTCCTCTTTGTGACGTAGACACAAGGACCTGCAGATGCTGTTTTACAAAAAAGGCAAAGTTCTGGAGTAACTGCCAAGGTCAGGTAGCACCTCTGGTGAATATAGATGGGCGATGATTCATGAAGAAGGGTCCTGACCTAATGGTCACCCACGCATGTTTTCGCTGTGTTAATCCAGCCCCATGTTTTTTTTCCTCTTTAGGATGCTCAGTCCCAAGTTGATTCCCAATGATTCCTCTGATTGGGTTCATGGGAGATCTCACTTTCTGCTTCATGTTGATGAGGTTGCATAGAACTCAGAACATTGGCACTTTCTCCTGGCAAAACTCGAATGTTCAGTACATTTTGTGACTGTGTATCCAGATGAAATTGTACAGATCCAGCATCTTCAACAACTCGGGACACTAAATGCTGGAGTAACTCAGCAGGTTAGGCAGCTTCTCTAGAGAACCTGGACAGGTGACGTTTTGGGTTGTGACCCAAAACGTCAGTTCACTTATTTCTCTAGAAAGAGATGCTGCCCGACCCGCTGAGATACTTTGTGCTCTTTATTGTAAACCAGCAGCTGCACTTCCTAGTTTCTGCATCTTCAGCAAGTCATCTGTTTCATGATCTTGATGTGACATTTTGATCACAAAATCATAGATATTGAATGCAACACTGTTCTGTTTGTCTTGGGGAGAAAAATAAGGAATTAAATATTAAAGTTACAAGCGTCATCTTTGCAACTAACATTGTGGATCCTTCCATGGAAAGGTAAATGATATTGATTTACTTGGTAGATGGTGTTTGTAGAATCAGCAGTTAGACAGGCTCCGAGGGCAGTGATATGAATGCCTCTACTTGGCAGTGTTGCTGTCCAGCTGATGCTTGCCAAGCACATACTGCAGTGTCTCTCAGATCAGTGTCGCTGTCGTGAACGCTGCTGGAGTCACAGGGCTAGGGGAACGCTGGAGTATTTTAAGAAATTGTGCTGGTTTCAGAAAGAGTTTACGTGGAGCTGCTAGCTTCCGCCATGCAGAAGGTGTGAATCCAGCTGACTCCCATGCCTTGCAACCCACCCTTTGCATAGTTGTTTTGTTGAAGGGATCAGCTTAATTTGCTCCAGGGGAAATAAGGGAGATAGATGGTAGTCGGATTTTGCGATCAATTTTTGCCTGGCCTAAATCCTCTTGAAGGTGACTCGAGTGTTTTCAGGAGCATTATTTGAAGAATTTTATCCTTAAGTAGCTTCTGAAATAAACATTGTTCAGTAATGAATTGATTGAAAGATTATCCAGACATCGTCCTCTGGGTGGGTACATTGTATGGAAGAAGACGGCAAATATTTAACTTTTGTAATTAGAATGATTCTTCTTGAAGGGAAAAAGTCATTAGTCGCTGCAGTGCTGCGTGGTTTGGTGTGTGCCTGAAAGTGTGAACTGAGTAGTGTAGCTTAAAGTGAACTGGCCTGATGAGTGAAACCAGAAGTGGCCTCGGTCATCAGACCAACGTCAGCTAGTTTGGCTGAAAGTGACCAGGCTCTGTCCAGATATTGCCAATGGACCTACCAGAGATATCTAGTAGGTCCAACCAATATGACTCGATGTGCATTACGGTGCGTCCTTTTTTCACAGAAGACAATGGCAAAACCTGTCATGGATATAACACACCTACATGAGCATAGAGCAGAAACGTAGTGTCAACCAAACTACTCAATTTGCCAATTGTTGTGTCATAGGCCTACTACAATGCCAAGAGGTTACACAGGCTGCACTTCTGTTATGGTTTTCTCTTTAGTTCAGTAGGTACTACAGTAGGTACTATCTATCGTCTACCTATCGTCTGCCTATATTTTTCTTTACCCACTGTCCTAGAAAGCTGTGCAAGCTGAGGAATTAGGTTTAAAATGTCATGATGTTAGAGAAATCTTTTAAAGGAATTTTTGAAATAGCAACTCGTGGGGTTGGACAGAATTGAGATGATCCAGCACAATTATAGTCCACCTCCACCCTCGTTATCGCAGACCTTGTAACAGATTTCAGTTATAGCTTTAACCTTCGGTTAAAATCTGTTGTAACCTAGGAGTTCCTTCACATCGGGAACAGAGGACTGAGTTGAAATCGGGTTACAGTATATTAACTTTTTTTAACTTGCTTACAATGTTTAAAGTATTACGTAAGTGGTGACATTTCCTGTTTAGTGTGTGTCTTGTGTAGTGTATGCTTATTGACTGTTTTTTCCAATACTGTATATTTACTCCCCCCCCCCCCCCCCCCCCCCCCCCCCTCGTTACTTAGTTACAGTGGACAATTAGCAATAATGGACACCAATCTCTCCCCCCCCTCCCCCCCCCCTCCCCCCCCCCCCTCCCCGCACCCCCTAATGGCTGTTATAACGAGGGTTATCTGTATTCACTTCCTTTTCTCTGGACTTCTTGATCGTATTTCTTAAGATATTACCAAAAGTACGTTAAACTTGAGTGAAGACTTTTGACGGTAAAATGAACCAAAACATAAGAGGTGTTTCGGTTGAAGATAGACACAAAAAGCTGGAGTAATTCAGCGGGACAGACAGCATCGCTGGAGAGAAGGAACGGGTAACGTTTCGGGTTGAGACCTTTCTTCAGACTGAAGAAGTGTCTCGACCCAAAACATCACCCATTCCTCCGCCCCAGCGATGCTGTCTGTTCTGCTGATTTACTCCAGCTTTTTGTGCCTATCTTGGGTGTAAACCAGCATCTGCAGTTCCTTCCTACACGGGTGGTTTAGTTTCCGAATTATTGTTTGGTTTTTCCCTCTTCCCACTCTTTAGCTCTGATAATACACAGAACAAAGTTTAAAAGCACCATTTTGAGAGAGTTAAGGGCCTGTCCCACTTGCGCGTCCTTGGCTTGCAAATTAGGCATCCTCGTGGTCGTTTGAGTCATACGGGCACCGTATGGCCGCGCGGGGCCGGTCCCACTTAGAAGCGCGGAGGGGTATGGAGTTGTGCGGGGCTGGTCCCGACATCGTGCGGGGCTCCGAAATTCTTGCAGTGACCGAAATCTTCGCGCGCCAACGGCCAGTTGCGGAAGTGACGGCCAAAGTGGGACAGGCCCAAGACCCTGGCGCGACGCAACGTCGCGCCTTCAACAGCAGCAGAAGCAGACAAACGATCGTCGAACTCAGCCTGGGGCTCATGGCCATTGCGGTCCGGATCCGCTCCCACTTCTACTCCCAGAGCGGGGCCAAGAAAATTGAAGATAGACACAAAATGCAGGAGTAACTCAGCGGGACCGGTAGCATCTCTGGAGAGAAGCAATGGGTGACGTTTCGGGTCAAGACCTTTCTTTTCAGATTGAAGAAGAGTCTCGACACGAAACGTCACCCATTCCTTCCCCTCCAGAGATGCTGACGGTCCCGCTGAGTTATTCCAGCTTTGTGCCCATCTTCAAATGATGTCACGCGCTTCAGACAGCTGTGTGTACGCATGTAATCGCGCCCAACCTTCGCTCGACCGTTTCGGCTCAACGCGACCATGAGGTCGCGTAATATGCGTGCCAAGGACACGTAAGTGAGTCTGGCCCTTTAGTAATGCCTGCAGTCATTAGACATGATTCACTCGTGCAATAGAAAAAATATATTTTGGCGGATGTAAAGACGGCTATCAAGTTTTGTGAACATATTTATTCAGTAAATAGCTCTTTGGCTTGCAGTTCTTCACAAACATGTCGGACCAACGCTGGTCAGCTACACAACTGAGGCACGAAAGTGAAACCACGCAAAAACAGCAGCCCCTCCCGACGCACGTGACCGCGGCTTCCGATCGCCGGGTTCGGTACCTGCGTGCGCCAGCAGGCGCTGCTACATGCCCCCCCCCCCCAGAATTCGCGGTACGGAAACGCACGGGTAACCGGACGGTTTGACATGAACGCGTAGTCCGTGGTCGCGGGCGAGCGTAACAGTAGGGACCGGTAAAACAGAACCGGAGGGACGCGACAAACGTGAACGAGGGACGGGCGTAACGGAGGGGTCCAGTGAAACATAACCGGGAGTAACAGGTGCAGAGGGAGGCAAAACAGCTGGCGGACGCCCTCTATGTCATGGAGTGGCCACAGCCACCGGGATATCATCGTCAACGTGGGATGGCGTAAGGCGGCTGACGGAGACGAACTCCCTGCCGCCCATGTCCAACGTGAACGTCGAGGTACCAGTCTCTAGCACCCTGTACGGACCTTCGTACACCCGCTGTTACGGCGAGCAGTGAGCATCCGTATGAAGGAAAACATAAGCACAATCGCGTAACATAGTAGGGACATGCACCGCAGCTGACCAATGTCTGGAGGTGGGAACCGGGACCAACGTGCACGCTCGCTCGCGAAGGTCAGCTTGCACTGCCCAAGCAGGGACCTCCTGATGGAGGTGGAGGGCAGAAAATCCCCAGGTACCCGCAAAACCGAGCCATAAACCAGCTCAGCCGAGGAGGCGTCGAGGTCTTCCATAGGCGCAGTTCTGATGCCTAGGAGTACCCAGGACAACTGGTCAACCCAATCGGGGCCGGTGAGCCCAGGCCTTCAACACCGACTTAAGGCGTCTATGGAACCGTTCGACTCCGGATGATACGCGGTGGTCTGGTGCAGCTTCGCGCCGTACAACTGCGCCAAACCACACCACAGTGAACTGGGCCCCACGATCGGTAGTAATATATGAAGTGACCCCGAAACGAGCGATCCAATTGGAGACAATAGAGTGTGCACAAGCCTCAGCGGAGGTATCAGTCAACGGTATTGCCTCCGCCCACCTGGAGAACCTATCTACGATGATTAGCAGGTGAGTGGCCCCACGCGAACACGGCAAGGGACCTACCAGGTCAACATGGATGTGCAGGAACCTGCCGTCTGGAACGGTGAAATCCTGTACGGGCGGGAGCACCCTTGGAAGTCTGAGAGGAGATACAAGCGCGGGCCCATGCTGCGACCTGCTTTCGTAACCCATGCCAGACAAACTTGGAAGCAACCAGGGCAGAGGTGGCGTGAATCGACGGGTGAGCTAGGTTGTGGATGATGTCAAAAATCAGATGCCTCCAGGCAATCGGGCGGGCTTTACCCGTTGAGACGTCACAAAGGACCTGCACACCGGCGGTGCCACATGGCACCTCAGCCAGCTTGAGACTTGATTCAGCATTGCGGTTATCCCCCATGCCGACGTGGGCCCGTTGGGCTGCTGCCAGCTCCACATAATCCACACCTAGGTTTAAAGTGGAAACCTCGCGGGTCACCGGATGGGACAGCACGTCGGCCACAACGCTCAGCTTCCCCGACACATGCCGAATGTCAGAAGTGAACTTGGATTTGTAGGCGAGGTGCCGCAGTCGCCTGGCGGACCAGGGGTCGGACACCTTATTCAAAGTGAACGTGAGCGGCTTGTGGTCTGTGAATGCGGTAAAAGCGCGGCCCTCCAGGAAATAACGGAAATGTCCGATCGCTAGGTAAAGTGCGAGGAGCTCCCGATCGAGAGTGCAGTACTTGATCTCCGGGGCCTGCAGCTGCCTACTGAAAAACGGCAGTGGCTACCTACCTGCTGATCGAGGACAGCACCTACAGCGATGTCCGACGCGTCCACGGTGAGGACCATTAGGGCCGATGCCCTAGGGTGAACCAGCATGGTGGCGTTGACCAACGCGGTCTTAGCCCCCTCGAAAGCTATCCCAGCCTCCTTGGACCATACCATGTCCTTTGGCTTGCCTGCTAGACACTGGAACAATGGCTGCATGATGGCGGCTGCTGACGGGACGAATCGGTGGTGGAAACTGATCATTCCGATGAATTCTTGCAGGCCCTTGACAGATGGTGGCCTCGGGAAGCGACGGATTGTGTCGACCTTCTCAGGCAGCCGCTGCGTGCCGTGGCAGGTAATGCTGTGATCTAAAAAGGAGATGGAGGCCAATCCGAACTGGCACTTCGCGGGGTTGATCACCAACCCGTGCTTACGCAGCTGTTCGAAGAGCAGGCGGAGGTGTTTAACGTGTTCAGCCTGTGAGCTGCTGGCCACCAGAATATCATTGAGATAGATGAATACCAACGGCAAACCCCACCCGGCCTGATCCATTAACCTTTGGAACGCCCGAAGACATTCTTAGCCATTTGAAAAGGCCGAAAGGGGTGATGGTGACCGTCTTAAGGATGTCGTCGGGATGGACCGGAATCTGATTATACTCACGGACCAGGTCGACCTTTGAGAAGTAGGCGGCGCACTCCAAATGAGCCAAGAAATCTTGGATCTTCGGGACTGGGTACTGATCTGCCGTGGTTACGGCGTTGAGACGCCTGTAATCACCGCAAGGTCTCCAACCCCCGGGCGCTTTGGGCACCATATGCAGCAGGGAGGCCCAAGGGCTATCCGACCGGCGGATAATCCCCATGTCATCCATAAACTGGAACTCATCTAGTGAGATGTGCAGTTTATCGGGCAGGAGGCGTTGCGCGCGGGCGTGAACCGGTGGGCCCTTGGTGGGATTGTGGTGGACCACGCCATGATAGGAAGCGGCCCCGTCGAACCGGGGCGTGAGCAGCCCTGGGAATTCAGTGAGAAGGGCTGTGAAAGTTTGCTGGATCCCAACTACCTCGTCGAGTTGCTGCTGGAGCGTGAACGGATTACGCGGCTTGGCAGGGCACAGGTTCGACACTGGAACCATTCGCCCGCCTCGCACGTCGACTAACAGGGAGAACGCTTGCAAGAAATCGGTCACCAATATCAGCTGGGCGACGTCAGCAATGGTGAAACTTAAGTCCAGGGTTCGCGTACCGTAAGTGCGAATGTCACCGGAGTCAACCAGGAAAAGGTGGCCGGAGTGGCTATCGCGGACGTAGAGGCGTTCGTTTGGGTCGATTGCGTTCGCCCCTATGGGCGATCAGTCGAGGCATTTCCATGAAACTAACTGGGGTTTCGGCATCTTCGGGCTTCCACGCCGTAGCGGAGATGGTAGTAGCACCAACGTCATCAGCTGCAGCCCCTCCGGCAGCACCATAGACCAAATGTCAGTTATTTTCCGAATGAGTAACACATAACAGGTCTTCAGCCCTGAGATCTACATTGCACATAAATGGCATTGCCATAACAAAAATATAGTGCATTCAACCCAATTCATCTTACCAGTGAACTTTAGAACCATGGCGCTCTGTCTTTATTCTGCTGCATTCTTTCATCATCACTGCTCAGAATGTAAATGGTTGAATATTGGGTTGAAATAAAGAATGTCTAAATGTTTCATAAAGATAATAGTCAGTCTTGCGAGTGAAATGGAGGAAGGTGTGAACTTTTATTAACAAGAGAACAATGTTGATGTAAGCTGTTCTGGAAGGGATTGTAGTTTAGTTTGGCTTATTGTCGCATGTACCAAGATACAGTGAAGAGCGTTTGTTGCGTGCTAACCAGTCAGTGGAAAGACTATACATAATTACAATCGAGCTATCCAGATACATGATAAAGGGAATAACGTTTAGTGCAAGATAAAGTCCAGTGAGGTAGATAATAGCTCGGCACCACTCTCCACTTGTTGATAGGATGGTTCAGTTGCCTGATAACAACAGCTGGGAAGAAACTGTCCCTGAATCTGGAGCGGGAACCACGTTTACTAAAGAAAAAGGACATCTTCGATATCCTAGATTGGAGAGCCTCATCTTGACGTGACGGAGAAATATGTTCCATGTTTAGAACAAGGACTGTTTTATGTAATCATGTGCAGGCTCCTCAGTAACTCTCTCAAGATGATCCTTTTAAACTTTGTTCTGTGTAGTGTCAATGCTAAACACTTCATGAAAATGCATCAGGGAATTGAAAGTAAACACTATGTGTGTACACTTGGAGCCTACCAGGTTTCCTTTCCCAACATTGACAAAATGGTTTGTACATGAAGTATTAATATAACCATTTCTGATCTTTCTTATTCACTGTGTGCGCTATGCGTGTGTGTGTGCGCTATGCGTGTGTGCGTGTGTGGGGGGATTTGTGTGCATGGTTTGTGTTCCATGGTGCTTGTGTTGTGTATGTGATACTTTCTTTTCCATTCTCATTTTAGTTATTTGCACACTCACTTTAGTATTAATCTGACCATTTCTGATCATTCTTAATGTTCACAGACGTGTGCGTGGTATGTATGTGCTGGTATGTGTGTCGTTTGTATGTGTGTGCGTGCGTTTTGTGTGTGTGTTTGTGTAGTGCGTGTATGATACTTTTGCATTCTGATTTTAGCTCATTACACACTGCCTGTTTAGCTGAGGGAGGCATGGTGTGCACCTCTTGTGGCAAGTTCTGTCATCTGTTCTGTGTGCCGAGAGACTACTGGGCCAGGAATTGTACTCTGATTACAGGAGAAAGCAGAGGATGGGGCAGTATCTGTGCAGAGCTGGATGTGCTTTGTAGAGTCTGCATTGGAGTATGAATTGAATCTGTGTAGTATTGGACTGTGTGTCGATTTAATTGGATTGTGATCTTTGCTCCATAATCTGGCAGATTGCTAATATGATTAGCCACTAACTGTGTTTAAAATATTCCTGTATTCGATCTACAGATTCCAAAAGTTCAAAGAACAGATCAATTGGATCAATTCCATTCATTTTATCATTTTTTATAGGGTCCATCATGTATTAGAAGAGAAAGCTATAGCTGGAGGCAAATATTGAATCTATAAATTAACTCGTGACTTTAGTAGCAGTTCCAGCAGTAGAGCAGGTTAGGCAATTTGTTCTGCTATGGACAACTCCTTTTGTTTTCACGTCTGATAGCTTGCTGCAGGAGGTGAGCAGGTTGGCTCGAAGGCCTTGGTGGATTTAATGTTGACTCATCATTCACAGGCAAAACAATCAGATAGCACCTGGATAACCCCCCTCTATAGCAATGGGGTTCGGGAATGCAATAAAAATGCCAACATCAGAAAACAAATCACTTCCCCAAAGTGTTCATTGGAAAAAAAAATGTTTTCTGTCATGAAACCTGTCCCTTGGAACAGACTTGTTATATACTTGGAATTCCCTGTCAATGTGCATTGTTTGCATTCGACTCCTACTATGATTTGAGGAATCAAAATGGCGGAGTCAATTTGACTCTGGTGTCTTTGTTCATTCACTACCAATTTTTTGGATTGAACAAGCCTTTCTTTTACAGTGCTCCCACACATGCTCAGTAGTAGGTTGAAGATAAACCTTTCTTGTGCTTGCAAATCTTGTTCACGTTGCAGTTTATTTAAAAGCTGGCCAATAGAACCATCACATCCTAAAGAAAGACACAAAATGCTGGAGTAACTCAGCAGGAACCCTGAAGAACATGGACGGGCAGTGTTTCAGTTCAGAATCCTACTGCAGCCTTTTTTAGAGCACTTTTTAAGTGTGAAGAAGGGTCCTGAGCTGAAATGCCACCTCTCCAGGGATGCTGCCTCACCTGCTGAGTTACTCCAGCACATTGTGCCTTTGTTTGGTATAAACCAGCATCTGCAGTTACTTGTACATCAAATCCTAAATACTTCCAAAACAGTTTAACTATTTCAGATTATGTCTTTGTGCCTCAATGTGCGGTGGGTGATTTGAGTTTTGTATTGTCAAGCAGCGTCACATTTATGCTGTGTGTTATTGCTCTAGGGTGTGGTAAATATAAAAGGCTTCACTAATCTACTGGTAAAAATGAAGCTCTATAACTATTCCCAAGGTACATACTATTTATTTATTCTAATAATGCTTGTGATAGCATTCTATCTCTTCTCTCTACAACACTTTGCCAAAGCCCTTTCAATAATTGCGATGTTGCTGATCAACTGAGAAACTAATTTTGATATCTTGCCCACTATTATCAGGCAACTGAATCATCCTGAACTACTATCTACCTCATTGGTGACCCTCAGACTATCCTTGATAGGAATTTGCTGGCTTTAACGGGCATTAAATGTTATTCCCTTATCATGTGTCTATACACTGTAAATGTTTTAGTTTAGTTTAGAGACACAGCGTGGAAACAGGCCCTTCGGTCCACTGAGTCTCCACACCAACAAGCAATCCCAGCACAAGTACACTATCCTACACACACTAGGTACAATTTTACATTTATACCAAGCCAGTTAACCTACAAACCTGTACATCTCTGGAGTGTGGGAAGAAACCGAAGATCTTGGAGAAAACCCACGCAGGTCACACAGAGAACGTACAAACTCCGTACAGACAAGCACCCACAGTCAGGATTGAACCCGGGTCAGCGCTGGCGCTGTTAGGCAGCAACTCTACTGCTGCACCACTGTGCTGCATTGACTCGATTGTAACCATGCATTGTATTTCTGCTGACTGAACAGCATGCAACAAAGGTTTTTCACTGTACCTCGGCACACGTGACTAAACTAAACTAAACTACTGGCATTGTTGGACCCTTTGGCAGGAGGATGCATAGGCAACTGGGAATGATCCAGAAATAGACTTGGCATTGTTTGCTTGTGAAGTATTTTTGTCTGAGATGGTGTTGCAAAGCTCGTGCTGCTGTTGGGCTACTGTTCAGGAACCATTTTTGTAGCAGGGATCCTGAAAGCAATCAATCATAAGGGCAGCTTTGTCTGACAGCTGCAGCAATTATTTCACACCTCAGCAGTAAGTGCCACTCCCCTCGTTCCAGCAGCCTTGTCAGAACGTTTAACGTCACAGATTAAACGCTCTACGTGTCCTGTCGGTCACTTTAATTGACAGAACATCTGGCTGGCCTGATCCCATTTCTGCTGATTGGCAGATATTCGGTGTACCATCAGCATGGGACTTGAATAGAATGATGTTTCCGTGCCTGTCTCCCGCATTGCTTCAGGTAATTGTAGCAGGAGCGTCTGCTCATTGAAACTCTGCCGACAAGTGTCATTTCTTGCCGGTCTGTGCAGCAGCGATGGAGTGCTTTTATTAAACTGTCAGGCAAGTGATTAAAGGCAGCTCGTGTGGACATAGATGATAAAACAATGTCAAGTTTGGTTCTCCCAACCAAAGTGATTTTTATGAGATTTCAGATTTCCAGCATTTGCCATGTTATTGACTATAATCTTTGTTGGGTATGATGCTGGGCAAAATTGAATTGAGCTTTTTGTTTGTCAATGTTTCTGCATCTCTCTCATTTGCGCTCAAATGAAGATGTGACTCGAGTGACTGCAGATGCTGAAATCTTGAGCAAAAAACAAACTGCTGGAGAAATTGCTTACACAAGATGTTGGTGAGGCCACATTTGGACTCTTGTGTTCAGTTTTGGTCACCCTGCTACAGGAAGGATATTGTTGAGCTGAAAAGAGTGCAGAGAAGATTTGAGGATGTTGCCAGGATTTAAGGGCCTGAGCTGTAGAGAGAGGTTGGGCAGGCTAGGATTTTACTCCTCGGAGCGCAGGATTGATCATGTAGAGGTATATAAAATCAAGAGGGCAATGTATAGGTTGAATGTACAGAGTCTTTTATCCAAAGTAGGGGAATCAAGAACCAGGGCGCATAGGTTTAAGGTGAGGGGGGAAAGATTTAATAGGAAACTGAGGGGCACCTTTTTCACAGTGGGTTACGGGTATATGGAATGGTCTGCCAGAGGAAGTAGTTGAGGCAGGTACAATAACAACATTTAAAAAGCATTTGGACAGGTACATGGATAGGAAAGGTTTAGAGGGATATAGTCCAAAAGCGGGCAGGTGGGAGCAATGCAGAGGGTGCACCTTGGTCGGCATGGGCAAGTTGGGCTGAAGAGCATGTTTCCGTGATGTATGACTCTATGTCTCAGCAAGTCGGGCATTACCTGTGCTTGGAAATGTTTCAACACTTGAGGATGTTTCAGGTCAGGAACATTTCTTCAACTGTCCATTTCCCTCTATGGACATGGCCTGACCTCCAGCAGTTTTTTTTTGTTGCTGCTGATGAGACTGATTGGGTTGTCAACCTTTTCTGGATATCAGACCTTCAAATTAAGTAAGTTTGGTTTCTGTCACTACTTGAGAGAATAGCCATTAATCCAGAATAAAATAGTCTGACTGCTCAAGTCTGGGGGATGACAATAATAGTATGTTCCAGCTGTTGCATCCAGATGTGGCCGGTCTCGCACATTGTCAGATGCTACAGTGTGTATTTCTGGTCTTTCCTGACTGAGGCCAGTCAACATGATAGCTGATGCAGTGGGGAAATCGTCTGCTGAAGTGTTATAGAGGAAAAGATGAACATTTACAGTGCCTAAGAATAGTGTCCCCTGAGGAGCGGCACGGTGGTGCAGCGGTAGAGTTGCTGCCTTACAGCGCCAGAGACCCGGGTTTGATCCTGACTTTCTCCGTGTGACATCGTGGGTTTTCTCCGGGTACTCTGGTTTCCTCCCACACTCCAAAGACGAGGAGGTTTGTAGGTTAATTGGCTCCTTAAAAATTGTAAATTGTCCCTAGTGTGTAAGATAGTGCTAGTGTGCGGGGTGATTGCTGGTTGGCGCAGACTCAGTGGGCACAAGGACATGTTTCCATGCTGTGTCTCTAAACTAAACTAACATCGAGCGACTGTGGCATGCTGCCTCTGCAGGCTGTGAGGAGGCTCGAGCTACGTGCCCATTCAGTGCCTCGGCCCAACAAATTGGCCTCCTTACGAAAGTTTCCAGTGGCGAGTCCACTGCGGATGTGACATTGGACTGCTGGGGCATGGAGCCCTGACCTTGAGCAGCAGGCAAATCATTATCCCCCTGTTCAGATTGTTGACATTGACGATGGGCACAGAACAAATAAATAATTAATTCATTAGTGCTGGCATGCCCCAAACAGAGTACAAAGCAAGGAAAATCATGAGATTAATTAATACTTTTTATCAGTACAGGTGCACAACCTTTTATCCGAAAGCCTTGGGACCAGACACTTGTCGGATTTCGGACATTTTCGGATTTCCGAATGGAAGATTTTTTGCGTAGATTAGGTAGGTAGCGCGGGCAGCTTGAAAAGTCTGGAGCGACTGCCTCCTCCCCGAAGACTGGGGAATCATTGTAAATCATTGCATAAATGTTAGTCAGTTAGTTTGGAGGGATTTTATGTGGTGGTGGTGGTGGGTGGGTGAAGGGGGAAACTTTAATTCTTAGTCCCCTACCTGGTCGGCGACTCCCAACATCGCGGAGCTGGGGGCTCCGTCCGGCCGCAGGCGGCGCCGGTTGTAGCTCCGACCCCGGCAACTCGACCCTTGGCTGCGAGGCGCTCCAAATCCAGCGCCGCCCGCGGTCGGACGCCCGCAGCCCTAGCTCTGCGAATGTTGGGAGTCGGCGGCCACAGCTCTCCGGAGCTTACCGCACAGCGACCCGGTAAGGCATTGACCGCTCCCTGTCTCTCCGACCAGGTAGGGGACTAAGAATTAAAGTTTACCCCTTCAACCCCCCCTTCACATAAAAGCCCTCCAAACTAACTGACTAACATTTAAGCAATGATTTACAGATGTTTAAGTGTCTCCCCGGTCTCCGGGGAGGAGGCAGCCGCTACAGTAGTACAGACCTGGGTTGACCGTGGGTCGTTTCGGGTCAAGTTTGGCGCCAAACGCGAGCTTTGGTGTGCAGATGACATCCTGGAAAAAATGGCCGGTTTTCGGAGTTTTTCGGTTTCCGGAACTCCGGATAAAAGGTTGTGCACCTGTAGTTCAAAGCCAATATAGTACTTTTGAAGTGGAGTCATCAGTAGAAGTAGGAATGGAGCAATGTGCCCACACACAGCAACATCCACAACGAGAGAGAAATGGCTTGGACAATCTGCTTTCATGGAGTTGTGGGATAAATGTTGGTTTGGCCACCAGAGAAATCTCGTGCTTTTCTTGAGCAGTTTAATTTAGTTTAGTTTAGAGATGCAGTACGGAAACAGGCCCTTCGGCCCACCAAGCCGACTACAATCACTCGTTCACTCAAGGGTGGCACAGTAGCACTGCAGTACAGTTGCTGCCTTATAGCGCCAGGGACCCGAGAGGAAACCGGAGCACCTGGAGAAAACCCACGCAGTCATAGCGAGAATGTACAAACTCTGTACAGACAGCACACATATTCAGGATCGAACCCGGATCTCTGGCGCTGAGGCAGTAACTCCATGGCTGTGCGTGACCCTTGCATATTGCAGAATTTTGGGAGTGCCAGTTACTATTATGGTGCACTGCTAGCTATTCCGTACCTCAACTGCACGCCTTTAAGGGCCTGTCCCACAAGCATGCGACCTGCATGCGGCAAGCGCGACCTAACATGGTCGCTTGAGCCGTACGGCATGCAGTAAGCGCGACCAAACCAGAAGCGGGAATTTTAAAACGCGGTCAGTTTTTCGGAGCCCCGCGCGATGTTGGGACCAGCTCCGCACAACTCCATACGGCTCCGGTGATCGAAGTGGGACCGGCCCCGCGAGGCCGTACGGCTCAAGCGACCACGCTAGGTCGCGCTTGTCGCATGCAGGTGCATGCTGGTGGGATCAACCCTTTAGGTCGCGCTTGCCGCATGCAGGTGCATGCTCGTGGGACAGGCCCTTTACTCTATTTCAAATTACACAACTGCAGCATGACAAGGAGCTGTCACAATTAAATACAAAACTGCTGCAAATCTTCAAATGTCACCAGATCTCCCTGAGGTGGTTTTATAAACAGTCAAAGGATAAATGCTCCCTGTTGGAATAAGAAAGAGAAAATGCTGGGGGTATTCAGCAGGTCTGGTAACATCTATGGAGAGAGAGAAGCAAAGCTAAAGTTTCAGGTCAACGAGCCTTCATCGGAGCTGGGATGCATGCTTTAAATTGCCAAGAGATAGACAGAATGCTTAGAACAAGAATACCCAGGTGATATGATAGACAAATGATCCAATATCAAGGACAGCCATAGAAGCCATCTCTCCAACCAGTGCAACGGATATTTATTAAGTATAGGTGGAAAGGAACTGCAGATACTGGTATATACCAAAGATAGACACAACGTGATGGAGTAACTCAACAGGTCAGAGAGCATCTCTGAAGGAAAAGGATAGGTGACGTTTCAGGTCGCGACCATTCTTCAGTCTGAAGAAGGACTGAAGAAGTCCCACGTTCAATCTGAAGAAGGATGTTGACCTGACCCGAATCCTAAAGCCCATAATCGCTTAATGGGGTTTAAGATGTTTCTGTTTAAAACTTGTAAAGGTGCAATTACTTGTATTAAGACAGTTTACAAATATTCTAAAATGCTGAGCAGGATGGGTGATTTGCATAACCAGCACCAGCATCTTGACATGTGCTCCTGACAGATGAATTTAATGACATGGATATCTATTGAATTAGTTCAATGCCGCTGTTACTTTTCGTTCTTTCAGGAACTTAACAGTCTTGTAATGACCCTACATCCTGTCTTTCCTAGCTTGACTCATTATGCCTGTGGACTATCCAACTGTGAAAATATTTCTAATTTAGAAAAACACTTTGTCACAACTAGAGACAAGAGACAACATAAGTACATAGAGAAGTCGATAATTCTCAAGTTGACTTAAAATGCCCAGCAACATCCCGAGGAATGGTCAAATATTATTTTGGCAGCCATTTCTTTGAATAGATATATCAAGAGTTGAAACTTTTGTCAGTGGCTGTTTCTGATCCCTAGTGACTTCATGCATTATGGAATGGCACTCTGAATTGTGAGCGTTATTTCAGACATTATGATTGGCATTAGAGCATGGGCTAAAGAGGCAAACATCTGAGGTTGTTTCTATACCCTGTTACAGTTTTGTGCTTCCTCCTTTACTGCCCTGCGTTTCTTACTATACTGTCCTGTGACTCCTACAATATTATCCTCTGCTTCCTGCTATACTGCTCCGTACTTCCTGCTATAGGCTCCATACTTCCTGCTATATTGCTCCACACTTCCTGCTATACTACTGCCCCGTGCTTCCTGCTATAGGTTCCGTACTTCCTGCTATACTGCTCCACACTTCCTGCTATACTGCCCCGTACTTCCTGCTATACTGCTCCACACTTCCTGCTATACTGCTCCACACTTCCTGCTATACTGCCCCATATTTCCTGTTCTTGGTTCTTGGTTCTTAGGTCCTCCAAAATATTCCAACTAGCATTTAAACTGGAGGTGGTGAAGGGAGGGATTAAGCCAGAAAGGGTATAAAGAACACACACTATAGAATTTAACATAAAACATCCCCACACAGCAGAATCAAAGTTTCCCACTGTGTGGGAAGGCACCAAAGTCAGTCTCTTCCTCCACTGTTCCTCGTGGTCAGGGCCTCCCCAAGCCCTCCACAGTTGCAGCTATGGGCGGCCCGATGTCCAGGACCGCTCGCCGAGGTGATACAAGTCCGACGTCGGGGCTGCGGGACGTCCTCAGCGGCGTGGACACCAGAGTCGGCCCCCTCCTACCGGAGTCGGCGGCTTCCAAAGTCCGCAGGCCGCGCCGGGTGGAGACTGCTGCTGTAAGCCCTCTGCAAGGCACCCCAGGACTCCACGATGTTGTTCAGCGCCGCCCACGTTGGAAGCTCTCCGCACCAGAGCTCCACGATGTTGGAGCACCGACTCAATGCTCCGGAGCTCCAAATGGCGACCCACGTAGGCATCGCCCGCTCCGCGGTGAATCCAGCGCTGCGCTGCCGCTGTAGCAGCTCTGGTCCGGTTTCCGGTCCCCGGCAGGGAAGGCCGCTCCGATCCAGTTGGTAGGCCGCGAGGTGGTGGGCGAGGACGCGACTCGGAGAAATAGTCGCGTCCCCGCCAAGAAGAGACTGGGAAACAGTTTCCCCCTTACCCTGCCCCCCTCCCCCACATAGAAAAGTTAAAGTTTCCCCCAACACAAAACTTTAGACTAACTAAAAATAAAAAACAGATTGAAATAACAGACAGGCTGTAGGTAGAGGCTGCTGCAGTGCAGCGCCCCCTCCCTCCCTGTTATACTGCTTCATACTTCCTGCTATACTGCCCTCTGCTTCCTGCTATACTGCCCTGCGTTTCCTACTGTACCTGCATGTTATGTCCACGAATACTCTCTTGAATTTCAACAGGTGTACAGTAGAGAGCATATGCCATATGGCCAGAAACGGAACTATGACAGTCTTACTTGCCGTAGTAACCCAGATATGAAAACATAGTGCTCTGTAAACACCATAATAAACAGCCAAAAAGTTCATTTTATACAGATATATGTATATGTGTGTGTGTGTGTATACATATTTTTTTTTTTTTTTAAAAGAACAAACAGGTTTGGAGGTTGTAGTGTTTAATAGCTTGATGGTTGTAGGGAAGAAGATTGTGGAAACAAGTTACAGCAGATGCTGGTTTACCATGGAATGACACAAAAAGTTGGAATAACTCAGCGTGTCGAGCAGCTTTCCTGGAGATCATGGACAGGTGACATTTTGGGTCGAGATACTAGCCTGAAAAGTCACCCATCCCTTTTCGCCAAGATGCTCCTTGATCCGCTGAGTTACTCCAGCTCTTACTGCCTTTCCTCTGAGTGGCTTGTTTTGTATTTCCAGCTTCTGCAGTTTATGCTTATTTTAATTCCTTCTTGTTCTTGCTGCACTCCATCATTGATTCTCAGGGTCTGCATGTTGTCCTAGTTAGAAGTTCATCCGAAACAGCATTCCAAGTGTTCTGCTTATCGCTGCAGATTAGCCATTTATAAACAGAACATGACTGTACAACATGAACATACATTAACCAAACTCCTGTTAAGCCTGGTAGGAAAATTATTCAAAAATGTCAAAAGGATATTAATGAATTGGTGAGGATTGGTCGATGAGGATCTTTCCGAGGTTCTGGGTTTTATATGCTGAAATGAAGCAAACAACTTGTCTTCATTGGAGAATAAAAGATTAAGATGTGTATGTGGCATCTGTAGTAGCAGCTGTGAAGCCAGTTATTTAGCCGTGCTGTTACTGTGGGTTGCAAGAGTGGAAATGCCTTATTTCCACATCAGAAGCAAGCACAATTTCCCTGCCCACCACTTCATCACTCCTCCACAACCTAACCTTACATCTGCAGAGTCGAGATCAATGTAAGTATGATTCATTCTTCAGAAACAATGTCAATAAATGAGTCTGAAGAAAGGTCCCAACCCGAAACGTCACCCATCCTTTTCCTCCAGAGACCCACTGAGTTACTCCAGCACCTTGGTATATACCAGCATCTGCAGTTCCTTTCTACATATCTTATCTATATTACTAAAAGTCTGATCTTGACCTTTTTGGCCCACTGTGCTGCGATTTCCAAGAGAACGCCGCCACCTATGGCTGTCATTTTTGGCCACCTCGCTCAGAGCCCACATCTGCCTTCTTGGAGCAGAGGATTTTTCCCATCGATGAAAAATCAGAGAGATATTAATGTTTTTTAAAAAATCACCATTCTCTCTGCTGCCCCTGCTGGAGGGAGGGGGAGGGACTATAAAACCAGGAAGTGGTGTGCCTCAATCAGTCTCTGCAAGATGGAGGTCACGTCTCTCTGAGCTCTGAATAACACTGAACACATGTCTACTCAACTGTGAGTGCCCTTAATGTGGTTTGAAAATGAAAATATGGTTGGTTTGAAGTAAAAAGGCACTGCCTGCAAATGGTTGTTTGGGGGGTTTGGGTTGAAGTAAAAAGGCATTATCTCTCTCTCCCCACCTCTCTCTCCCCACCTCTCTCTCCCCGCTCCACTCCCCCTCTCTCCCCCTCTCCCCCCTCTCACTCCCTTCTCTCTCTCTCTCTCCTCCGTACTCCTTCTGCCTCTCTCTCCCTCTCAGTACCCCCTCTCTTCCCTCTCTCTCCCCTCTTTCTCTCTCCCTCTCTCCCCCCTCTTTCTCTCCCTCTCTCCCCTCTTTCTCTCCCCCTCCTCCCCTCCAACCCCCCCCTCCCCTCCACAGCCACTACCCTCTTCCCTCCACCCTCCCTCCCTCTCCCTGCTCCCCACCTCTCCCCCTCCCCTCGCCCCGCTCTCAGCACCCCCTCTCTCTCCCCCTCACTCTCACCCCCTCTCTCCTCCCCTCCTCCCCCCTCTCTCTCTCTCCCCTCCCCTCTCTCTCTCCCTCTCCCCCTCCCTCTCTCCCTCTCTCTCTCTCTCTATTTCCCCCCCTCTCTCCCTCTCCCTCCCTCTCCCTCTCTCCCCCCCTCCTCCCCCACCCTACCCCCCCCCCCCCCCCCCCCCACCCACCTTCCATCTTCTCCCCCCCCTCCCCTCCACCCCCTCTCCCTCTTGCCCCCCCTCTCTCTGTCTCTCTCTGTCTCTGCCCCTTCTCTCTCTACCCCTGCCCCCCTCTCTAGATGTGACTGCAAATTGGGGGCAATGCATCAGTAGATAGGGTGGTTATAGGGTAAAAGGAGCAAATTAATAATATTAATATAATATCAAGGGGGGTAATTAGCGTGTGTGCGGGTGGGGGGGGGGGTTGGGGGAGGAGACAGTTAGTGTGTGTGACGCTGCATGCCGCCCCCCCCCCCCCCACAACCGCACGTTGGGGGAACAGACCCAACGGGTCTGCACTTGGTCTAGTACTCAATAAATATCCGTTGGACTGGTTGGAGATCTGCACAGATGATCAAATGGCTTCTATGGCTGTTGGGGCTTCTATGGTTTATATGTGTTGTTATTCTTGAGGTGCTTGTGTGCTGGTGATGTGGTGTGGTGCATAAAGGTGAGATAGACCATAAGACATAGGAGCAGAATTAGGCAATTCGGCCCATCCAGTCTGTCCGCCATTGTATCGTAGCTGATCTACATTTCCCCTCTCCACCCCATCCTCCCGTCTTCCCCCCCATAACCTTTGACATCCTTATCAAGCAAGAACCTATCAATCTCTTCTTTAATATTACTTGACCTCCATAGCCATCTGTCGCAATGAAGTGCACACATTCGTCATCCTCTGGCTAAAGAAATTACTTCTTACAAAGCAAAGTAATCTTGATGTGGAGAGGATGTTTCCAGTATTGGGAGAGCCTAGGACCAGAGGCACAGCCTCAGTGTAAAACAACGCACTTTTAGAATGGAGAGTAAAGAAATGATTCCTCCTGCATTTTAGACCTGTCTGAGGTAGATGTCCTTCTTATCCAGGTGGTTCAGGGATGAGTGTAGGGCCAGGATGATGGTATCAGCTGTGGACCTGTTGTGGCGGTAGGTGAACTGCAATGGATCAAGGCTGCTTGGTAGGCTGCAGTTAATGAGCGGCATAACCAACCTCTCAAAGTACTTCACGATGGTGGATGTCATGGTCACTGGATGATAGTCATTAAGGTGTGAGATTTTGCTTTTCTTTAGCACCAGGATGATAGTGGTCTGCTTGAAGCAGGTGCCCTCTGGTCCTAGACTCTCCCACTCCTGAAAACATCTTCTCCACATCAAGATTGCTTTGCTTTTTGTAAGACGTTTCATCGCCATATAGTCTTTCAGCTTGTAACCATGGCCAGCGCTCTCTGCCAGAGATTGAAAGAGTTGACGGGGGTCTGTTTTCAGTTGTAGGAGAAATTTGACAGCACCATTGATCTTTACTGCCTCATGTTTTGATCCTGTGGTGAAAAGGCACATTCCGCTTTCGAACAGGTGCAGGGCAGTCTGGAAAGCTGGTGGATATTTCCGACTGACTAATGCTCATACCTATCCACCGTGTCACTTTCCACATGTTTGGAATGTTGGCAAACACAGTCTCCTGGATACATTTTTCCGTGGTGAGCAGTTTTTAAATAACCACAGATTGTCCAAAGGTGGAATACGATGCATCCTATTTGAAGTTTTCCTCTGGATCTCTCAAACTATGAAACTGTGAAGTAACAGAAAAGTACCTAAATAAGCCAATAATAGTTTCCTTGTAAGGGCTCGACTATGAATTGAGTTTCCCGGCCTCTGTGGCCTGGGTTTTCCCCAGTGGTTTCGGGCAACGTGCTATTGGTAGGTACATCCAAATGTTGACAACAGGCACGGTAAATGTATTCCTGACAGGTTTGTGCAGTAAATATAGCAAATAAAATATGTTATCCTCTCGGAAACAGCAACTCATTACATTCTAGGCATCACACAGAGACTGAATTGTGCCTTGTGACATTCCACTGAGTGCAACGCAGTGTTTTGCATCTATTTATGAAAATGACATGAATGAAATGTATGCTTCATTTTTACCTTTTCACCATTTTAGTTGCAACTATAAATAGTGGAATTGTGATTCATTAACACCCCTCTCCTTCAGAGAAATTCTGTAACCAGGATCCATTTCATGATCGCTGCCATTAGTCGAGAGAGTCAAAAGTCAAGAGTGTTTGATTGTTATATATTGAAAACCGAACATGACATTTTTACTTGCTGCAGCTTGTCAGGCCTCTGAATGCAATAACACCCAATTATATATAGTAATCCAAAATGCAATAACTTAATACAACCTGTAACACTAGGTAAGCATAATAGTACAAAAAAGCTAAAGTCTGTAACACACCAAAGAGATAGTCCATTGAAGATCATGGTTGCTGAGGTTAATGTGTAGTGTTCAGTAACCTGATGGTTGTTGGGGTGAAGCTGTTCTTGAATCTGGTGGTCACTGTTTTCAGGCTCCTGCAACTTCATCCTGATGGGAGAGGCGAGTTGAAAACATGGAAAGGGTTGAAAACATGGAGAGGACGACGCCAAGGGGCGCCGTCCTGTGTGGTATGGCTGCCCAGCCTGCAGCTGTCTGTTTTTCATCTTTTTTTAAATTTTTAGCTAGTTGAGTGTTTTTGTTTTTAGGAGTTCTAGCCTTTTTTATGTGAGGGGGGGGAACTACTTTTCAGGGTCCCTGCCTGGTCGGAGAGGCAGCTTTTCTCCGGGCTGCACCGTCGACCCGTCCTCGCGGATTACCAGCGGGCCTGGAGCGGCGTTTTCTGAGGGGACTGCCCAGCACCTCGGCTTTGGCGGCGGCACAGTGCTGGAGCGCTATCGCGGAGCGGAGAGGGCGATGGCTTGCCCTGGTCGCCGCGCTGGAGCTCCGGTGAGCTGAAGACCGCTGATGAACATCGCGGAGCTGCGGGTCTGCGGAGCGGCCAGCTGCGGGCGGCGGAGCTGAAACTTTTCATCGGGAGCCTGGGATCTCGCGACGAGATCGCCAGTTGTGGAGCTCCATCCAACGCGGCCTTGTTGGCTTCGGAAGCCGCGGCCTCCAGTACGGAAGCGGCTGTTCCAGGGTTTCCAAGCCGCTGTGAGGATTCTCTCGACGCCGGAGCTACATCACCCGGCAAGAACGGCCTGGAACATCGGGCCCCTGTAGAGGCGACTGCGGAGGCCTCAATAGGCCCGATTATGGGTGGAGTGGGGATGGGGACTGGACATTGTGCCTTCCCCCACAGTGGGAACCATTGTGGGGCGATGTTTTTATGTTTATTGTTACATTTCTTTAATGTTATGTCTAATCTTTATTTGTGTGTCGCATGGCAAGACAAATTTCACTACACCATTTGGTGTATGTGACAATAAATGTCCTTTGTGTTGGTATTCGATAATATTGGCTGCCTTTTTAAGGCCGCGTCTCCTGAAAATCCGTTGATAGACAAAGTGCTGGAATATCACAGCGGGTCAGGTACCATTTCTGGAGGAAAAGGATCGACACAAGTGTTGGAGTAACTCAGCGGGTCGGGCAGCATCTCTGGAGACAAAGGACGGGTGACGTTTCGGGTCTTCTTCATATCCTGTTAGGAACTCTATTAGTATCTCTTCGATGGTGGGATATGTGTGATGGTCAGAGCATGTGATGGACCAGTCAGTGTCTACCACTCTCCGCAGTTTCCTTTGCTCCTGGCCATTCGGGTTTTCGAGCCAGGCTGCGATGCAACCAGTCGGTATGCTTTCCACTGTACACTAACCGTTCGATAGAGTATTTGTGGACATAAGTTATACAGCACAGAAACAGGCCCTTCAGCCCAGCTCGTCTACTCTATAAAGATCTAAGCTAATCGCATTTGCTTGCTTTTGGTCCATGTCCCTCTAAACCTTTCTTTTCCATATACCTGTCCAAATGTACATTAAATGTTGTTATTGTACCTGTCTCAACCATCTCATCTGGCTGCTACCATCTGAGTGATGTGTCCTAAAATGCAATCCCTCCAAAGGGATTACATTTGTGGATACTATCACATCATTTAAGAAACATCTAGACATGTGCATGGATAGGACGGCTTTAGAGAGGCATGGGCCAAACGCAGACTGTTGGGACCGGTGTAGATGGGGCATGTTGGTCGGCATAGGCAAGTTGAGCTGGAGAGTCTGTTTCCAGGCTGTATTTCTCTAAGACTCTAAATCCATGATTCTGTACTTGTGGTGGTACTCGACTTGTAAATGGTACAAGACACAGTTTGTGCTGGAATGTTTTGAAAAATAAAAGATGCATGCTATTATTAACGTGGAAATTGTTCAGCTATTTATACCAAAGGAAAAGATGCCCAGTCAATCACAAAAAAAATCGAATGGCATTTTGGCCTTCAGATCAAGAGGAGTTGAGTACAGGAGTAAATAGGTCCTTCTGCAGTGTACAGGGCCCCAGTGAGACCACACCTGGAGTATTGTGTGCAGTTTTGGTTTCCAAATTTGAGGAAGGACACTCTTGCGATTGAGGGAGTGCAGCGTAGGTTCACAAGGTGAATTCCTGGGATGGCGGGACTGTCATATGTTGAAAGAATGGAGCGTCTGGGCTTGTATACACTGAAATTTAGAAGGTGAGAGGGGGTCTTAGTGAAAAGTATTGGACAGGCTAGAGACGGGAGACATGTTCCCGATGTTGGGGGAGTCCAGAACCAGGGGGCCGCAGTTTAAGAATAAGGGTTTGGCCATTTAAAACGGAGATAAGGAAACATTTTTTCACCCAGAGAGTTGTGAATCTGTGGAATTCTCTGCCTCAGAAGGCAGTGGACGCCAATTCTCTGGATGCTTTCAAGAGAGGGTTTGATAGAGCTCTTAAAGATGGTAAAGTCAAGGGATATGGGAAGTAGGCAGGAACTGGGTACTGATTGTGGATGATCAGCCATGATCACACTGAATGGCGGTGCTGGCTCCAAGGGCCAAATGACCGACTCCTGCACCTATTGTCTGTTATCTATTGTCCCATACTCTTGGACAATTTTGCCCATCCTGAAATGGCAAATCAACCATCACTTTGCAAGTGTTATTAAGCAGATATCTTTGTTCATAATTTCCCTTGAAACCTATCATGGAATCAAATCCAACAATTAGTAGTATAAGCACCCTTTAAATGCTGTTGTAGTGCTGTATCTGTACACTGTGGATGGCTCGATTGTAACCATTTATTGTCTTTCTGCTGACTGGTTAGCATGCAACAAAAGCTTTTTACTGTACCTCGGTACATGTTCCAATAAACTAAACTTGTAATTGTTAATGACTGCCAATCCACTTTTTCTGCCTAGAAAATGAACCGTTGAAAGCATGGAGACGCATTACTTCCAGTTTTAATTGTTGCCAGCTTTTAACATACTTCTGGGATTTTTTGTTTGCAATCAAATATTTATTCCCTTTCTATTTCTCTTTCTGGAGCTGATTTAAAATGAAGGCTCCTGCTCTAATTCACCCTCCTGTATTTCTTTGAGTGAAAATATCAGTGCTTGCACCATTGGCCGAGTGTTCTTCTGGGTCTCAGATGCCCTGTCCTTTGTCACTGTGATCAACCTGTACCTTCAGCAACCCTGTGAGAACCAAGAATAGAAACAAAGAACTGCATATACTGGTTTATACTAACGATGGACACAATGTGCTGGTGTGACTCAGCGGATCAGGCAGCATCTCAGGAGAAAAAGGATAGGTGATGTTTTTGGTCGAGACCTTTTTTCTACTAATTTGACCTGAATCATCACCCATCCTTTTTCTCCAGAGATGTTGCTTGAAACGCTGAGTTACTCCAGCACTTTGTGTCTATCTTGGGAGAATCAAAATAATTTGAGCGATATTGGCAGGACACCATGTGGCTCCCCGATCCTGCAGAATCTGGCCCGTTAGCAATTTATGGCACATCGGGGTACTAAGAACAAACTATTTTGAAACTAAATGAGCCTTTTAGTTTTATATCTATCCAGTGTGGAAGATTCCTCTGTGATGGCATCCCCTGTCCATCTGTTTTCATATTACAGCTTCAGAAGTGTCGGGTAACAAGACTTGGCTGGAAACCAATACCTTTGCAGATTATGTGAATGCTGCAATTGCATTTGGTAAATTTCTGCTTTAATCATTTTAATGGGGGGGCAGAATTTAATTTATTTGCTTGGCATCATTGATGGAGGCAGCAAGCACCGATTTGATGTTAATTCCAGTGCTTGCACCCCGACTTCCATGCCTGTTAGTGGGTGTCAATAGGGTGGCACAGTGCCGCACCCACCGGTAAAGCTGCTGCCTCACAGCGCTAGAGACACAGGTTCGATCCTGACCTTGCGTACTCTGTGCAGAGTTTGCATATTTTCTCTGTGACCGCATGGGGCTTCTTCCGGATGCTCTGGTTTCCTCCCACATTCCAAAGATGCGCGGTTACTTGGCCTCTATAAATTGCCCTTAGTGTGTAGAACATGATAGTGGAATAACATGGAAATAGTGTACGGGGTGATAGATGGTCGGCATGAACTCTGTGGGCCGAAGGGCCTGTTTCCATGCAGTATCTCCAAGCTAAAACCAATTTAAACTCAAACTAAACGAGTGACCATGCCTATGAATTGTAGAGTGCAGGAAGACTGGACAATGAGCTCATGCTGATTTTATCCTGGCTGCAGAAGTGATGCTCAGTCCAGTAAGTTGCCCCCTAGTGTGTAGATCGTGTTCACTGTTGGTCCTACTAGTATGAAGTATCATTCTAGTGTATCCCCTCACTGTAGAGTTTGCAAGGAAGATGGAACACAGCCCGAGCAACTGATTCTACACAGATCTAGTAAGTGCTCTAAGTTGGTCTAAGTAGCTGAACCCCACTGTGGGAATGCTTTTCATACCCCTGTCTGCAAGAAAAAACGACATTGGAATACTCAAACTCGCGACCAGTAACTGTCGGGGAACCTTCTCTGCAATACTGGAATAGGCCTGATGGTGACAGAGGAGGATGTTCAGGCAGAGGACCATTGAGTCAGGCCAACACCCCACTCTTCCCCACCCCTCACTGTTTCTAACCACCCTTACCCCCCCCCCCCCCCCCCCATCAAAAAAATAGTAGAAGGACTCCTGTTTTCTATTCCAGGCAATACACATCACGGTCCTCCTTGTTGCTCCAGAGCTCACTCCATCATAAGTTCGTATGTTATCGGAGCAGAATTAGGCCATTTGGCTCTTTAAGTCTACTCCGTCATTCAATCTCTCCTAACCCCATTCTCCTGCCTTCTCCCCCATAACCTCTGACACTGGTACTAATCAAGAATTTGTCTATCTCTGCCTTAATAATATCCACACTTGGCAAAGAATTCCACTGATTCATCACCCTCTGACTAAAGAAATTCCTCCTCATTTCCTTCCTAAAGGAACTTCCTTTTATTCTGGGTCTTTGACCCCTAGTCCTTGACTCTCCCATTAGTAGAAACATCTTCTCCATATCCACTCTTTCCAAGCTGACTTCCATGCAAACGAACAAGTTGTGTCCAGGTTAGCTCTGCCACTTTAAGGCCCATGAGACAAGTCTGCTTCCATTTTGTTAAGGCCTGTTTCTTTGCTGGAGATCCACTCCGCTTTATTGTCCATGATGCGTATTTGTACGTTTACGTCTGCAATATTTACTGTCGCACACTAACTGGTGTTGCCAGTGTATGTTAACTAACGTGTGTGTGTGTGAGTTTTTCACTGAAGTGTGTGACTCGGATGTCTGTCACATGCTGAGTGTGCAAGGAAGGATTGGTTGTGTTTTGTGATCTATTATCTTCTTCATTTCAGTTGCATTTATTTCAGTGTTCACGGACTATCCTTGCATTTCCAGACCTTTTTATTTCCCGTCCTGTAACATCACCCACCCTTTTTCTCCAGAGATGCTGCCTGGCCCGCTGAGTTACTCCAGCATTTTGTGTCCATCTTCGGCATAAACCAGCACCTGCAGTTCTTTCCCACGCTGTTTATTTTTAGGTCTGGTTGAGCACATCCACAGAGTGGGTTTTATAAAAGAAAATGGAAGACAGTTTCCAAGAATTAGTCAATGAGAGAAAGCGTGTGGGGACCCAAATGAATGGACATTACTGTCAGTTATTGCCAGTCAGAGAACAGTCTGATCTCTGGTTGCAGATGATGAGTAGGAAGGAAAAACTGGATAAAGTAGCACATAAAAGAAGGCAATTGAGAGGGGATCTTGTCAGAGACGTCAAAGTTATTATACGGCATATGCACGGTGCGTCTTGGGAACCATTTCAAGATGTTTTCGGAGATTGGAACAAGAGGTTATAGATTGAAAGTGATGAAGAGAAAATTAAAGGCAGATGCTAGCATTTATTTTACAGAGAGTTGCCTGAGAACTTATCTGATGTAGGCGGCATGCTGTAGAATATTGATGGTATATTGTACATTGCAATACTCGACTCCAACGAGTGGAGTCGGGTTTGGAGGCAGAGTATAATACACTATCAATGATCCAAAGCATGTTTAGCACAAATGACTGGGGATGAATCTTTAGGCAATGAGGTACACAACGGATTGTTTAAGGAGGAACTGCAGAAAATCGAAGGTACACAAAAATGCTGGAGAAACTCAGCGGGTGCAGCAGCATCTATGGAGCGAAGGAAATAAGTATATAATGGAACTGTCTTCTACATAGAGCAATGAAATAAATACTTGAAATTTGTCTTGGATATCCATAAATGACACAATGGAAAAGATGAAGTTTGTTATTTATCTGTATTGCTCAAATGACCTTTAGTCTAGTTTTTTTTCTTTAGTTTAGAGATACAGGGTGGAAACAGGCCCTTTGGTCCACCCAGTCCGTGACTACCAGCGATCAACCCATACACTAACGCCATCCTATACGCTAGGGACAATGTACAATTATTTACCAAATCCAAATCAACCTACAAACTTGTCCATCTTTGGAATGTGGGAGGAAACCAGAGCACCCAGAGAAACCCCACGCGGTCACAGGGAGAACGTACAAACTCCATACAGCCAGGATCCTTAGTCGGGATCGAACCCGGGTCTCTGGCTCTGTAAGGCAGCAGCTCTACAACTGCGCCACTGTGCCAACCCGTTGGTTCTATGTTCTACGTTAAGGTTGTCATATTCTGATTGTGAGATCCTTTAACCTAGAGATAACCAAGAGATGCAAGCATAAGAATGTGTGAAATAGAAGCAAACCATGAGAACCAAAAACAATTTTATATACAGGTACTTCTATCGTGTCCCTCAACGTCCAATATTCCAGAGAAAACAATCCAAGTCATCTTAAATGTTCCTTTACGCTAGTTCCAGTATAATCTTGAAGACTTGTTATAGTCAGCAGGTGGGATGGAACTCCAGTATAATAGTGTATTTTCATCTAATGTGCGGCATTTCATGCAGGAAAAGAAAAACCAAAGCAAATTTTTATTCAATTCCAGTTGAAAGGGCAAGTTCGCCTTGAAAAGGAAAGACATTTGGTATTGCTTTATTGTGTTACTTGTAAGCTTTATTATTCACTTGAATTCAACCTGCCTTGTTTGGCTATGACTTTTAGCATTTTTTTAAATTAAAAAAAGAAAATCCTGCAATATTTGGTCATGTGCAACTGAAACAAAAAAGGATTTCTGCTGATGTAATCAATGCAGTGAATGACCAGATATTTGCAAATGATATTGTGGGTATCTCTCAGTTCGTAATGTGAAATTTCTGGTGGTTTAGTTTCTTCCTGAAATTTGTTTTAAAATATAGGAATTTATCAGTGAGTTGCTGATCTTCTGCGTATAACAACAAGCCCATGTGTCAATCATTCCTCACAAATGCAAAGAAATTAGATATTCTGTTTTTGTTTGTATTTCCTTTAAAGATTGGCAGGTTCCTTTTTCGAGTGACCAATAGATCCTACTGGATCTCGTGGTTGCTAACTACTTTAACTCTCCTTCCCATTACCACATTGACCTTTCTGGCACCTCCAGATTCAGGGACGGTTTCTTCCCAGCTGTTATCAGGCAACTGAACTATCACCATCCTGAGGGAACATCTACCTCATTTGAGATCGCTAGTTGGACCTCACTGGACTTTATCTTGCACTAAACGTTATTCCCTTTATCATGTATCTGTACACTGTGGATGGCTCAACTGTAATCATGTATTGTCTTTCTGCTGACTGGTTGGCATGCAACAAAAGCTTTCCACTGTACCTTGGTACGCATGACACAAAACTAAACTAAACTAAACGCCCTGGGCCTCCTCCATTGCCAGAGTGAGGCCACATGCAAACTGGAGGAACAGCATCCCATATTCCACTTAGGCAGCTTGCAACCCAAAGTTATGAACATTGAGTTCCCTAATTTTAGATTGCCTCAAATTAATTAACCCTGACCACCCCCCCCCCCCCCCCCCCCCCCCCCCCCCCCCCCCCCCCCCCCCCCCACCCTTCTCCCAAACCCGCCTCTCTAAACCCTACCCCTTCAACCACGTGGTGCTCCTCCCGGACTCCCACGCTCTTCTCCCCTCCTGTTACTTTCTTGTCACACTTTATTCTGCCTCTTCCCAATTTTCAGGTCCCCCCCCCTAACAATCAGTCTGAAGAAGTGCCTCAACCCAAACATCTCCTGTCTATGTTCCCCAGAGATACTCCCTGACCTGCTGAGTTACTCAGGCACTCTGTGTCCTTATTCGAAGGGTTTTAGCCCGAAACGATGCCCATCTCCTTTGCTCCAAAGATGCTGCTGCACCCGCTGAGTTTCTCCAGCATTTTTGTATACCTTCCATATTAGATTTGTTGTGTGAAGTCTTGCAAATCCAGTGTTAATGGCTTTTGTTCAATCTTTCAATGTTTTTAATACCAGTGTGAGTATTATTACAATTAGCAGGTACAAATTTGTTCAATGCAATGTAGATTCTCCCGATTGATTTACTAGATTGAAGATGTTGCCTTATTGCGAGAGGTTGAGTGTGAATGATCTGAAGTTCCTGGCGTTTAGATCAAAGGAATTTGATCAAAGGAAACTGAAAGAAATAAAAACAGAAAATGCAGGTAATGCTCAGCAGGTCAGGCAGCATCTGTTGAAAGAGAAACAGTGTTAAATTTTAGGTTGAAGGGCCTTCATCGGAATCTTCTAACTGGGATTGACAGGGATGACCCTACAATACTTCCTTTGGTCGGAGTGTTGGAATCGAGGAGTGGAGTGAAATGAATCGAGGAGTCTCAGTGAAATGGAGCACATATTTTGGACCATGATGTGTATGAGAATTTACTTGGAGAAAAGCAGACTCGATGTAGCCAATAAACCTGCTGAGTGATGGCGTTAGGTTAGACGGTCCATTCCATTTCATATTCCTATGTAACCACGACACAGTATCATCTGATTCAAGGCCTTTATGTTAGTGGTATTTTTACACTCATCAAACCACCCAGGGTGATCTGGAAGACAGGGATCAGGCAACTAACAGAATAGACAAGTTGACAGTCCAAAAAGTAGCCCTGAATAAAAGATTCAAACCATGTGGAGATTAATGTCTTACATAAAACAAAATGTCTATGCAGGCAGGTGTTGAATGAACACGCTTAATAATTGATGATATCTCCCGGAGGAGTGATTGCAAGGATATAGGGTGGAGGGAACGCACAGCACTGAAATTCCAAGAATTGTCTTGGGATAGAGGGTGAATTCCAGACATTTTTTATTCGTGTTTTTCAGCATTGACGACAGCTGAATGGAAGGTCTGCCTTGATGTTAAGTTAAAATTTGACCTCGCTCTGACTTATCCAAACCTAACCTGGACCTGAGGATTTTAACTTTGTTGAAAGCTCAACTTGGCATTTCACCATTTAGAAACCCTACCTGGACTGAACCTGCAGCACTTGCCCAGCATTGCATGACCCCCCCCAATGAAACCTTAACATGGAAGTCCTGCACCATAGTGGTTTTATTTATAAAGAGCCAGTCAAAACCTATCCGAACCTGATCATTTATTTGATACCCAAACTGACCTAACACACACAGTCTATTGGGCTTGTAGCAGGTGGACACATTTAAAAAATGTGGAAGTGAATATATTTATCCAATCTAAAGAAAGTAAAAATACTGGCATTACAATAATGGATACAGACCAAGAAGATCTGAAGTATTCATCTGCAGTTATCTCTAGCAGTAGTTTCGGGCTTGTTTTGCTCTTGAACTTGCCAAAATGATTTATTTTCTTGCACGAGAGATAAGAATCATTATGCATAGCAATCATTTGCTTTGAAATGGTGATTTAAAATCAGGGCCGTTTGTATTAAGCTGTACCTGTGCTCCCAGAGGCGAGTGCCTGCAAGGATTACTGGGGCACAGATTCAAGGCAAAACCAGAGGCAACAAGAGGAGAGACTTTTTAGTTTAATTTAGAGATACATTGTGGAAACAGGCCCGAGTCCACGTCGCCCATCCATCACTCGTGCACTAGTTCTATCGTACATACTGGGGACAATTTACAGAAGCCAATTCATCTATAAACCCGCACGCCTTTGGAATGTGGGAGGAAGTCGGAGCAGTCGGAGAAAACCTACACGGTCACAGGGAGAATGTACAAACCCTGTACGGACGGCATCTGTCGTCAGGATCGAACCCAGGATTCTGGCGCTGTAAGCCAGCAGCTCTACTCCTGCGCCACTATGCCTCCACTGTTCAATGAGTATCACGGATTGGAATGCACTGCCTGACAGTGTGATGGATACACACTGGGCTGTAGTTTTCAATGGGAATTGGTAAAACTAAAGGAGCAAAATAAATGTAGCGAATGGGGGAAATAGCATTGGAAGGGGCTATATGACTTGGTTATGGGCCTGTCCCACTGTATGAGCTAATTCAAGAGTTCTCCCGAGTTTCCCCTGATTCGAACTCGGAGAATTATGGTGATAGCCGCTTGTAGTTTCTCAGGGCTCTAGTGGACATTTTTCAACGTTGAAAAATCTTCACGAGCTTACCGCATTTCCCGAGTACCTGCCGTTAGCATTACGAGCCGCTAAGAAACGTTCCGAGCCCCGACGTACCGCTACGTACCTTCTACGTGCTTTCCATGAGTTTGATTTTTTTTTAAACTCGGGAGAGCTCTTGAATTACCTCGTACAGTGGGACAGGCCCTTTACTCCACGAAAGAGGTAAAGCACATACAAGGGACCAAATGGCCTCCTGTACTGCATCTCCAAAGTCCAAAGACCTGCTGAGTTACTCCAGCACTTTTTTGTTCAACATTGTGTCTCGGTATTTACGTTTGACTAGGCAGGAGGTGATACCTCACAGCTTGAAGTGAAGTGTACCCTGACCAAAGATGGTCACAAAATGCTGGTGTAACTCAGCGGGTCAAGCAGCATCTCTGGAGGGAAGGAATAGGTGACTTTTTGGGTCGAGACCCTTCTTCAGACCCGAAAGGTCACCTATTCCTTTTCCCCAGAGATACTGTTGACCCGCTGAGTTACTCCAGCATTTTGTGTCTATCTTTGGTGTAAAATGTGTTCTCCCCCCACATTTTGTTTGGACCCTGACCAGGAAAGGCCAGTTTTGTGCATTGCTCATTATGTTTTCTTCAGAAGATGTAGTGACAATGACCTTGGCTTTCTATTAAACGGATAAATTGATAAGAGATTAAATAGGGACATGCATTGATCGTCTGGGAAGGCGAGAATTGAAAGTATCCTCAACACTTCCTACACACAGGTCAAAGTGATCAGGTTCGATAGGTAGATTTGACATTTTCTTTATTGTTTATTTTATTAATGTCTATAGAAAACATCCCTTGAGGTGCAGTGATAGGACTTTGAATGGGAGCATGGAATTACTACAGGCTTCTCCTCACTCTGCAGATATCACAGTATCATCTTTGGTAGATGCAAATGCTTATGAGGTTTGTGGTTGATGGTAAGTGAACAGCTCTTGACCTGCAGCCAGCAGCCGGCTAAGAGCAGCCCTGGAAACTTATGGATGCATTTGTACCCAAGCCTCTAATTTCTCAGTCATAAGTGATAGGAGGAGAATTAAGTCATTCAGACCATCAAGTCTACTCCGCCATTCAATCATGGCTGATTTATCTCTGCTTCCTAACCCTAGTCAGAGGCATGGGGCACTTTCGTCAAAGGGAAAAGCACAGGCCTAATTTAGCTCCAGATGGGAGAACAATCTATTAGTGATTTGTTTCATGAAGATGACCTAATTTCAGATATTTTTCTTACCTACAAGCATCCATCATTACATTCCACAGTTAAACAATGCTGCATTTACTATTTTGGATGCATATATATTAGGCTAAGGGTTACACATCTGTTAGCATAGCATCAATAAAAAGGTTTCATTAAAATCAGTTCAGATAACCTCGTATTTCTGGGCTTTCCTGGTGCTGGTCGAGGGAAATGGGGCTCCTCATTATTCAGCAGGGCCTTCATCCTCACTAATGTTTTATTTCAGCATAATAACATTGCCAAATGATGTTAATGTTTCTGACATCAGTCTGAAGAAAGGTTCCAAACCAAAACACCGTCGAAGGGCCTGTTCCCAAAGTGTGTCTAAAGTCTAAAGTGAAGTAAAAATATATAGGTATAGTACACTGAGACCCTACACAAGAGTTGCCATGTTTTGGCGCCATTTCTCATGATTCAAGTCTAAAGTTGTTATAAATGCTGAGTTCTTAACTTAGCCTGTTCATAACAAGAGGAGTTGAGTATAGGAGCAAAGAGGTCCTGCAGTTGTACAGGGCCCTAGTGAGACCACACCTGGAGTATTGTGTGCAGTTTTGGTCTCCAAATTTGAAGAAGGACATTCTTGTTATTGAGGGAGTGCAGCGTAGGTTCACAACGTTAATTCTCGAAATGACGGGACTGTCATATGTTGATAGAATGGAGCGGCTGGGCTTGTGTCCTCTGGAATTTGGAAGGATGAGAGGCAATCTTATTGAAACATATAAGATTATTAAAGGGGCTGTCCCACTTGGGCGACCTAATTGGCGAGTTTAGAAGAATTTGAAAAAAGAACATGTTGAAGACCTCCTTTGACTATGTTGAAGGCCTCCTTCGACTAGCTACAACTAACTTCGGGAAAACTGGACACCGAATAATGGAGAGTGAAGACGATCTCCTTCGACGTCCCTTCGACTGTGATGAAGACTATCTACGACTATCTTCGACTACCCTCGATTACCTACGACTAACATGCCGACCTACTACGACTAAACCTAACAGTAAAAAAAAAATCGATTTTTTCCATGGCAACTTTTTTTTACTCGTGGTCATTTTTTTTAACATATTGAAAAAAACGTCGCAACCTAACTGAGGCCTCGAGTATGCAGAAACCACTCTCGAGCATGAAGGAGAGTTATGAAGACCTACTATGACCTCGTGTCGACCATGCTGCGAGTATAAGTCTAGGGCAAACTCGCCAGAACTTGCGGATTAGGTCGCCCAAGTGGGACAGGCCCTTAAGGGTTTGGACACACTAGAGGCAGGAAACATGTTCCCGATGTTGGGGAAGTCCATAACCAGGGGCCACAGTTTGAGAATAAGGGGTAAACCATTTAGAACGGAGATGAGGAAAAACTTTTTCACACAGAGAGATGTGAGTGCGGTATTCTCTGCCTCAGAAGGTGGTGGAGGCCGGTTCTCTGGATGCTTTCAAGTGAGAGTTAGATAGAGCTCTTAAAGATAGCATAGTCAGGGGATGTGGGGCGAAGGCAGGAAGTGGGTACTGATTATGGATGATCAGCCATGATCACATTGAATGGCTGTGTTGGCTCGAAGGGCCGAATGGCCTACTCCTGCACCTATTGTCTATTGTTGTCCTGGTGGCTTTGCAGGGCCCAATAAATGCTAGCATTTATTTCAGGAGGGCCAGAAAACAAAAACAGGAACAGAGCTGAGGCTCGATAAAGCACTGGCCATGCCACATTTGGAGTACTGTGAGCAGTTTATTTGGGCGCCATATCTGAGGAAGGATGTGCTGGCCCTGGAGAGGGTCCAGGTTAGGTTTACAAGAATGATCCTAAGAATGCATGGGTTAACTTATGATGAGCGTTTGACAGCACTGGGCCTGTACTCGCTGGAGTTTCAACGAATTATGAGAGGGAACCTCATTGAAACATACAGAATAGTGAAAGGCTTGAATAGAGTGGATGTGGAGAGGATGTTTCCACTAGTGGGAGAGTCTAGGACCAGAGGTAATAGCCTCAGAATTAAAGGATGTTCCTTTCAGAAGAAGTTGAGAAGGAGTTTCTTTAGTCAGAGAGTGGTGTATTTGTGGAATTATTTGCCACAGAAGGCTGTGGAGGCCAACTCAATGGATATTTTTAGGGCGTTGATAGATAGTACGGGTGTCAGGGGTTTTGAGGAGAAGGCAGGAGAATGGGGTTAGGAGGGAGAGTAAATCAGCCATGATTGAATGGTGGTGTAGACTTGATGGACCGAATGGCCTATTTCTGCTCCTATTATTTATGACCTTATGCCAACAACTTGTTCAAGCAAAGTTGTAGGTGTCTTCCACTGCTGCTTCCCTGCTTCTTGCTGTTTTAAGTAGACTTTACCTGGAATGGGTACATAGTCTCACTCGGAAAGATTGGACAGGTTAGGGTTGTATACACTAGTGTTTAGAAGAGAGGGAAATGACTTGGCAAGGTGTCTTGGTGAGATAGGGATGGTGAAGCTATTTCCCTCGGCAGGAGAACCTTGGCGTCATTATTCAAAAGTAATTATCCAGTTAAGACACAGATAAAGTGAAACACTTTCCATTAGAGTGTATTTATAAAACCGGGATTGACAGATCCTTGATTTGTACGGGTGTTGGGGGTTATGGGGAGAAGACAGGAGAATGGGGTTGAGAGGGAAAGATAGATCAGTCATGATTGAATGGCAGAGTAAACTCGTTGGGCCGAATGGTTTAATTTTACTCCTACGATTTGTGAACATGAACTTAGGTGGGTGACCTTTTCAGTTTGACTTGCTCAGAGGGCATTTGAAGCATAACTTACAAAAAAAAAATGAAGGATCGAATCTTGCAAGCAAAGGGTTGAAAGTTTACTGGGACTAGATGAGGATGTGGAGTTGGGGTTACAATTAGAGCAGCAATGTTTGAATAGTGGGACACTTTCAAAGGCTTCAAAGGGCCTTCTCTCCTAATTCAATGGCTCCCAGGTTTGTCCCAGTGTGAAAACTTTGAAATACGTGGATGACACAATGTGCTGTAAATCCAACAATTTTTAATGATTCACGTATTTGCTTTGTTTCAACTGGATTATATTATTATTCTGACCAGAATCTAATTGGGTTTTACACTCCCCAATCACCATTGGAAAAATAATCAGCTGAATTAATTACCTGTGAGTCACATTAATGTGTTCTTGAGATTCTGTTCTTATCAATATAAAAATTCCATCCAAATCTTTCAACAGAATAAATTTGTGAAAATGATTTCTCTGGTCTTTGGTTTTTATGCAGTGTTGCAGTACCTTATTAGCAAATGCAAACAATATTTTAATCTTGACTCGTTAGTTTACCAAATGGGAATTACAGGTTGGTTCTACACAATTTGCTGTAACTGTGGAATGTGGAGGCTGGTATCTTCATTCCACCAGCCGCACATCTGTGCAAACAATTAAATCATATCGCCGCGGGAGAGTTGCTGCATTACAGCTCCAGGGACCCGGGTTTGATCCTGACTACAGGTGTTGTCTGTACGGAGTTTGTAGGTTCTTCCCGTGGCCGCAGGAGATTTCTCCAGGATCTCCGGATTCCTCCCACATTCCAAAGACGTACTGGTTTGTAGGTTAATTGGCTTTGGTAAAATTGTAAATTATCACTAGTGTGTAGGATAGTGCTAGTGTATGGGGAAAGCTGGTCGGCGCTGACTCATTGAGCCGAAGGGTCTGTTTCCGCGCTGTTTCACTAAACTAAAATGAAGAATGGAATCCTTTATCCCTTCTAGTCAAACATTTATGCAGACTCCACTGGGCCTGCTTTCTGCTTTGTGAGTTAATCCAGTATTTGAATGACTGTTACTGAATCTCTGCTTGACACAAATGCAGACTTTGATATTTACTGACTGAACAGATGTTCCATTTGATGTGTGCAGGAAGTCATGAACAGGAAGTCATAGGGATGTTGTTTTATAACAATGGTGGGTGATAATAACAGCATGTAGTCCTATATCTTCAACTGTACTCCAGTGCCTTCTGTATAAGGAGCATTGTAGCTGGAACATGCTGGTTGGTACATGTACTAAATCTGGGAAGCTTCATGGATTAAATAAAACACCCATCTCATTAGTGCTGCTGACACAAGCCTTGTCGTGACTGTACTCCCTCTTCCTTCACCTTAAATAACATGATGCAAAAAAAGTCAGTTTGAGATTCGATGGTAAACTTTTTTTTTCCCTTACGGATGTGACACTTTCATTGGATTGGATTAAAAATATTGGTGCAAGTAGATCTGAGTGTAAAAAGACCTGATATCGCAAGTCATGACGTGTCAGTGATTGGAGTTCAAGATGTCAACTCCATGAGTCGCCAGTATGATGGAATTGTTTTTTCTCCCAAATACAGCGCCAGAGAGACCCAGGTTCAATCCTGATCACAGGTGCTGTCTGTGTGGAGTTTGTACTTCTCCCCCCCCGTGACCTGCGTGGGTTTGCTCTGGGAGTTCCCGTTTCTTTCCCACACTTGACATTTATCCAATGCTTTTTTTAAGTCTGCCAAACCACTGACAGCCTTAACTTGCCCACCGCTATTACACCCAGTTACACCCTCACCTTTGCCCTCCTGTGTCCAGTGGGTTTTGTTGCCTTGTGGTTTAGTTTAGTTTAGAGATACAGCGTGGAAACAGGCCCTTCGGCCCACCGAGTTCGAGCTAATCACGATCACCCATACATTAGTTCTGTCCTACACACCAGGAACAATTTACAGAAGGCAATTAACCTACAAACCTGTAAGTCTTTGGAATGTGGGAGAAAACCGGAGCACCCGGAGAAAACCCACGTGGTCACATGGAAAATTTACAAACTCTGTACAGTCAGCACCCTGCAGTCAGGATCGAACCCGGCTTCTGGCGCTGTAAGGCAGCAGCTCTACCGCTGCACCACAGTGCTGTACGATCTGCCTCCCCTCCTTCTCTGGCCTTGCAGCCAGCAATCATCTTGCCATAATTCTTAACTATTCCATTGTCAAACATCTTAGCACTCTCGCCCTCTCTTCCTTTTCAAACACCTCCCTTCAAACAAGATTGTAGTTGTCTCTTTATGTTATTGAAAAGACTGTGCTGCTTGGAGTGGTTTATCTACAATAGAGGTAACACATAAAGGCAAGTAATTCTCCCAATTCTGTTAGTCCTTGCTGTCTCCTCCCCTTCCTCAGCTCCCCTGCTGTCTCCTCCCACCCTCCAGCCTTCTGGCTACTCCTCCTTTTCCCTTTCTTGTCCCCCCACCCACCCCCCCCCCATCAGTCTGAAGAAGGGTTTCGGCCCGAAACGTTGCCTATTTCCTTCGCTCCATAGATGCTGCTGCAACCCGCTGAGTTTCTCCAGCTTTTCTGTGTAACCAAAGGCAAGTAATGATTGTTTTAGTTTTAGAGGTACAGCATGGAAACAGGCCCCTTGCCCCACCAAGTCTATGTTGACCAACCCGTATAATAGTGCTAACCTACACACTAGGGATGATTTACAAAAGCCAATTAACCTACAAACCTGCACGACTTTGGAATGTGAGAGGAAACTGGAGCCCTTGGAGAAAACCCACACGGTCACAGGGAGAACAAACTCCGTACAGACAGCACCTGTAATCAGGATTGAACCCAGGTCTTTGGGTCTGTAAGACAGCATCTCTACCTTTGTGCCATCGTGTTGCCCATCATTGTCATTGTAGTTATAATGGTAGTGCAATGTTAGACCAGTCGTTTTACCTAAATGTATACAAATGTAAATGTATACGGAACTTGACAGACCTGTGCAAACTAATATTTCAATAATTCACTGCCTCAAATAATTTATATTCTCCCATGGATTTTTCTACCTCGTATTCATTTCAGTCATTTCATTCTGCACCAGGCTCTGGACGAAAGAGTTTCAATCTTCCTTCTAATCCTATAGCTGTGACTCCTGGTTTCAACGCAGACTCCTGTCTGAACTATCCGAACGTTGTCCTTCTGTAGTTTGGTGCAATCTCACCAAAATGTGCTTTCTCCATTTCTTGAAGAGTTGCTCATCACTGACTTTCCCTCTTGGGCTTCCTCCACTGCACAAGAAGCAATCGTACGTTCTTAAGCTTTGAAGAGAGCCATGATCTTCTAAATAGAAGACCATTTCTTTGCTTTCATTCTGTGTCCCCGGTGCCTGGATGTATTTGTTATACAATGACCTGCATTATACACAGTACTTCAGTTAAGGCATTATACAGACTACTTCTCACCCAGGAGGATGCACTCTATCCCTTCAGCAACAGAACCACTGCTCTATTAATCTATTCAGCTGCTGTTGCGGCACACTTTTGATTTCTATGGGTTGTTCAATACCCCTGCCTGCATCCCTCTCTTATCTGCCTTCCGGTGCCAAGACACATTTAGTCTGCACTTTCACAGTGCTGAGACTTTTTTCAGTCTGATTATTTTTTAATTTGCTGAGACCATAGGCCATTTGCCAGTCATTAGACCTAGTTTCCCAATTTATTCATGTCCCTCGGTAGTTTATTTGTTCACCTCTATTATTTGAACCACTTTGTAGTAAAGCAGTGTCTTACAGTCATACAGCAGGGATGCAGTCACTTTGTTTCTGTGACTCTATGCCGATCTTCAATGGTTCAATGGTGCCAATAATCAACCACACATTTACACTAATCATTGTCTATCTATATCTTCCCCCCCCCCCCCTCCCCCGCCACTTCCCAGTCTATCCAGATTCTGCCACTTCACGAAACATGAGAGCCGTTTTACATTGGCCCCAATCAAGTCAAGTCAAGTCACATTTATTTATATAGCACATTTAAAAAACAACTCTCGTTGGCCAAAGTGCTTTACATTTGTTATAAGAATAGCACAGCAAAACAGACTACATACATATATACATGTAGCCCTCACTCAGAGGACGTCAGGAAAGGCTTGGGAGTATAGATAAGTTTTTAGTCTTGACTTAACCATATAACATGGAAACAGGCCATCTTGGCCCTACAAGTCCATGCCGTGCTTTACTTAGTTTGTTATAACCAAATAGCACAACAAAACAGAACCTGCGAACCTGCCCCACCATACTGGAATTCCATTCCACATACCACTCTATAGTAAAGAAGTTCCCCCTCATGTTACCCCTAAACTTCTGTCCCTTAATTCTGAAGTCATGTCCTCTTGTTTGAATCTTCCCTATTCTCAAAGGGAAAAGCTGATCCACATCAACTCTGTCTATCCCTCTCATCATTTTAAAGACCTCTATCAAGTCCTCCCTTAACCTTCTGCGCACCAGAGAATCAAGACCTAACTTATTCAACCTTTCTCTGTAACATTCAACCTTTCTCTGTAACTTAAAAGAGTCGATGGAGGGGGCAGTTCTGATGGGAAGGGGGATGCTGTTCCACAGTCTAGGGGCTGCAACCGCAAAGGCTCGGTCGCCCCTGAGCTTATGCCTAGACCGTGGGATATTCAGCAACCCCAAGTCGGCCGATCTGAAGGGCCTGGAGGTGGAGTGGTGGATGAGAAGACTTTTTATGTAGGGGGGGGCAAGCCCATTGAGGGCTTTGTAGACATGGAGGAGTATCTTGAAGTTTATACGGAACCGCACAGGGAGCCAGTGGAGAGAGAGGCTGCCTGTCCCGCTGTCAATCTATTCAAATGGCTTTGGGATGTTGGAGTTAACCCATATGATCACAGGGTGAAAATACAAACTCCACACAGCCAGTGCTTGCGGCCAGGATCAAAACCATGTTGTTGATGCAGTGAGGCAATGGCTCTATCAACTGCACCATCCTACTACCTAATGCCATCGATAGATCCAAGCCATTAGTGTCAACTAGAAGATCCAGCAAATTTTCACCTGCTCTCAAGCCCTGGTGCAGTTCCTTTTGTTTTCTTCAGTTTAGTGGACATTTATTCGCACCTGTGTGGCATCATTTCTGGGATAACGTTCTTCACGGTTTCACAGGACCATAATGCTATCAACAACAACTAAGGATTAAGAATGCAAAGCTTGAGGTCATCTCAGTTAAGTGTGGCTGGACACAAAATGTTGGGGTAACTCAGCGGGACAGGCAGCCTCTCGGGAGAGAAGGAATGGGTGAATCTTCGGGTCGAGAAGGGTCGAGACCAAAACTGTTACCCATTCCTTCTCTCCAGCGATGCTGCTTGTCCCACTGAGTTACTCCAGCATTATGTGTCTATCTTTGGTGTAAAACAGCATTGGCAGTTCCTTCCTACTCAATTAAGTGTGGGTTAGCTTAGTTTAATTTAATTTAGTGATACAGCATGGAAACGGGTCCTTCAGCCCACCGAGTCCATCCTGACCATTGATCACCCCTTGACACTAGTTTTATGTCATCCTACTTTCTCATCTACTCCTTAAATAGCAGGGGCAACTTAAAGAGCCCAAATCACCTGCAAGCCACACATCTTCAGGATGTGGGAGGAAACCAGAACACCCTGAGAAAACCCACGCGTTCACAGGAAGAACTTGCAAACTCCGCACAGACAGCATCTGAGGTCAAGATCGTACCTGGGTCTCGGGTGCTGTGAGGCAGCTGTGCCACTGTGCCACCCTTAATGTAGTGATAGAAAATCACTGGCAACAAATAATTTGTGGAGTGTATTTCCTTTTTAGCACCAGTAACAATAATCCTGTGAACATGCTTATTGAGTTTAGTTTAGTTTATTGTCACGTGTATCGAGGTACAGTGAAAAGCTTTTTGCTGTGTCCTAACGAGTCAGCGGAAAGACTATACATGATTACAAATGAGCCGTCCACAGTTTATTGATATGTGATAAAGGGAATAACGTTTAGTGCAAGATAAATTCCAGTAAAGTCCGATTAAAGATAGTCCACGGGTCTTCAACGTGGTAGGTAATAGCTTAGGATGGATCTTTAGTAGTTGGTAAACTGGTAGGATTGTAAAATGTATCCATTTGTTCAGAGGTGGTTATCAGTGGGAACGCCAGCATTTATTGCCCATCCCTAATTGCTCCTTAACCAAGTAGGCACTTGTGAATTAATGACATTGGTGGTTTTGGAATAATTGGCTGGATAAGGATGGCAGGGAACCAAATGTGGATTTATGACAATCTGGTAATTACATGGTTGCCAGCTTTATAATTCTTGATTTATTTAATTAGTTGTGTTTAAAATCCCCAGTTGCCGGGGATGCTGGGACTCAGACCTGCACTCCTCACTCAGTAGCCCAGGCCTCTGCCTGTTGATTCTGCGACTGATTCATTCTGATGCTGGATCTGCATTGGATTGGGCCTGCAGTATCTCACCTCCTCTTCATTCCTCCACAATTTAAAACAACGAATTTCCAGAAGCTTCCATTTTAATAATTAAAATTGACTTGTTCAGCCCAGTGGACTAGAATATAAAAGCAAGGATGTAATGCTGAGGCTTTATAGAGCGCTAGTCCGACTGCATTTAGAGTATTGCGAGCCGTTCTGGGCCCCATATCTGAGGAAGGATGAGCTGGCATTGGAGAGGGTGCAGAGGAGGAATACTTGCAGTTTTAGGAATAGTCTAATCTCCATATACAGTACCCAAGGTCAGGAAAGAAGCCAGGCTGGTGGATGTGCGAGGCAACAGCTTCATTAACTGTGTCTCTGCCACCCTGCTGAATGTTTCCAGCGTTTTCTGTTTTATTTTAGCTCATTGGTTTTAAGTTTAGGAAATTCACATCCCTTGCATAAAGACACTTGATGGATGCAAATTCAGACTTATGGCCATCTGGTTTGTTAATGTGGTCCAAGTCTGAGTTAGCACAGCATCACGCAGCAAGATAGAATTGCTGCAAATGCATGTGGTAAAATAGAATGTCTTGAAGGCTGCCATAAGTCACTGTTGTGCACATTCACAACCATGCACACTCAGACCGATGTTCACTCTTGACTGCACACGTTGCAGCTCTTCACATTCCTTTAGGCTCCAGAGGTGGGAACCAGGTGGCAGAGAGTAAAGGTTGCCCATTGCCTTAGCCTCTGCATGAGCAAATTGCAGCAAAGTTGCATCTCTTGAGAGGACCACTACCACCATTGTTCCTTGGTCATGCATTGGTCTGTTGACATATTTCTCCACATAGTCATACACCGTGGCAACATGAGGTATGCCCCATCTACCCCATCTACACTGGTCCCACCTGCCTGCATTTAGCCCATGGCCCTCAAAAAATCATATCCATGTACCCGTCCAATTGTCTCTTAAACATTATGATAGTACCTGCCTCAACCGCCTCTTCTGGGAGCTCATTCCATACACCCACCACCCTTTGTGTAACAAAGTTAAATCTTGGGTTCCTATTAAATTACCTCAACCTATCCCAGAACATATTCGGTAGTTAGTGAAATGATTTAGATGTGTAGTTCTTGTGATAATGTGAAAATGTAGCAATTTTCACACTTTGAATATAATGAGACAGATTTGCTAAAAGCTCCATCTGCAGTAACAACAGCAATTGTCATTTTGTAGGCACACCTTAGCTGCCTATTTGCTGGATAGACCTTGCAGTTTTGTGAGCCATGCTTTTAAAATGGGCATTCTGGAAATATTCAAAGAAGCAACTGGGTACTTTTTCATGTCATAGGAACAGAAATAGGCCATTGGGCCCATCGAGTCTACTTACCATTCACTCATGACTGATCTATCTTTCCCTCTCAATCCCATTCTCCTCTTCCTGCCTTAACCCCTGACACCTGTACTAATCAAGAATCTGTCAGTCTCCACTTTAAAAACACCCAATGACTTGGCTTCCACAGCTGTGTGTGACAATGAATTCCACAAATTCACCACCCTCTAACTAAAGAAATTCTTCCTCATCTCCTTTCTAAAGGTACGTCCTTTTATTCTAATGCTGCGCTCTCTGGTCCCAGACTCTCCCACTAGTGGAAACATCCTCTCCACAGCCATTCGATCCAGGCCTTTGATTATTCAGTGAGTACCCTCTAAACTCCAGCAAGTACAGGCCCAGAACCGCTGAACATTCATCATATGTTAACTCAATCATTCCCAGGACCATCCTCATAAATGCTTCTGTATGAGGAAGTGGGGCAAGATTTTTTTACACAGAGGGTGGTGCGTGCCTGGAACATGCTGCCAGGGATGGTGGCAGAGGCAGATACAATGGTGCTGTTTAAGAGGCTTATGGATAGGCACATGGATATGTAGAGAACGGGGATCATGTGCAGGCACAGGAAATTGGCTTCATGTGGCAACTTGTTCAGCATGGACATTATGGGCTGAAAGAGTTGTTCCAGTGCTGCATTCATCTATACATCAAGGTTTAATGTGAACTGGATTCCTCTACCAGGAGGGTGGGGATGAGGGGGAGTTGATGGGAATGTTTAGTATAGTTTGGTTTGATGTGGTTCAGTTTATTGTCCATGTACTGAGAATCAATGAAAAGCTTGTGTTGATGTGCTATCCAGTCAGCAGAAAGATTATACATGATTATAATCAAGATGACCACAATGTACATGTACATGATGAAGAGACCAACGCTAGTGCAATTATTGCAGATTAGTTTCTTAAAAATGTAGAATTCAATGTTTATACAGTGGGTTAGAGGCTAATGGGTTAAGGTGCTGTTCATCCAGTTTATGACCTGCCTCTCATAATCAGTCGGAATCAGGTCCCTACTCAAAATGTCACCTATCCATATTGTCCAGAGACACTGCCTGATCTGCTGAGTTACTCCAGCACTTTGTGTCCTTTTGTGTAAACCAGCATCTGCAGTTCCTTGTTTACACATTAGGACTGTGAAGCAAACTACTTTAAAAAAAGTGAAATAATTTTTATTACAAAGAATAATTGGTTTAGGGAATCTTGGGTTTTTCTATAAAAAAAAGGGATCAAAATATTGAAGTGAGACAGCAAACATTTATTTGATGCCTAGAGTCTCTGTGTTCTGTGCATCTGCTGCTTTATGTGTTATGCTTTGCTTTTGGTCTCCAGCTTCCAAAGAATTGCTTTGGAGCAGTTTTGGAAATGATATTCGGATCTGTCGACACATCCTCCATAACCATGATGAAGTATTTCTAATTAAAAGATCATTGCCACAGCTGATGCCTTTCCTCACTCCCAGCACGCTCCAGGTGGGCATATGTTGTCCTGTCTGGCCAGTGGATTATCACCCTGGCTTTGGACAACATGAATAGTTGACAGGTTTGAAACGTGCATTGTTGCTGATGAGCAGCTTACCACACTCTGGAGATACAGCCCAGGCACTCGTGTGAAAGATAGTTCAGGGATACAGGCCTTTTGGCCCTCCGAGTCCGTGCCGACCATCGGTCACCATTACACTAGACCAGGGGATGGCAACCATGATCTGCATAGCGGCCAGGAGGCATGTCTGTGAGTAGATGGCGGGCCACTTCTATCACGTATACACATGGATCCCGCCCCGGATGGCAGGCATCAAATCACGTGTTCACAGAGGTAGACAAAAATGTTGCAGAAACTCAGCAGGTGAGGCAGCCTCATGCAATCCCTGCATGTCTCGCCCGCTGAGTTTCTCCAGAATTTTTGTCTACCTTCAATTTTTTTCAGCATCTGCAGTTCTTTCTTAAACGTGTTCACAGAAGGTGCGTGGCTGTGCCGGCGGCTTTGCACAGGATGCGGTACAGCCAGAGCTCGGCGGTGCTCAGGCGCTCGGCTGGGCCGGTTGATTACGATGGAAATAAATCCGCCTGCGAGCCGGATGATTTCAGGTTACGGGCTGCATTCGGCCCGGGGGGGGGGACATAGGTTACTACCCCCTGCACTAGACTCGGTCATACAGCGGGGAAACTGGCCGTTCGGCCCACTGAGTCCGCGCCGACCACCGATCCACCGTACGCTAGTTCTGTACTATACTCGGGACAATTTACAAACCCGCACGTCTTTGGAATGTGGTAGGAAACTGGAGCACCTGGAGAAAATCCACGTGGTCACAGGAAGTATGTACAATCTCCATACTGCAATTAGTCTGAGGAACCGAAACGTTGCTTATCGATGTTCTCTAGAAATGCTGCCTGATCCGCTGAGTTACTACAGCGCTTTTATTTTGTGAACCAGCATCTGCAGTTTACTTTAGAGATGCAGCATGGGAACAGGCCCTTCAGCCCACCGAATCCGTGCTGACCAGCGATCACCCTGTGCGCTAGCACTATGTTACACACTAGGGATAATTTACAATTGACAGAAGCCAATTAACCTACAAACCTGCACATCTTCGGAGTGTGGGAGGAAATCAGACCACCCGGAGGAAAACGCATTTATAATACTTTTAATTGTTTTGGCTGTTTTTGTAGCATTTTATTATTTAGTTTTAGAGATACAGTGTGGAAACAGACCCGCCAAGTCCGTGCGGAGCATCAATCACCTGTACTATACTATCCCATCCTTAACCATAGAGGCAATTTACAGAAGCCACTTATCTTACAAATATGCACATTTTTTGAATGAGGGAGGAAACCGTAGCACCCAGAGAAAACCCAGGCAGTCACAGGGAGAACATACAAACCCTGCAGAGAAAATGGGTGTAGTTAGGCCAGAACCCGGGTCTCTGGCGCTTTGAGGCATCAAATATATGGCTGCACCACTGGGCCAATCATTCCTTTTGTATTTTTTAAACGTGGATTTAACATTCAATAGCAAAAAATTATCTAATTCTTTTTTTAAGAAATGCCAAGAGAGACATCATCACCTAGACAGATTTAGCCTTGTGCTATCCAACATGAAGTTCAGAGCAAAGAGTGTGGTTTACGTTAGGCGTGTAGCCTTCCTGATTTACACTGATCTGTTTCCTGCAACTGGCACATTCTTCCAGGGTTTCTTAGCAAGTAAGGTAAAAGATTTGTAGATAGAAAATGTGATTATGTACTGCAGTGCAGAAGTAGAGGATTGAAAGTATAACTAATTAAGCACTGTTGCCCTGCAATATGGTAGTTTGCCATCCCTTTTATTCTTCTGCATTTATTATTATTATCAGTTTACAGAAATGCTTTTATTCTATTAACAGGAATAGCAGCAGTACAGTATATGTTAGCTCCAAAACCCACGACTTAATGATCCAGATGTAATTCAAATCACACCACAACAATGAGGCAATGTAAACTATTTTGACAATATACCTGGAATTAAATATGTACATCAGAAATGGTGAACATTAAACTATCAGACTGGTAGTCTCTGGTTCACTATCTTACTTTGAACTCTGGTCAACATGTGACTGCAGACCCACAGCAATGAGGCCCTACCAGAGAATTTTGTTTCTCTGTTCCATTCAAAAACCTGAACCAAGAGCTTAGAAAAAGCATAAATCCAGTCTACTTTTGGTCCCAGTGACATGGTGGTCATTTTCTGTGATGTGACTTCCAGTGCCTGCAATAAATTGTATCCAAATTGATGGGGACAATAATATTATCTGCAAATTCAGAATTGGCTGTTCCTACCCATGTTTACGTTCCTCGCCTGCTCCGAGTCATCGCTGTCTTATGTACTCTTTAACAAACAGATGCATCTGGCCAGTAGTCTATGCAAAATATTTGCAATTTGGATGCTGAACCCGTAAAGCAATAAAGACACAACATGCTGGAGTAACTCAGCGGGTCAGGCAGCATCTCTGGAGAAAAGGATTAGATGACGTTTCGGGTCGAGACCCTTCTTCGGTATAAACCAACATCTGGAGTTCCTTCCCATTCTGAAGAATGGTCTCGACCCAAAACGTCACCTATTCCATTTCTACAGAAATGCTGCCTGACCCGCTGAGTAATTCCAGCAATTTGTGTCTATCTTTGGAGTAAACCAGCATCTGCAATTCCTTCCGACACAAGCAATATATAGAGTGGGCTTAAAATATGACTGCTGCCAGAATTCTATTGATTTCAGTAAAATAAAAAGCTAAATTTCCAACTAGGTCAAAGGAGGTATTTCTTTCAGTTGTTATCAATTAAGAATGCAAATATTCAAGAGCGAGCTGTATCATAATCATCTTTGTCAATTCTGTCATTAAGTCCTTGCAGAATCATTTTTAAAATATAACACATAGGCTCTAAAGGCCGAGGACTAGCTATGTTTCTCTCTTGCCATTTGAGGCAGCAAACTCTCCTGGAGCATCTGCAGTTTCATGTTGCGAGGGAGGTTGTCAAGTAATGCTTGACACACTGAGATATCCGACCGGCAGATAACCCTCCATTAACTGCTCGTCCAATCCCTGACTGCACTCGTGGTCAGAGCGAGCAACACCGGAAATTGGAGGAACAGCACCTCATATTCCACTTGGAGAGTCTGCATCCTGGGGGCATGAACATTGAATTCTCCCAATTTTGCTGTCTCCTCCCCTTCCTCAGCCCTCCTGCTGTCTCCTCCCATCCCCCAGCCTTCGGGCTCCTCCTCCCTTTTCATTTCTTCTCCCCCCCCACCCCCCATCACTCTGAAGAAGGGTTTCGGCCCAAAACGTTGCCTATTTCCTTCGCTCCATAGATGCTGCTGCACCCACTGAGTTTCTCCAGCTTTTTTGTGTACCTTCGATTTTCCAGCATCTGCAGTTTCTTCTTAAACACCCTGACTGCACTCAATGCTGCAAGTAAAAATGATGGAGTGCCCAGCTCTACACCAAACTGGGCTACTGGCTCTCTCAAATATACAACATTGGCATGTTGTTCCTTCTCTAAGCCACACTTGGCACATTTAGACTGATCTGTTCTATGACAAAGCTTACCCTGACCCTTACCTCACTCTATATGCATGGGTTCATGTGCACAAGGGTTTTTCTTTTGAACAAATGCATGTAATTCTGACTGGGGTGGCTTTGGTCAATGCTCATTATACAAATGTGGTAGTGATTATTCTAGGTTGTAAGCTCTGGAGATTCCAGCATGACAGGGGTCAGAGAAGGCAAGCTCAGTAATGTAGTTGTCAACCTTCATACCCGTGGCAAGGGTGGGAGAGAAAGCTGTACTGAACACAGTCCAGGTGCTTTGATTTGCAAATCAGTTGGACCGCTTTTCCCAGAACTAATCCGATTATGTCTCATCAAAATGCTAATTGGGCAAGCAGGGCATGGATGAGATTTGAACTGTCATTCACTCGACACATCCCCAGCTGAAGATATTTTGCTGCTTTTTGAAGTTGCTTTCTTGACAGCTTTGTGTTTAGAGGCTTGTGTAGGCTTTTAGATGTAGAAGACTATGGTGAACAAACGTGAAATCCATAACGTTGCGACAAAGGCAGTCGTTGATAAAGAGATGGTTCTTCCTACAGATCTTGAAAATAGTTTGCCACAATGATTGGGCAGGTTCTGAAGAGGCGGCCTTTTGCTTACCGATGTGGACCACAATGGACACTCAGTTGAAAGAGATTCCTGGTGTCTTTAGACTTTAGATATCCAGCGCGGAAACAGGCCTGTCAGCCCACGGAGTCCATGCTGACCAGCGATCACCTCATAGACTAGCATTATCTTACACACTGGTGACAATTTACAAAGCCAATTAATGCACAAACCTGGACGTCTTTGGAGTGCGGGTGGAAACTGGAGCACCCGGAGAAGACCCACGCGGTCACAGGGAGAACGTACAAACTCCTTACTGACAACACTCGTAGTCAGGATTGAACCCAGGTCTCTAGCGCTGTAAGGCAGCAACTCTACCGCTACACCACCGTGCCATCAGTGCTCCCAGAAGGCATGACATCGTCAAGGTGGCAGAGCAGCCAAGCACATTGGAGGAATTTCCACTGACGGGAAATCAAGCAGATTTTTGAATTAACTCTTGAAATATCCCATGTGCAGAGTATTAAGCAAGACCTGACAATTCCATGCTTGATTCCAGATGAAATTTAATTTAGTTTTAGTTCAGAGATATAGTGTAAAACAGGCCCTTCAGCCCACCGAGTCCGTGCTGACCACCAATCACCCGTACACCAGTTCAATCCTACATATGTGGGACAATGTACACAAAACCAATTGATTGCAGTGGGAAATTTGCAAACTGTGGAATTAACCTACAAACTCGCACGTCTTTAGAGTGTGGGGGGAAAACCAGAACACCCGGAGAAAACCCATATGGTCACGGGGAGAGCGTGCAAACTCCGTACAGACGGCACCCGTAGTCAGGATCAAACCTGGGTCTCGGGCGCTGTAAGGCAGCAGCTCTCCTGCTGTGTCACCGTGCCACCCCTGCAAATATCCTGCACTATATATTAATTACATATTAATTAATCCCTCAGGATTTGGCAGCAGAAAAGCTCCATCAGGGCTGCTGGTTGTAGCCTGGCCTTTTGTTCAGCTAATTGTCGTGGGGGCTATCCCTCGAGGTCGAGGACGATGGTCTATGTTCTGTTGTTTTTATGGACTCTCAGGTGGCTCATGAGTCCGGTTCTGGCTTTACGGCTCGCAGAACGAAGACACCTGTGCGTGTGTTTGTTTAACGTGTACTTGATGTTGCATTCCAAGAAGCACACAGGGTCCTTCACAAATCTAACTAATTCCAATGGCAAGAGAACCAAGACGATTGGAGCTGATAGATCTGTTGCAGCCTTCATCCGCCTTCACAGCCGTTGAGTTCAAGATAACTTTGCCCGCCTGGTCCGTCGTTGAGGTCTTATAGGTTGGATCGTCCTTAGTCTGGACCCTTAACCTCGACCTTGCAGCCATGGGTGACCCTACCAGAAGCTGGTGCTTCTGACGGCATCGCTCTCGGAATCATGGGGTCATGCAAACCTCTTCACCACGACAATGTAAACGACCCGAAGAGGCTAATCAATGGTTGCAGAACTCCTTGCTGCACCTTTGTGAAGTCCAGCATGAGTTTCCACTGACTACCCAGCTGTTAACTGGGAGATCCACCCTCCAAGCCAGAGTCCGGATAATTTGGCTCCTTCCTCGCTAACCAACATGTCCCATCTACACTAGTCCCACCTGCCTGCATTTGGCCCATATCCCTATAAACCTACCCTATCCTTGTACATGTCTAAATGTTTCTTAAACATTCCAATAGTATCTGCCTCAATGACCTCCTGGCAACGCATTCCATACACCCACCATCCTTTGTGTGAAAAGGTTAGCCCTTGGGTCCCCATTAAATCTTTCTCCCCTCACCTTAACTCTATGTCCCCTGGTTCTCGATTCTAATTTCAATTACGTTGAGTATTTTTCACTTCCGAAAAGTCATGAGTGATTTTGAACATTAACAAATGTCAAGATGCTTCATAAATGATGAACTTACAGCAGCTGAGCTTGGGGACAGAGCCTCGACGAATGTTAAAGCCGTTCTGTCAATGCACTGGGAGGGTTCCCTGGATCAGGCCTGTCTGTGGGCTGGAACCTCAGCAGGTCAGGCATCTATGGGAAGAGAAAGAAGAGTTAACAATCTGCCATTAAACGTTAATTCTTTCTCTCTCCGCCGATCCTGCTTTACCAGCTGTAGTGTGTAGCATAGTGCGAATGCACTGGGTGATTGCTGGTCGGCATGGACCTGGTGGGCCGAAGGGCCTGTTTCCATGTTGTATCTCCTAAGTAAAGTAAACTCAAATAAAGTTTGTAGCACCACAAATAATACAAAACCAGTGTTGGGTAATGGGTTATTCTTCTCCTATTATTTCATGTACAATGTTGAATAAATCCTGTATTATTAGTTATGATATTAGCATGAGCAAAAGTGCTGCAATAGAGATCTGATTATGTGCGTGTGCATTGAATACAGGTTAAACATGGATCAGGTTATGAAGCTTTCTCACAATTGCATGAATGTAGCTATTCCCATTGAGCTCCTTGTTGACAAATATTTAGACCTTTTCAGAATATAATGACGAGGAGACTGCATTTGCCTGAAATGTTGCATTTATAGGTGCCCATTTTAATCTTAACCCAGATATTTTGACTCTATTATCATTTATCACCTTCATAGATTTGACCCAAATCCAACACGAATGATTTAAGCGAGCTTTCTGTGACATCCCAGCTGAACAGGCAGCGATTCTTATTTGAGAGTTGCTTCTAGTTCATGTTCATAGTACATGAGGGTAAATTTAGGATGGCACAGCGGTAGAGATGCTGCCTTACAGCGCCTGGGACCCGGGTTCGATCCTGACTATGGGTGCTGTCTGTACGGAGTTTATACATTCTCCCTGTGACTGCGTGGGTTTTCTCCGGGTGCTCCAGTTTCCTCCCATAATCCAAAGATGTACATGTTTGTAGGTTAATTGGCTTTGGTAAAAATTGTAAATTGTAAATTGTCTCTAGTGTGTAGTGCACAGGGTGAAGGTGGTTGGCGTGACCCGATGGGCTGTATGTCTAAAGTCTTAATTCTCCATAAGATCTCATTATCAATCTTCAACAAAGATAGACCGTCGGGTTTAAAGCACAAAACAATTTATTGGAATAAGTAAGCAATCTTGTTCAAGCTCCTTCACAAGATCAAATAATTGAAGATTGCCGCTCTTAAGAAATAAAATCTAAAAAATGCTTTCTTTCACTCCTGGACGATCATACTTTAAAGGTAAATTGTGCATGTTTTGAAGTGTTTCTGCCATGAGGCTTGTCCATCAGGAAACTGGGCCAGACACTTCCTGTCATTTTTCATCCTGGCACATGTGTCAATTCTCCAGTGTGTTTTATGGCAGCATTAACATGCGCTGCATATTCCTAATGTACTGACAGAAATTGGTCCTCAAAGATTGGAACCTTTGACCTTGGATTTTCATTTCAGTCGGGAATCATATGATTTCAAAGGCCCTGAATGGGAGGTGGAAGCAAGGGACGGGTGGTAGATCAGCCTGAAGAAGGGTCCCGACATGAAACATCATCTATTCATGTTCTCCTTAGATGCTGCCTGATCTGCTTAGTTTAATTTGGAGATAATACGCAGAAACAGGCCCTTTGGCCCACTGAGTCCGATCCCCGCCCATTAATACTACCCCGCACACACAGGTGACAATTTGCACTTATACCAAGCCAATTAACCTACAAACCTGTGCGTCTTTGGATTGTGGGAGGAAACCGAATCTCGATCACAGGGAGAATGTACAAACTCCGTACAGACAGCACCCGATAGTTGGGATCAAATCTGGGTCTCTGGTGCTGCAATCGCTGTAATGCAACAACTCTATCCTGTGCCACCGTGCCGCCCTGCGGAGCTATTCAAGCTCTCTGTGTCACTCTAAATGGGAGAACAAGTACCTCCATATTATTCTCAGGTGTTGCTTTTTCATGCTCTATACCCTGCATTCCCAGGTGCCCATCTCAAAGCCTCTCAAACACCACTATTGTATCTGCCTCCTTCACCACCCCTGGCAATGGGTAATCATGTATTGTCTTTCCGCTAACTGATTAGCATGCAACAAAAGCGTTTCACTACCTTTTCACATGTGACAATCTAAACTGAAACTGAACTGAAACAAAGCAGGTCCCCACCACTCTCTGTGTAAAGTGTGGAGTGGAAGCAAGCGGAGGTTTTTGGCAATGACACGATGATATCTTGCACTCTCCTCTTTCTCATCTTGATATGAAGTTGATCATCTTCGCTCAAATTGTTTTCAGCGTATGGTAGCTGATGACATCAACAAAACAATGTGTTTTTTGGTACAGAAACCTATGTTTTATTTCATCACTTTTCCATGATACTTCTAACAAGCATTAATTCAAAATCTTCAGCACTTGGTAAAGCCTTAGGATGTTTGTTTCCTCCAGTACATGTTTAACTGAGATCTGTAGGCTGCAAATGGTTAAAACGATTATGTTGATATCAACAGTGATATCTTCACTCTAAGATTACTGAAGGTAGAAACTCCAGCAAAGCACTGTGGTGCCCGTAATGGCTGCCTCACCAACAGTCTATCTCGTCCTTTTCCTTCTTTGTTTTTTAGTATGTGTTAAATATATCTTTTAGTGTTCTTTAGCTTGTTTTATGTGTGTGTGGGGGGAGAGGGGATATTGTGGGAAACTTTTTTTAAATCTCTTACCTCGACGGAGATGCGATTTTCTATTTTCTGTATCGTATCTCCGTCCGCACTGCGGCCTAACATCGTGGAGTTGGCGGCCTCTGCTGTGACCGACTTCGGGAGCTCCAACCACGGGAGCCTGTGAACTTACAATCATGGAGCTCGCGGTCCCTGTTTAGGGATCGACTTTGGGAGCTCCAGGCCGCAGGAGCTTCGACCACCCCGACGCGGGCGCTTCGACTGCCCCGACCGTGGGAGAATAAAGAGGGAAGAAGACTAGACTTTGTATTGCCTTCCATCACAGTGAGGAATGTGGTGGATGTTTATGTTAACATTTATGTAGTTGTGTGTCTTGTTGATTTGTTTAGTACGGCTGCATGGTAATTTGAATTTCACTGTACACGTAACAATAAATGAACCTTTGAATCTTAAAGTGACAGAAGAATGTAGAAACCAGGAACTGCAGATGCTGGTTTAAATAAAAGACACAATGTACTGGAGCAACTCAGCAGGGCCGCCAGCATCTATTGAGACTAATTTAACACGAGTGCTGCTATTTTAACTGATCATTTATTGTCTTTCATGAGCCTAGCAGTCACTTGGAGAAGCAGGTCAACAAGTCCAAAGAAGGGTCTCGACCCGAAACGTCACCCATTCCTTCCCTCCAGAGATACTGCCCGTCCCGCTGAGTAACTCCAGATTTTTGTGTCTAGCTTCCAGCCAATTCTACTAACGCTACATGACTTGAATTTAATTGCCGATCTTGTTAGTTCAGACCACTGGCGAGGCTCGATGGTACCATTCTCACCCAGAGTCAGAAAATTGTGGCTTCAAATCCCACTCCAGAAACTTAAGCACAGAATGTTGTACAATTTAAGATGTCATCTTTTGGTCGAGATTTTGTTCTTCCCTATCAGGTAAACATAACTATGTAGATCTCTTTCAGTCTGATGAAGGATCCCGACCCAAATTATCACCGATCCTTTTCCTCCAGAGGTGCTCCCTGATCCGCTGAATTACTCCAGCATGTTGTGCCTATCTTAAATGTACAATGGCTTGCAAAAGTTTTCATACCCCTTGAACTTTTCCACATTTTGTCATGTTACAACCACAAACGTAAAGGTATTTTATTGGGATTTTATGTGATGGACTAACACAAAGTGGCGCATAATTGTGAAGTGGAAGGAAAATGATACATGGTTTTCAAATTTTTTTACAAATAAAAAACTGAAAAGTGTGGCGTGCAAAAGTATTCAGCCCCCTTTACTCTGATACCCCTAAATAAAATCCAGTGCAACCAATTGCCTTCATAAGTCACCTAATTAGTAAATAGAGTCCACGTGTGTAGTCTAATCTCAGTATAAATACAGCTGTTCTGTGAAGGCCTCAGAGGTTTGTTAGAGAACATTAGTGAACAAACAGCATCATGAAGCCCAAGGAACACACCAGACAGGTCAGGGATAAAGTTGTGGAGAAGTTTAAAGCAGGGTTAGGTTATAAAAAAATATCCCAAGCTTTGAACATCTCACGGAGCACTGTTCAATCCATCATCCGAAAATGGAAAGAGTATGGCACAACTGCAAACCTACCAAGACATGGCCGTCCACCTAAACTTACAGGCCGGGCAAGGAGAGCATTGATCAGAGAAGCAGCCAAGAGGCCCATGGTAACTCTGGAGGAGCTGCAGAGATCCACAGCTCAGGTGGGAGAATCTGTCCACAGGACAACTATTAGTCGTGCAATCCACAAATCGGGCCTTAATGGAAGAGTGGCAAGAAGAAAGCCATTGTTGAAAAAAAGCCATAAGAAGTCCTGTTTGCAGTTTGCCACAAGCCATGTGGGGGACACAGCAAACATGTGGAGGAAGGTGCTCTGGTCAGATGAGACCAAAATTGAAGTTTTTGGCCTAAATGCAAAACGCTATGTGTGGCGGAAAACTAACACTGCACATCACCCTGAACACACCATCCCCACTGTGAAACATGGTGGTGGCAGCATCATGCTGTGGGGATGCTTTTCTTCAGCAGGGGCAGGGAAGCTGGTCAGAGTTGATGGGAAGATGGATGAGGCCAAATACAGGGCAATCTTGGAAGAAAACCTGTTAGCCTGCAAAAGACTTGAGACTGGGGCAGAGGTTCACCTTCCAGCAGGACAACGACCCTAAACATACAGCCAGAGCTACAATGGAATGGTTTAGATCAAAGCATATTCATGTGTTAGAATGGCCCAGTCAAAGTCCAGACCTAAATCCAATTGAGAATCTCTGGCAAGACTTGAAAATTGCTGTTCACAGAAGCTCTCCATCCAGTCTGACTGAGCTTGAACTATTTTGCAAAGAAGAATGGGCAAAAATTTCAGTCTCTAGATGTGCAAAGCTGGTAGAGACATACCCCAAAAGACTTGCAGCTGTAATTGCAGCGAAAGGTGGTTCTACAAAGTATTGACTCAGGGGGGCTGAATACTTTTGCATGCCACACTTTTCAGTTTTTTATTTGTAAAAAAATTTGAAAACCATGTATCATTTTCCTTCCACTTCACAATTATGCACCACTTTGTGTTGGTCTATCACATAAAATCCCAATAAAATACATTTACGTTTGTGGTTGTAACGTGACAAAATGTGGAAAAGTCCAAGGGGTATGAAAACTTTTGCAAGCCCCTGTAGATATACCCTACTTATATTAGAAGAGAAGAAGGCATCTTCCTAAGATGTTGAATAAAATTTATCCTGTGACTAATACCATTGAACCAAATTCCCTCATCGTCACCACATGCTCTGTGTTGGGCTCCTTTGTACAAATGGGCTGCTGTGTTTCCCACATTACAGAGATTACAATGATATGTAGGGTTTAACGTACTTTATTTGTATTTAAGCTCTTAATGACATCCTGAACTGCGTGACATTCTGCATTCTCCTACATCTCCCCACTTTGCACCTTTTTTTAATGCCTTTCATTTTTACTTCAGCTTAGTTTACAGATACAACATGGAAATAGGCCTTTCAGGCACCGAGTCCATGCCGACCAGCGATCACCCATACACCAGTTCTCTCCTTTTGGACAATTTACAGAAGCCAATTAACCTACAAACCCACACATCATTGGAATGTGGGAGGAAACCGGAGCACCCAGAGAAATCCCACATGGTAACAAGGGAGAACCATAAATCTCCATACAGACAGCATCCATAGTCAGGATTGTAACCGGGTCTCTGGTGCTGTAAGGCAGCAACTCCACCACTGCACCACCATGCCCACCCTTTCATTACCTGTCCATTTTTCTAACTTCTGCAATAACCTGGTTGCTTGGTCTAAGGATTTGCTCAGTGGCCTTTTGTGAACTGCTTTGGCAATTTCCCAGGTGCTGATTACAGCCTTGTATCTACAAAGGCACTTCACAATGGCCAGATGAAACCAAGATGAGTTTCATTGTTCCACGCTGCACACTCACTCTTCAATCTTTATCCAACATCAACTGACTCCAGTCGGAGGCTTGGGTTTGAACAGGAGAGAACTAGCTGTCTTGCACACTTTCAGGCAGTCCAAATTCGGTATTCCCAATATCTTTCAGAAGTTTCTGCATTGCAGTGAGAAAGCTGCATTAAAAAAGCTTGTCTCTGCATTATAAACAGGATCGTTGCAGCCTCTCTGGTTTAGGATGTAGCCTGGCTGACACAGTTCCCAAGATCTGCCAGAAATTCACCCATGGACAGTAGTGTTGAAGGCACTATATAAGTGCATAAGCACAAGAGAATTGGACTCTGCCTCAGAAATTCAGTCCACTGCCTTCAATGTTCATGAATCTCTTTACAAGGTCCTGTGTTAAATGAGGCTTAATCAACATGGTGCATTTGTAATAATGTTTATGTTGAATCTTTATTGGAAAGACTTTAGGCTGAATTGTACTGCTGACATTTACTCCTGTGCTAGTCTCCTGAACGTGGTGGGGGGCGTCTGCAGATGGTGACAACAAGCCCCAGAGGATAGAACCAAAGACACACCAACAGACTGCCCCAATGGCCTATAGACAGAAGGACTTTATACTGTTTCCAGATTGGTCTAATATTCAGGCATTTAGTTTTAGCTTTAGAAATACAGCATGGAAACGGGCCCATCGGCTCACCGAGTCCGTGCTGACCAACGGTCACTCATACACTCGTTCTACCACACAGACTAGGAACAATTTACAGAAGCCTGCAAACCTGTACTACTTTGGAGTGTGGGAGAAATCCGGAGCACCCGTATTAAACATAAAAGTTATGTTCATAAGTCATAGGAGCAGAATTAAGCCATTCAGCCCATTGAATCTACTCTGCCATTCAATCATGGCTGATCTATCGTTCCCTCTTGACCCCATTCTCCTGCCTTTGCCCCATAACTCCTGGCACCCTTAGTAATCTAGAACCTGGAATATCCGCCTTACAAATGATCATTGACGTCCTCCACAGCCGAATGTGGCAATGAATTCCACAGATTCACCACCCTCTGGCTAAAGAAATTCCGACTCATCTCCTTTCTAATGGTACATCCTTTAATTCTGAGGCTATGTCTTCTGGTTCTAGACTCTTCCACTAATGTGCCTCCCCTCCTCCAGCTTCCTTCCTACATCCCCCCCCCCCCACTCCCCACCACCTCCACCACCTCCACAACTCCACAACCAGTCTGAAGAAGGGTCCCGACCCAAAATAGAACGTTTCCATGTTCTCCAGAGATGCTGCTGTCCGGTACACTGAGGCACTTTGCATCCTTGTTTCTTGTAAACCGGCAGCTGCAGTTCCTTGGTTCTACATTTTACCTGCAGGGGTTTTGTTCTCTTAGTGTTATCTAAACTCAGAAATATTTGTTTCTGAATAGTTTGTTGTCAGTCATCTCCCTGATCTAATCAGGAAGTATGAGGGAATGCCAGAGCACTAGGTTTAGAATGGCATTCAGTGATTTATAAATTAACTTAGAGTCTGGAAGCTCCACAGAGAATTTATCTGAAAATTGCACGGCAGCTGCCAAAAAAAGCAGATTATGATTGTGCGTCATTTCTTTATTTTAATCAAAATAATCTTTATTCTGGATTTAAAAATATGGAGAAAAATAGAACTGTGCAATATTCCTCCGATGTTCTCTGCGGCTCTACGTTCTATTTGGTAGTGTTCCCAAACACCATAATTATACCCGGCACCCTTGCCACTCACCCCCCCCCCCCCCCCCCCCCCCCCCCCCCCCCCCCCCCCCCCCCCCGGGGTGATATCTCTTCCCTCATCTGAGGGGCGTCTCCACCACATCCCCCAAATGTCCAGCAGCAGAAGAAACCTAAACTGTGGTTCTCTCCCTCAGAGCCTTGGCGTTGGCTGCACCGAGCTTCAGTGCGTCCCTCAGCACGTACTCCCGCAGTCTGGAGCGGGCCAATCGGCAACATTCCCTGACGGACATCTAGCTCTGCTGGGAGGGAAGGTCTACAAGTTTTGGGTTGACTAAAGAGCGTCTATCACTGAGTTGATGACCTTCCTTGATTGTGTGTCATTTCCTTTTTAAACTAGTCTGTTCATAGCCCCTTAAGCATGTAGGAAGTTTCACTGAGGTTCTTGGAATTAAAAGGGATGGACTCTTCCCCAGGTGAATATATTGAGTGGGTACACTTAAGACTGCAATTATGAAGGTGGTGGAGACTTAATGAATGAATGAATACTTTATTGTCACATGTGACAAGTCACAGTGAAATTCTTTGCTTGCATACCCAAGGTATGCCAATAGTCGCCCATAAAGGGCGCATACAAAGTTACAAAGTACCTCCACAACGGGTCCCCATTGTTCTTCCCCCTCCTTCACAGTGGTCCTGCCACGCCGGGTCCTGCTTTGTTCCTACCTGATTTAATGCCTTGAAATCTGTAAGCCCTGACTCAATAAATGATCATTGCACATCATTTAATAAATATTCAAAATAATTCAACAGCACGAGTGGCATTATGACTTTGAGTGTCATTATTGTGCCATTAGGATGAATTATTAATGAATCATACTAATTGAACCCAGACTATCTATGCAAATTAGCTTCATTAGAATCCAAGCTTTCTGCTTTTATCTCAAGGCAGCAACAACAACCGCTGCAAGCACCTTGGGCTGTTGAGGCAGTGCTGTGTGCAGGCTAATGTCTTAACAAATGTTCCCACTGCACCTAAGTCACTTCTGCCAACTCATGTCACAGATGAAACAAGTGAAGGGGTCTCGACCCGAACTGTCGCCTACCCGTGTTCTCCATAGGTGCTGTCTGACCCGCTGAGTTACTCCAGCACTCTGTGTCCCGGAGGTACAAAGGCTAACATTGGGGAATGTTTCCATTTGTTTTGTTCACAGGATGTGTGCCTCGCTGGTTAAGTCATTGCCTGTCACCGTTTACCACCGAACTGAATGGTTTACCATGTCTGAGGGCTGTTATCCGCATTAGTGGATGTGGCAAGACATATATATTCACATGTATTTCACCCAGGGGAAACCATGCAGTGATGAGGAGAACTCCATGTAGGCAGTTCCTGAGGTGTGAATCAAAGTTTGGCCCCTCTAGCTGTGAGGCAGCAGTGGTAACCGCAGCACCGTTAGTCCCTTCTTGTTCCACATTGTCACTGATCTCGTTAAACTATAATAATCAGTCTAGTCAGCACAGCTGGTAGAGTTGCTGCCTCACGGCGCCAGAGACCCGGGTTCAAATCCTGACCTCAGGTGCTGACTGTGTGGAGTTTGCACATGCTCCCTGTGACCACATAGGTTTCCTCCGGGTGCTCCCAAAGATGTCATCATGTAGGGTTTGTAGGTGAATTGGTCTCTGGAACTTGCCCCTAAATAAAAGCTTTTCACTGTATCACAGTACCCGTGACAATAATAATCTAAACTAAGCTAGTGTGTAGAGAGTTTGGAAGTGGCATAACATTGAACCCGAGTGAACAGATGTTGGATGTTCAGTGTGTACTTGGGGTGAAGGGCCTTTTTCCATTGTATCTCTAAACTAAACAAAGCTATTATCAGTTGCAATGTTACAAAATTTTGAGATTTAAAAAATCAAGTCTGTGATTTATCCCATCAGATAAAGCATAAAAAGAAGTTTAATTTGGCACCTAATTCACTTTCATATCTCAAGTATTTAAAAAGTTATGGCCATTTTCATACTCGGAAATTAGCATCTTGTTCCCTATTGATTTTCTATGGACATAACAAAAAAGCTGTGATCGTGAACAGTCAAAAGCACATAACCTTCTTAAAAATTAAGAGAACTGAATGAAATTTTCAGTTATCATAGGTTGAACCATTCTGAAACAAATATAAAATAATCTTACTCTGATGACCTGAAATTAAAGCATATAATTAGTTAGTTACCCACTTGTAGCTAATTTCAAACTTCAATGACTAGATCTAAACATCTATCCATTTCTTAATAAATGATTAACATTTTTAAATAACCTAAGTGTCCAAATAATATTCACAAATAATTCACAATAAAATATGATTTTTAAATCTCATTTACATTAATTTATAGGCCAAATGGAAGGAATTTAGTGTTCAATTGCTGTGAATTAAAGTCCATTTTAAATCAGCTTTCTAGTGGGTTCCTGTGAACGCGCTGGTTTAGAACGTTCACATTGCGCTAGATTTGTGCACTCAAATGCTCAGAAAAATACTGTGGGATATAATGGGCCCAAAATTGGCTACTCGCTACATTAAACTTTGTATAAAGTGATCTTAAGAAGCCCTTTTTAATGTAAAAATATACTGCTACCCTTCAGATTTCTGCTCTATAGACCCAGCTGGTTGCGAGCCGTCGGGGGTTTAGAGGTTAATTTTTAAACTACTATAGCACTTAGGAAAAACTCGTAAAACTAATAATAGCTCATGTGAGGGAACCTACCCGCGAATTTTCGTTAATAATTAACTAGGCTGAACAAACTCGATTTGAACAGCCTAGAGAAAATCGTGTTTTAAACCCGCCCCCCTCTAAACGCGAGCACACGGGCTGGGGCAGCTTTTCAGCGACGCTTCAGGTACGCTTTGCAACATACCTATTATCAGGCAATTGAACTATCTTACCATCAACTAGAGAGCAGTCCTGAGCTACTATCTACTTCACTGGAGACCCTCGGACTAACTTTGATCAGACTTTACTGGACTTTGTCTTGCACTAAACTTTATTCACGTTTTTCCCTTTATCATGTATCTGTAAACTGTGGACGGCTCGATTGTAATCATGTATTGTCTTTCCGCCGACCAGTTAGCACACAATAGCTTTTCACTGTACCTTGGTACACGTGTCAATAAACTAAACTCAATTCAACTAATTCCCCTCTTGATGAGACCCCAAGAGAAGACTTAAATGTGTCAGATTTAAAATGGTTATTGGGCAAGCATATGCCCACTCCGTAATCTATTACACATTTTTTTTATATGGTTATTGAGGGTCCTTATTGTCACATGCTGTGTATGCTTCTGAGGAGTAGAGTTGTGATGACTAGAAAGGAAACATATGATGAGTGTTTGACAGCACTGGGCCTGTACTCGCTGGAGTTTAGAAGAATGAGGAGGGACCTCATTGAAACATACGGAATAGTGAAAGGCTTGGAGAGAGTCACAATGCAATATCATTGAACCATTGTTCAAAGTTCAAAGTAAACTTTATTGTCAATTCAATTATGCAACAGTAGTTACACAGAGGATTGAAATTACGTTTCCCCATTGAGACCTGGGAACCATTGAGACCTGGGAACCATTGTCTTCTTAAAAGTTCACGTTATCTTATGAAGCCTCTTTGCCAAGTTCCCACTGTTTTACAGAAGTCAGACCCACACAACACAATGACTGAATTTACAATTGTGCTTTTAGTATTTTCACAGTCGCATGGCTTTAATTCAGACAAAAACCTTTTCCTCAGCTTGCCGCATCCTGTTGAGTGTGAGTTAAAAATTGCAAGGTTCAAAGACAGGAATAGTAGCGATTTACCGCTTGCAGTGCAAGAGATTGGCTCTGTTTCAGAATTTTCATTTCAGAGCAGGTTTTCATTATGCGGTGGGTTTACAGTCAGCCAAACGTAATCTTCAATGAGGCTAAAGTAGGACTGAAGGAATCATTTGGTTGTGGTCCCTGAGCTGAAGGTAAAGTGATTTTATGGATAGATGTGAATATTTTAGACTTTACTTTAGAGATACAGAGCGGAAACAGGTCTTTCGGCTCACCGAGACCGTGCGCACCAGCGATCAACCCTGTACACTAACTTACCCTAGGGACAATTTTACAACTTTTCAAAGCCAATTAACCTGCAAACCTGTACGTCTTTGGAGTAAAACGGAGCACCCAGAGACAATCCATGCGGTCACAGGGAGAACGTCCAAACTCCGTACAGACAGTCAGGATCGAACCCGGATCCCTGGAGTAGTAAGGCAGCAACTCTACCTCTGTGCCACTGTGCAACCCAAAACCATTTATCATACTTGAGATGTTCAGATGGAGAAGAGAGAACCTCTTTGAAACTTATCAAATAGTGAAAGGCTGCATAGAGTGGATGTGGAGAGGATGTTTCTACTAGTGGGAGAGTCGAGGGCTAGAGGGATAGCCTCAGATTAATAGGACTCACCTTTAGAAAGGAGATGAGGGGGAATTTCATTAGCCAGAGGGTGGTGAATCTGTGGAATTCACTGCCACATACATTGGGTATTTTTAAGGAAGAGATTAACAGATTCTTGATTAGTACAGGTGTCAAAGGTTATCAGCAGAAGGCATGACAATGAGGTTTAGAGGGAGAGATAGATCAGTCATGATTGAATGGCGGAGTAGACTTGATGGGCTGAATGGACTACCTCTGCTTCTATGACGTGAATTTACGAATAGTAGTGAGCTTCAGAAAACTAAATGATTAACCTAAAATAGGCTGGCATGTTCTTCTGATGTACATGATGTTTTTATTAAATTGTTAATGTTCTTCATAGCAGAAGACAATCCTTCAGATCTAAATATCTGCAAAGCAGTTGCAAATGGACAGAGGAATAGGATAAATAGATTCTCAGTGTGAAGTAGGAATATAGTAAATCCTCACACTGGAGGGGGCTGGTGCTTGTTATTGTTGATTGTCCGCTATAACCGAGTGAGGGGGGGTACAGTTTATCCCAGCCGGGAGGGAACAAATACAGCTATGGGAGGAAGGGGTTAAACCAGTGGGAATTCACAGGGGAACCGCAGAATCCCCGGCCCATATGCCGTGTGCTGGGAATGGGCCCGGTACCCACGCCATCTTCAGGCTACTCACTCTCTCCGCTCCCATGACCGAAACACACCACGTGGTGCCAGCTCACGGGGTAACTGGTGGTGGGGAGGGGGAGGGGGGGGTGCAACGGGAGCCTCGGTCCACTTTAACTGAAATCCGCTCTATAGAGGGCTGTTATTGCGAGGGTTTACTGTACTGTTATGGTTGCACTGTCCGAAATAGGAATACAGAGATACATACACACTCAATGGATATATAAGCACACACATACACTGTCTGAATACATACACACTGATCATCAAGGAATGTGATGGAGAGCCTTACCCAGCAAGTGGAGAGTAAATGCTTCATCTTCCAGACTTGTTGCCTGAGATGGTGGGAAGGTCTCGATGTATCAGGAGGGGAGACCTTTGCTGAGTGTGCCCAGTTTCAAATCTGATCATGCAGCTGCTTGTCCACTTATGTTTCTGGCCGTTGGTGATATCCCAGGATATTTATAGTGAGGAACTTGGCCTGGGCAATAATGGTTAAGAGCAGTTCTTTAGCCCCTAGCTGGATTGGATGATCATTGCGTGGCACTTTTGTGACACGGATGCTACGACACACTTCGCAACCCATGCCTAAATGTTGTAGAGATTTACTGAACTGTTCAATCTGTCAAGATATTGCTAATGGAATTGAACATTGCTCATTCATCAGTGATTTCTTATCTTGTGACAGAATGAAGTAATGTATGCGTCATTCTGACGATGGCTTGGCCTTAGTCACTGCCCCGAGGAACACCTTTGTAGTTGTAGCTCAGGCTGGCCAGGTTTAGTTTAGATTGGTTCAGAGATGCAGCGTGAATACAGGAACATCGGCCCATCGAATCCACGTCGACCAACGATCACTGCACACTAGTTCTATGTTATCCTTTTTCACATCCTACACACTAGGAGCAGAAGCCAATTAACCTACAAACCTGCACATTTTTGGAATATAGGAGGAAACCAGAGCACCTGGAGAAAACCCACACGGCCACAGAGAGAACGTACAAACTCCGTACAGACAGCACACCTAGTCAGGATCAAACCCTGGTGTAGGGTCACTGAATTGTTTTTGTACTAGACTTAACGAAGACAGAGCTTTTGCTGTCCCCTGTCTTATCAGAAACAACAATTCTAGGAGTCTCACGCCTTGTAAAGTGCAGGCTCCCACTCCAGGTCTCCGGCGCTGAAAGGCAGCAACTCTACCGCTGAACCACGTGCCGCCCTAGGTGCCCCAGGTTATGGGAAACATGGCAGCTGCAAACACTTTAGCGAGTGAGTAGAAACATGGAACTGCAGATGCTGGTTCACCAAGGAAGGACATGAAATGATGGAGTGACTCAGCAGGTCAGGCAGCATCCTTGGAGAACATGGATAGGTGGGCTGGGACCCTTCTTCAGACTGATCGCATGGGGTGAAACACCCCACCCTTGCAATCAATCTGAAGAAGGGTCCTGGCCAAAACGTCACCTATCCATGTTCTCCCGGGATGCTGTCTGACCTGCTGAGTGTTTGACCCTCCAGCATTTTGTTTCTTTCTTTAGGGAGAAAGTAGTGTTTTCTGCACCAGGAAGAACTGCCTGGCTGTGGATGATGGACACCATGCAAAGCTGGGTCTGTCCGTACAAAGACCCCCATGGTTGTGGATTGGATCCCACCCAAGCTATTTCCCATCCGTAGCTGTAGGCTCACTTCCCACAGCTGTGGACTGTTTCAGATTGCTCTGATCCCATCTGGAAGCAAGTCAGTGTGATATCTGGCTGGAAAGAAGTGGGATTCTATGACATTCTTCTTCCCAACAACCATCAGGCTATTGAATACTGCAAATTCCAACAACTACAAACTATGTCAATCTTGAATGCACTAGGGACTTAGGGCTTTTGTTTTTGACTTTGCTCATTATAGTTTCCTTGCTTTTTTATATGGAAGTTTGTTTTGTTTATTATAGTGTCTACTGAGCCCTATCAAAGGTCCCAACCAGAAACATCACCCATCCCTTTGCTCTAGAGATGCTCCATGATCTGCTGAGTTACTCCAGCACTTTGTGTCTTTGGGTATATACTAGCATCAGCAGTTCCTTGTGTGTTCATTTTGCACTATTTAGTGTTTGAGGAAAGACAATTAAGGGAAAAAAAGACACAAAATGCTGGAATAACTCAGCGGGTCAGGCAGCTCCCTGGAGAAAGTGGATAGGTGTCTACTGTTTTACATGCATGTTATGCGACTGCAAGTAAACATGTCATTGTTCCATTTTGGGGCATATGACAATTAGACACTCTTGACTCTGGACCTGAAACGATGGACAAGAGACCTTCTTCCAAAATTCTGTTTCTTACCTGAGCTTCAAAATCTGCCAATCAATATCAGGACCTACGAGGACTGAGGCAAATATACAATGCTTTGAATGGATCTCACTGCTCAGTTTCATCAATGTACAAATGCAGCAGAACACAGTTTCACTCTGCCTGTGTGCCCATTGTAATTTACGAAGTTCTGCAGATTTTGCTCATCAAATTGGTTAAAAATACTTCAGCTACAAAATACAACTGCAGTTCAGGGTTGCCCATCTTTGTTGTGATTTTGGAATGATACAAAATGCTGGATTAACTCAGCGGGTCAGGCAGCATCGCTAGAGAACATAAGTAGGTGACGTTTCGAGTCTTTAGACTTTAGAGATACAGAGTGGAAACATGCTCTTCTACACATTAATTCCGCGCTGACCAGTGATCACCCCGTACACTAGCACCATCTTACACACTCGGGATCATTTACAATTTTACCAAAGCCAATTAACCTCCAAACCTGTGCATCTTTGGGATGTGAGAGGAAAGTGGAACACCCAGAGAAAGCCCATGTGGTCAGAGAAAGAATGTACAAACTCCATACAGCCTGCACCCGCGGTCAGGATCGAACCCGGGTCTCTGCGCCATCGTGCTGCCCAAGAGTCGGGACCCTTCTTCAGACAAATTTCTCAGCAGGCTCCTCAATCCTCTTCTGAAGAAGAAGAAGGAACCTGACCCAAAACGTTACCTATCAGAATCAGAATCAGAATCACACTTTATTCGCCAAGTATGTTTTGCAACATACGAGGAATTTCAGTGGCCAGGTCAGTCATACAATTAAAAGCAACAGATCACTCAAAAAAACACATTTTAACATGAACATCCACCACAGTAACTCCTACACACTCCTCACTGTGATAGAAGGCGAAAAAAAGTTCACGTCTCTTCCTTTTGTTCTTCCTCGATCGTGGGCCTCGAGCCCCCGTTGACGGGATGATCTTGACTCCCGTAGCTGGCGGCGTTAGGGTACTCCGCGGCGAGGCGATCAAGCTCCCGCATCGGGGGGATGTCAACTCCCCCGCGCTGGACGATCGAACCTAGCGTCGAGGCTGGGTGAACCTTCCGCGACGTTGGAGCTCCCGACTCACCCGAGACTGCGAGCCCTTGATGGTGATTCCATGGTGGTTGCGGTGGGAGCGATCCCAGGCAAGGGATCAGCTCCGATGTTAAGTCCGCGCCCCGCGGTGGGGCTCACGAAAGTCCAAGGAGGCTTCCAGCTCCATCGATGGTAGGCCGCAGAGCCCGGAGAATGTGATCCGCAAATTGATCACATCTCTGGAAAGGCCAGAGCTTGAGAAAAAGTTTCCCCCGATCCCCCCAAATAGAACAAACCGAAGAATATTAAAACAAACATTTAAAGCAATAAAAAATAACAAAAAGAAAGAAAATATGAACAGACTGCCGGCAGGGCAGCCATCTCCCCGGCGCCCCTGGTGGTCCATGGTCACCAGGGATGCTGCCTGACCCCCTGAGTTATTTCACCACTTGTGTCTTTTCTTGGTGAACCTGCATCTGCAGTTCCTTTTGTCTACTTTCTCACTGAAGTGTTTGCACCTCCTTTGAGCTGCCATGTTTCCCAAAACCTGGGGTATCCAGTGGCGCAGTGGTGGAGAGGTACAGTGATAGAGTGGTGCAGTGGTAGGGTTGCTGCAATTCTTTGTTGCTACATTGTGTTGTGATTTTGATGTCTGCGTTTGGATCGCCTTGGAACAGCAATAGCCTGTAATTTTATAGTGCCTTTGAAAGAAATATGGTTTAGTTTAGTTTAGTTTATTGCCACGTGTACCGAGGTACAGTGAAAAGGTTTTTGTGGCGTGCTAACCGGTTAGGGGAAGGAACATACATGATTACAATCGAGCCGCCCGCTATATCTCAATATCTCAAGGTGCTCTATGAGCACTGGTAAAGCAGATGGGTATCAAATACATTTACCATTTAGTACATCCTATCTTTGACAGTGTGGTGGAGAGGGAATGAAAAATTACCCGAGGCTAGTTGAAGAAGGCTGCGTTTCAAAACAGCCACTAAACCCATTAGACTGTGGCAAATCTCACAAGCTGCCATTCATCAGGAGAAAATAAGTATCAGCGGGAAATTAAGAACATTGCACGTCCTATATCAACTGAGTTTGTGGTTGCATGAAGTGATGCTTTGTTTTGTGCTGGGGAATATTGTGCCCATTAGTAATTAAATCAAGCTTTACTTCTAAGCCACACAATCAATGACCAACCTGCCTGAATTCAAATTTAGATCTTACTAGACTAAGTGGGACCCGTTAGGTTCCTGCCACACGGGAGGCCTGGTCCCCCAACGCAACCCGTTCCCCCAACGCAACCCGTTCCCCAATGCAATATTCCACCACTCACCCGTTCCCCAATGCAAGATTCCACCACTCACGCATAACCCCCAACTGTGCAGGTGCGGCTCATTTCCCCTCATACCCCAGCATTCCCTCCCCTTCCTCGTCACCCTCCCTCTTCTTTCCCCGCTCCAGCCCCCCTCATCCATCCCACACCTCTCCCTCCCTCTCCTTTCCCCTACCCTCAGTCACTCCCTCCCTCCATCCATAAAAAGCAGCATCCGCAGTTCCTTCCACAGGTCAATCATTGTTTGCTGTGGTTTAGATCCCGTTGACTTGACGATTGGACCAGTTTGAGTCGTGTGTGTGTGTGTGTGTGTGTGTGTTACTCAAACTCCGCGCTAAGTGCTCGGCCACCCTGTTACCCGACTCTCCCTCCCTCTGCCCACTCCGGCTCAGCTGCCGCTCGGCCCATCCCCGTCCTGCCCGACCGCCCGCTGCTGCCGCTCACCCTTTCTCCGTCCTGTTACAGAAATAGACCTTCCCCCGAGCATCTGAAATTCCGCTCAGACCACAAATTATACCAATTTTTTTTAATTGTACAATGGTGACAAAGGGATTCCATGGCCACATTATTATTCAGGGGCAGTACAGTGGCACAGCTGGCAGTTCTGTTGCCTCAGCTTCAGAGATCCAGGTTCGATCCTGTCCTCCGGCACTGTCAGTGTGGAGTTTGCACGTTCTCCTGTGATCGTGTGGGTTTCCTTTGGGTGCTTTGATCCCCTTCAAAGTTGTGTGGATTTGTAGGTTACTTGGCCTCTGTAAATTGCCCCTAGTGTATATAAATGGGGTGACATTAGAACTAGTGTGAACGGGTGATTGATGGTCGGCGTGGACTCGGTGCGCCGCAGGGCCTGTTTCCATGCTGGATCCCATTTAAATGAAATACCAACTTCTGTGGTCGAGGCCTGTTCCTTGTGAACTTTTGCAAATTCTTAACTGACACTAGCGGTGTGTTGCATGCTGGTGGATGCAACTCTAATCTCTAATGTGGCCCCTGGTTCTAGTTCAGATTGACTCCCCCAACATCGGGAACATGTTTCCTGCCTCTAGCGTGTCCAAACCCTTAATAATCTTATATGTTTCAATGAGATACCCTCTCATCCTTCTAAACTCCAGAGTGGACAAGCCGAGCTGCTCCATTCTCTCAGCATATGACAGTCCCACCATCCCGAGAATTAACCTTGTAAACCTACGCTGCACTCTCTCAATAGTAAGAATGTCCTTCCTCAAATTAGGGGACCAAAACTGCACACAATACTCCAGGTGTGTTCTCACTGGGGCTCTGTACAACTGCAGAAGGATCTCTTTGATCCTATATTCGATTCCTCTTGTTACAAAGGCCAACATGCCATTCGCTTTCTTCACTGCCTGCTGTACCTGCATGCTTACTTTCATAGACATGTACAAGGACCCCCAGATCCCATTGTACTTCCCCTTTTCCCAACATTCTAATAATATTCTAACAAATGCAAAAGAACTATGAAGCACGCAGAGTCCCAGATTAATGGATGATGCTTTGTGGTAATACTTGACATTTATTGCGCTTAATTTGCTTTTTTCTGATTGATATTAATAGGCCTGCATGCAGCCCTGCCATTTTAATGCTGCAGGTCTACTTTACGATTCTTCCCCTTTCTCTACTGCTTCATTTAACGTATGGAGTCATTATTTAAACCACTGCATTTTATGGATCGTTTGGAGATTTTGAAGATTGATTGAATAGTCGATGGGAACTGTTTGAAACAACAATAATTAGTCTTTCCATCCACGGTAATTCTACTGTTGTAACCATCTCAAGTTTAAAACAGAACTCGCACTTTAATATTATGCTCGCAGGCAAAATCATGTCAACTTGTCAGGGAGTTGTAGAATTACAGTACAGAAGTGGGGCACTCCTATCGTAATTACGGTAGAGAATGGGATATGTCTTTCAGAATTACAGTAATGGTGGGGCACTTCTACTCTCAGAATTACAGTACAGAAATGGGGTTCTACTCTCAGAATTACAGTACAGAAATGGGGCTTCTACAAATACTACAATATGCTGGTATTTTTTCGCCATTTGAGCTAATGTCGGTTTCTTGCCCACTGTTAAACCTTCAATATTATTTTCCAAGGAGATGTCTAATTCATGTCCAATCAGTGTATGATTTGTTGAGGAGATTTTAAAATTCTTCATGTCAGGAAATGTTTTTCTAATTTCCTTTATATTGGATTTATTTAAAGGTGGGCCTGTTTATGTTTATATTCCAATTAATGAAAATAAATAATTTTGAATAATCAGGCAGCAATTATTGTAACCTTTATAAATTATGTGCTTACCATTCACGTGCAGCACATTCAGTCTTTACGGTGTAGGTGGTCTTCATAAATTCATAGTTATAGAAGCAGAATTAGGCCATTTGGCCCATCAAGTCTACTGTGCCATTCGATCATGGCGGATCTATCTTTCCCTCTCAGCCCCATTCTCCTGCCTTCTCCCCACAACCCCGTTCACCTGTACTAATCAAGAATCAGTTTCGTTTTTTTTTCTAGTTTAGTTTAGTTTATTTATTGTCACGTGTACCAACATACAGTGAAAAGCTTTTGTGGCCAGCTAACCAGTCAGCGAAAAAACAATAAGTAAGTAAGTTTATTGGCCAAGTAGTCACATACAAGGAATTTGCTTTGGTGCTCCGCCCACAAGTAACAACATGACATACAGTGACAATTACGAATGACTCGGAAAACACTAAACATTAATAATAATAAAACATTAATGATAAAACACCATTGATCAAGCATGTGAACCAACAAAATACCAGATCAAAGGGAGGCTGCAGATTTGTGGCTGTTGAGTAGAGCAACTACTCGTGGATAAAAACTGTTTTTATGTCTGGCTGTGGCAGCTTTGACAGTCTGGAGTCGCCTTCCAGTGGGAAGTGATGCAAAGAGTTTGTGGCCAGGGCGAGAGGGGTCAGAGATGATGTTGCCCGCTCGCTTCCTGGCCCTTGCAGTGTACAGTTCGTCAATGCAGGGAAGGTTGCAGCCAATAATCTTCTCTGCAAATCGGACGATTCACTGCACCCTCCAGGTGTCATGCTTGGTTTCTGAGCCAAACCAGACCATGATGGAGAAAGTGAGAACAGACTCTACGATGGCCGTGTAGAATTGAACCATCATTGCCTGTGGCAGATTGTGCTTCCTCAGCTGCCGCAGGAAGTACACCCTCTGTTGTGCCTTTTTGACTGGGGAGTCGATGGTAGCTCCCACTTAAGGTCCTTGGAGATGATGGTTCCCAGGAACTTAAAAGACTCCACAGATGTGACTGTGGTGTTGTTGATGGTGAGTGGGGTGAGGGGAGGGGGAGCTCTCCTAAAGTCTACAATCAATTCCACTGGCTTAAAAGCATTGAGCTCTAGGTTGTTGTGATGGCACCAGGACTCCAGTTGTAACACTTCCTGTCTGTAGACATATACATGATTACAATCATGCCATTCACAGTGTACAGATACATGACAAAGGGAATCTGACAATCCATTGACTTGGCCTCCACAGCCACCTGTGGCAATGAATCCCACAGATTCACCACCCACTGATTAAGAAATTCCTCCTCAACTCCTTTCTAAAGGAACGTCTTTTTAATCTGAGGCCATGCCCTCTGGTCCTAGACTCTCCCACTACTGGGAACATCCTCTCCACATTCACTTTATCCAGGCCTTTCACTATTTGGTAGGTTTTCAATGTGCCCATTCTGTACCTTGTGTGCACATTAATTGGGAATCTATTTTCACAGTCCAAAATCAATCTTCAGGCTGCATGAATAGGTGGGAACAGCAATGAAAACACTCACCTCTTCTATTTTAGAAAATATGCTATAATATATAATAAAGTAAAATGAGACCAATTATAACTCATCAAGTTGATTTATTTTACATGTGCAATTAAACAAACTATTTCAGTTTTTTACAGACTTTGTAATGCTCCTTTTAATACTGCAAATAATAATATGTACCAAATGACCTCATTATTTCCCATCATTTACAATTGCCTAGACATTTAATTACAGGTGACTTTGGTTTCAGTGATCTGTTGCTGAAAATCCTCTATAACAGATCCTGCTAGAAATACATCTGGCAACATAGGATAGCACAGTGGCGCAGCGGTAGAGTTGCTGCCTCACAGCGCCAGGGACCTGGGTTCCATCCTGACTATGGGTGCTGTCTGTATGGCGTTTCTTTATTTTGCCTGTGACCGTGTGGGATTTCTCCATGTGTTCCAGTTTCCTCCCACACCCCAAAGATTTGCGGGTTTGTAGATTAATTGGCTTCTGTAAAAACGTTGCTAGTGTGTAGGATGCAAAACGGGGATAACATAGACTAGTGTGTGAGTGATCATTTGTCAGCGTTGACTTGGTGGGCTGAGGGGACTGTTTGCACACCGTATCTCTAAACTTAACTAAACTAAACGTTAAAGCAAAACCTGCCCCTACAACCTTGATCTTGATTCCCTTTCCACCATCTGTCTTCCACTGCAGCTCCTAAACAACTCCCTGCCGTTCACTATCTCCAAGGCCACTGTCACATTTGTCTGCTCCACACCAGGCCACATATGATTGCTGGCTCTGGTTCCTCTCACCCGCCAGAAGGGTCCCGACCCTAAACGTCACCCACCTCTGGAGCATTTCTCCAGAGGTGCTGCCTGGTCCGCTGAGTTACTCTAGCACTCTGTGTTTATCTTCTGTTTCAATTGGTGCTGCATTTAAGAACAACATTTTCAGCCTCAGGTATAGCTTGATTTTCTCTTGACATTTCCTTGGCATTTGCTTTGTACTCTGCTGGGAAAGCTGGAAGGGAAAGCCATGACCTTTGACACGCTGTCATCTAGGGGTTGGCTATGCAGCGAATCAGTGAAATTAGTTACTGGCTGCATTACTTTGTTCAGTAGTTGCAGCTTCTCTGACTACAAGATGTGGCGCAGTTGTACAGCTGCCAGTGCAGCTTCCCTGCAGCTACAGGGACCAGGATCGATCCAAACCTCATGTGCTGTGTGTGTGTGTGTGGAGTTTGCATGTTCTGCCTGAGGCACTGTAGGATTCTGCCACTTGTTCTACTTTCCTCCCACATCCCAAAGATTTTCCTGTTGGTTCCATGCAGTAAATCAGCCCTTGGTGTAGGTTGATGGCATAAAGGGTCAAAAGGGTAGTTGATGGGCACGTGAGAGAGAGAATAACCTACAAGAATATAAAGTAAAATGTTGCGGTACAGTGGGACAAGCTGGATGAGGGGGTGACCTCATTGAAACTTAATGAAAAGTGAAAGACCTGGATAGAGCGGATGTGGAGAGGATTTTTCCAATGGTGGGAGAGTCTAGGACTAGAGGGCACAGCCTCAGTATAAGAGAATGTACCTTTAGAAAGGAGACGAGGAGGAATTTATTTAGTCAGAGGGTGGATAATCTGTGGAATTCATTGCCACAGATGGCTGTGGAGACCAAGTCAGTGGGTTTGTTTAAGGCAAAGATTGACATGTTATTGATTAGTAAGGGTGTCAAAGGTTATGGGGAGAAGGCTGGAGAATGGGGTTGAGAGGGACAAGTAGATCAGCCGTGATAGAATGGCCAAGTAGACTCAATGGGCCGAATGGTCTAATTCTGCTCCTATAACATATGAATTATAAAATTCTGGTCACCATTTTTTTCCAGACTGATGCGATTGTTCTGTGGGCAGTTGGCACAGGTTAGGCAAGCTCAATGTCCTTGCTCTTTTATATAGTAAGTAGGAGCCATTGAGATTGCACATACAAATTCTGAACCTTATTTGCAATGATCATTTGAAAGTGTTCTAGCATTTGGAAGCCTTCCCATTGCCTTGAGGTGATATGAGTAATTGTTTTGCCTGCTGGCCCATTTTCTTTCAAGCCAACATCAAAATACTTTGAATAGACACAAAATGATAAAGTAAATCAACGGTTCAGGCAGCATCTCGGGAGTAAAGGAATAGGTGCTGTTTCAGATCGGGACCCTTCTTCATAATTCAGACTGAAGAAGGCTCTCGACTTGAAACATCACCCATTCTTTTTCTCCAGAGATGCTGCCTGACCTGCTGAGCTACTCCAGCACATTGTGTCATTCTTCAGGGTAACCCAGCATCTGCAGCTAACTTCCTACATATCAAAATACTGTTGTCCCCTTTGGTTTCAGTTGCTTCAGGCATTTTCTTCTGAGGTTTTTTTTAATGTTTTTGAATTTATTGGAATGTCATCTTAGAATAAAAAGCAACATCAGATTAAAAACAATGTAAGTTAAATCAAAAATTCCTTCTGGGCTAATTAGTACGAGTTCTTGGAAATGCAAAAATAGCTCTTCATAATCTTTAAAAATTATCTCAGGTTATCCAGCAATGTACTTAGTACAGGTGCACAACCTTTTATCCGACAGCCTTGGGACCAGGCACTTTTCGTAATTTGGAATTTGTCGGTCTTCGGAATGGAAATTTTTTAGCGTAGATTTTAATGGCTGGCTCAGTGGTAGAGTGCCCGGCTCATATCCGCAAGGTCGCGAGTTTGCGCCTTGATCCCGGCAGTTCCTCGGTCGCGAGTTTGAGTCTTCAGTGTAGTTTTTTTCTTGCAGAATAAATGTCTGTATGAAATGCAGTGTGTTGAATGAATTCCTGAATTTGTAAATGTGACCGCAGCATTGAATCACCTCCCGCACTCATGTCACCCTAGCGGGGCTACATGCCCTAAGGCGGCCTAAGGCGACATTTTCACACTCTTATATCCGTGTGCAGCAGAGGCGACGTGCGTTTGGCGCCAAACGTGAGCTTTGGTGTGCAGACGACATCCTGGAAAAAATGTCTGGTTTCTTCCAGGTAGGCGATATACCCTCCCGCGCAATATACCCTCCACTTCTCTTTTATGAAGGTGATTTAGTTCCCCTTTCTTCCAGGACCGACGCGAGGTTCCGCTGTCACCTCTGCGGGCCGCCCTCGGTGAACGCTTACTCAACTTTGTCTTGGGATTCCTACTCTCCCACGCAATGTACCCTCACCTCTTTTATGAATGGGGATTTAGTTCCCCTTTCGTCGAGGACCGACCGGAGGTTCCGCTGTCACCTCTGCGGGCCGCCCTCGGTGAACGTCCTGTCTCCCTGTCCCTGGGATAGCAGGGGGCGATCAAACAGCACAATACCCCCCTCCCCCTCCCCCCCACCCCCAACTCCAGAGGAATCCGCTCCCCGATGGGCTGCTACGGCGACAAGTGGCAGTTCGCCCACTGCCCGAGAACAAGACGCACCTTGCGCACCAGCAGCAGCTGCCCCTCTGAAGTTGGAGCGGGGCTGGACTGGAGTTGCTGATCTGGGATCTCCGTGCTTGCAGTGGGCCTGGGGGTCGGTGTCCCGATGAGGGGGCACAGCTCGGGCTGTGGGCGAACTGCCACTTGTCGCCGTAGCGGCACATCGGGGAGCGGCTTCTGGTGGTCCCGATGTCTCCCACTAGTTTGCAGTTTTCCTCTGGAGTTGGAACGGGGCTGGGCTGCTGCTGGCTGTGGGTCTCTGGGATCTCCGTGCTTGCAGTGGGCCTGGGGGTCGGTGTCCCGTTGGTCCTGATGTCTCCGGTGACTGGCATTGCCGACGTGAAGACAGTGCAAAGCCCCCACGCCGGTGCAATGGGCGGGGAGCTGGAGAGGGGAGGGAAGGGGTCACACACATGGCCAGGAAGCAGAGGGGTGTAGGTGGGGTGAAACTGAAGGGAGCGACAATCTGCTGCTCCCTGCCTGCTGAGTTAAAAAGTCCTTATGCAAGACTCACGATACACTGTGTATCGTGAGTCTACCGTGGGAACTTTTTAACTCAGAGGGCAGACAGCAGCATATTGTCAATTATTAACCCTCCCGCGCAATATACCCTCACCTTCTTTTTTATGAATGGGGATTTAGTTCCCCTTTCTTCGAGGACCGACCAGAGGTTCCGCTGTCACCTCTGCGGGCCGCCCTCCGTGAACATTTTCAAGGACCTTTTTTCAAGGACTGAAAAAATGTCGCTATTCGGAGGTTTTCGTTATTTGGATCTTCGGATAAAAGGTTGTGCACCTGTATCTCTAAAAAATATATTAATTCTTAAACCCACCTCTAAAACTATGGCTGGTGATTCTTACTAATGTGTTGGTGAATTTGCCTGCATCTATCTCCCATTTCATTTCAAAAGGACTCGACTAATGTAGCAGCTGTAATGCTAACCTTACACTTATAGCATGACCCACCGAGTCCACACTGACCATCGATCACCCTTACACTAGTTTCATGTTAGCCCACTTTTTGCATTCTACACACTTGGGACTATTTACAGTAGCCCAATTAACCTGCAAAACTGCACGTCTTTAGGGCCTGTCCCACTGTACGAGGTAATTCAAGAGCTCTCCTGAGTTAAAAAAAAAATCAAACTCGTGGTAAGCACGTAGAATGTACGTAGCGGGTACATCAGAGCTCGGGACGTCTCTTAGCGGCTCATAACGCTAAGGGCAGGTACTCGGGAAACGCAGTAAGCTCGTGAAGATGCGTGAAGATTTTTCAACATGTTGAAAAATGTCCACGAGAGCCCCGAGTACCTACGAGCGGCTATTACCGTAATTCTCATAGTTCGAATCAGGGGAAACTCGGGAGAACTCTTGAATTAGCTCGTACAGTGGGACAGGCCCTTCAGGAATGTCGGTGGAAACCGGCGCACCTGGAGAAAACCCACAAGAAAACGTACAAACTCCTACACAAATAAATTTAGAATGATCTCTGCATTGGATCTAATTTGATTGTTTCATATCTGCGTCAATGGAAAATTAATGGGAGCTAAAATTAATTAAAGTGCATTGATTAAGGTTCAGCTATGGTCATCTAATAACATTTATATTAATCACCTTGTACAGTACTCAACCTGTAGCCTTCTATGTCATGGTATTTCAATGGCTACTCTAAAGGCTCTGCAAGTTCTCACCTGGCACACACCCCTGGGTGAAAAATCTTCCCTCAAATCCCCTCAAATTCTCAGATGTCTCTCTTAAACCTGTACTAGCAACCCAAGCTATGCCCTTGTATGCCAGGGTCAGGTTCCCCTTTGCCTTCTCCGCTCCAAGGAATACAAACATATGTCCGTCCAATCTTCCCTTCTAAATGAAAAACTCCATCCCGTGAATGGAATGCCCCGCTGAATTCCTCTGCAGCCTCTTCAGTCAATCACATCCTTACAGTGTGACAGACGGGACTATACACAGTCCTCCAGCTGATTTATTGTGTTGTGCCATAATCTTCTGGCTCTTATGTTTCATGCCGCGCTGATGAAAGTTTGTTGGCATCCACATCACCAGCAATCTAACCTGACCCCTTCACCTGATCAAGAAAGTTCATCAGTATATTTACCTTTAGATTTTCTTCTAAGAAGATTCAACGTGGATTCTCTCAAGCGTGTACCGATGTGCTCTAGGTGCGTGTCTGTCTGTTGTGCCAGCTGCTCTGCACGCGACCGCCTGCATCTACAGAGAGTGGTGACACTATACTCAGTCCATCAAAGGCTCAACACTTCCTTCCATCGTGTCCACCTAGTTCATCTTCACCATGCATAGAACATAGAACAGTACAGCACAGGGCCAGGCCCTTCAGCCCACAAGAACTGTGCCGAACATCACGCCAAGGCCAATTCTTACTTGCCTGATGTGTACAACAATCAACTGATCTGAATCTAAATCAAATAACCGCTGTTCCTTCTGAGCTATCTGATCAATTTGTGCTGCTGCCTTCAGAGATCCTTGGAAAAGGACATTAATCTCGAAATGCAAAGCAGGAGGACATGCCTGGTCATATTATCCCAGTGTGCTTTTTTGCTGCAGGAGTGGACAACATGGCCAGGTAAATCTTTCTACTCTTTAAAGCTGAGAGGGGCACAGTTTAAAGTAGAAGTGCAAGGCTAGTTTTATTTTACACAGAGAGTGGTGGGTGCCGAGAACATGCTGCCAGGGGTGATAATGGAGGCAGATACGATCGTGGTATTTAAAAGGCTTTTAGATAGGCTCATGGATATGCAGGGAATGGAGGAACATGGATCATATGCAGGCAGATGAGGTTAGTTTAACTTAGTATGTAAAAGAAAGAACTGCAGATGCTGGTTTAAATCGAAGGTAGACACAAAATGCTGGAGTAACTCAGCGGGTGAGGCAGCATCTCTGGAGAGAAGGAATGGGTGACGTTTCGGGTCGAGACCCTTCTTCAGCATTTTGTGTCTACCTTAGTTTAACTTGGTATCATTCGGCACACAGAGTCTGAAGAAAGGACTCAACCTGAAACGTCGAGTTGGGTTCACGGAGACATGGCTCCAGGGTGACCAAGGCTGGGAGCTGAACATCCAGGGATATTCAATATTCAGGAGGGATAGAGAGAAAGGAAAAGGAGGTGGGGTAGCGTTACTGATTAGAGAGGAGATTAATGCAATGGAAAGGAAGGACATTAGTTTGGAGGATGTGGAATCGGTATGGGTAAAGCTGCGAAACACTAAGGGGCAGAAAACGCTGGTGGGTGTTGTGTACAGGCCACCTAACAGTAGTAGTGAAGTTGGAGATGGTATCAAACAGGAAATTAGAAATGCGTGCGACAAAGGCAAAACAGTTATAATGGGTGAACTCAATCTACATATAGATTGGGTGAATCAAATTGGCAGGGGTGCTGAGGAAGAGGATTTCTTGGAATGTATGCGGGATAGTTATCTAAATCAACATGTAGAGGAACCAACGAGAGAGCAGGCTATTTTAGACTGGGTACTGAGTAACGAGGAAGGGTTAGTTAGCAATCTTGTTGTACGTGCCCCCTTGGGTAAGAGTGACCATAATATGGTTGAGTTCTTCATTAGGATGGAGAGTGACATTGTTAATTCAGAAACAATGGTTCTGAACTTAAAGAAAGGTAACTTTGAGGGTATGAGACGTGAATTGGCCAAGATTGACTGGCAATTAATTCTAAAAGGGTTGACAGTGGATATGCAATGGAAGACATTTAAAGACTGCATGGATGAACTACAAAAATTTTTCATCCCAGTTTGGCAAAAGAATAAATCAGGGAAGGTAGTACATCCGTGGATAACAGGGGAAATCAGGGATAGTATCAAAGCGAAGGATGATGCGTACAAATTAGCCAGAAAAAGCAGCATACCGGAGGACTGGGAGAAATTCAGAGACCAGCAGAGGAGGACAAAGGGCTTAATTAGGAAAGGAAAAATAGATTATGAAAGAAAGCTGGCAGGGAGCATAAAAACTGACTGCAAAAGTTTTTATAGATATGTGAAAAGAAAGCGATTAGTTAAAACAAATGTAGGTCCCTTGCAGTCAGAAACAGGTGAGTTGATCATGGGGAACAAGGATATGGCGGACCAATTGAATAACTACTTTGGTTCCGTCTTCACTAAGGAAGACATAAATAATTTGCCGGAAATAGCAGGGGACCGCGGGTCAAAGGAGTTGGAGGAATTGAGTGAAATCCAGGTTAGCCGGGAAGTGGTGTTGGGTAAATTGAATGGATTAAAGGCCGATAAATCCCCAGGGCCAGATAGGCTGCATCCCAGAGTACTTAAGGAAGTAGCTCCAGAAATAGTGGATGCATTAGTAATAATCTTTCAAAACTCTTTAGATTCTGGAGTAGTTCCTGAGGATTGGCGGGTAGCAAACGTAACCCCACTTTTTAAGAAGGGAGGGAGAGAGAAAACGGGGAATTACAGACCAGTTAGTCTAACATCGGTAGTGGGGAAACTGCTAGAGTCAGTTATTAAAGATGGGATAGCAGCACATTTGGAAAGTGGTGAAATCATTGGACAAAGTCAGCATGGATTTACGAAAGGTAAATCATGTCTGACGAATCTTATAGAATTTTTCGAGGATGTAACTAGTAGTGTGGATAGGGGAGAACCAGTGGATGTGGTGTATCTGGACTTCCAGAAGGCTTTCGACAAGGTCCCACATAAGAGATTAGTATACAAACTTAAAGCACACGGCATTGGGGGTTCAGTATTGATGTGGATAGAGAACTGGCTGGCAAATAGGAAGCAAAGAGTAGGAGTAAACGGGTCCTTTTCACAATGGCAGGCAGTGACTAGTGGGGTACCGCAAGGCTCAGTGCTGGGACCCCAGCTATTTACAATATATATTAATGATCTGGATGAGGGAATTGAAGGCAATATCTCCAAGTTTGCGGATGACACTAAGCTGGGGGGCAGTGTTAGCTGTGAGGAGGATGCTAGGAGACTGCAAGGTGACTTGGATAGGCTGGGTGAGTGGGCAAATGTTTGGCAGATGCAGTATAATGTGGATAAATGTGAGGTTATCCATTTTGGTGGCAAAAACGGGAAAGCAGACTATTATCTAAATGGTGGCAGATTGGGAAAGGGGGAGATGCAGCGAGACCTGGGTGTCATGGTACACCAGTCATTGAAGGTAGGGCATGCAGGTGCAGCAGGCAGTGAAGAAAGCAAATGGTATGTTAGCTTTCATTGCAAAAGGATTTGAGTATAGGAGCAGGGAGGTTCTACTGTAGTTGTACGGGTCTTGGTGAGACCACACCTGGAGTATTGCGTACAGTTTTGGTCTCCAAATCTGAGGAAGGACATTATTGCCATAGAGGGAGTGCAGAGAAGGTTCACCAGACTGATTCCTGGGATGTCAGGACTGTCTTATGAAGAAAGACTGGATAGACTTGGTTTATACTCTCTAGAATTTAGAAGATTGAGAGGGGATCTTATAGAAACTTACAAAATTCTTAAGGGGTTGGACAGGCTAGATGCAGGAAGATTGTTCCCGATGTTGGGGAAGTCCAGGACAATGGGTCACAGCTTAAGAATAAGGGGGAAATCCTTTAAAACCGAGAAGAGAAGAAATTTTTTCACACAGAGAGTGGTGAATCTCTGGAACTCTCTGCCACAGAGGGTAGTTGAGGCCAGTTCATTGGCTATATTTAAGAGGGAGCTAGATGTGGCCCTTGTGGCTAAGGGGATCAGGGGGTATGGAGAGAAGGCAGGTACGGGATACTAGTTGGATGATCAGCCGTGATCATATTGAATGGCGGTGCAGGCTCGAAGGGCCGAATGGCCTACTCCTGCACCTAATTTCTATGTTTCTATGTTTCTATGTCACCCATTCCTTCTATCCAGTTGCTACCTGTCCCGCTGTGTTACTCCAGTATTTTGGGTCTATCTTCGACACAGACATTGTGGGCCGTGACCTGGTCCTGTGCTGTTCTCTGTTCTTTTGTCTTTGTTCTCATTGTCTACCTTCTTCCACTCACTCCTTGATGAGTTATACAGTGTGGAACCAGAACCCCTTGGCCCAGATTGCCCACGCCGACCAATATTCCCAACACTGGTCCCACCTGCCTGCCTTTGGTCCATATGTGTCCAACCCCACCCCATCCGTGTAGCTGTCTAAATGTTTCTTAAATGTTGCGATTGTACCTGCGCAGTGAGGAAACACTGTTTACAGCTCATCCCCATGGTCCTTCCAGTTTTATCTTGTCAGGGACATCTCTTCTCTCCCACCTTCTCTGCGACTTTACAAGTCTCTTTGGTCTCCTCACTAATTCCGAGGAAGGTTCTTCGACTTGAAACGGTACCTGTGTTTCTCATTTACAGATGTGTTGAGTTCCAGCGTTTTCCGTTTTTCTAGATATCTAGAGTTAAAAGTTGTGGAGTAACGAAAATGGGATGTTTTCTCGTTTAAAAAAAATTCAGGTGGAGTTAATGGGTCTTGCTCTGATGACCAACATCAATTGCTCATACCTCTTAGCCTTTGAGAAAGCAGCCATGTGCATCTTGTAACCTAATGGAGAAATTATAACGGCAATGACCTGCATCTGCTGTTCTTGTTCAAGTTCAGTCTGGTCGAAAGTACGGTGAGGAACAGGTACAATGAAAATCTCAGCATCAGGCGCATAGACTCGGATAATACACAAAACATAAATAGTAAGATTAAACGAGAACTTACCAGTTTGAAGTTTGATCTTTATTTTATGAGGAGTAACGTTGAGGGATTACGTGAAGACCCCGCCAGTATGCATGCGTGTCAATCTTCAAAGCAACGGTGTGAAATCACAGAAAACAGTTGTTGAACTGAACATAGTAAGATAAGAGAACCATAATACCTGTTGAACTTTATGATAGAGGGCTGGGAGCGGAGGGCACATAATCCCTCTATCATAAAGTTCAACAGGTATTATGGTTCTCTTATCTTACTATGTTGAACTGAACATAGTAAGATAAGAGAACCATAATACCTGTTGAACTTTATGATAGAGGGCTGGGAGCGGGGGGCACGTAATCCCTCAACGTTACCTAACATAGAGTTGGCAAATACCCCTGATCTGGCAATAGGTTTATTCTGAATATTTGGACAGATCAATAGTTTGATCATCCTGCAACCGCTAGGATGTGGTCCATCCCTGCTGCTGAGGTATAGCGGTCCTGGTGGAGTGAGACTCAATGTCAATGTACACTCCTGTATATGCCAGAAACCATATAACCATCTGGAGAAGGTTCGTAGTGATTCCTTCTAACAAGATTTTATGTAACTAATAATATTGCTGGCAGTCTATAAAGCTCTTAGGAACCTTGACATACTGGTGTAAATGCGTGATCACACGCAACCCAAGGTCCATGGGATATGCAACTCTAGTTTGGTCTTGTGTCCCTGTCTAATCTGCTTGATTAATCATAAACAAAACATGTTATTATAGCCCGCAGATATGATCATCCTGTCCAGTGTTGCAATGACTGGACCCATAGCGCTGAACTCAGTGCCATGGCGTAATCACTAGTATGTGAGTATGACCATGTGCTGGGATATTGCTGGTGCCCATCGGTGAAGTGACGTAGTACAATGTTAACAACCCATGTCTCTGCGTCCCTAAACCTGGGAGGTTTTAAGCTGACGATACCTTCATTCTCTGGATATCAGAGGGTGAGACCGGACAGAGTGGTTTATGTACTCATCAACCAAATGATTAAGAGGTACTTAAGGCACAGTAATGGAATAGTAACTTAATGTTATAATCCCATAAAACTGAATTTTAATGTGTCAGTCATCCGTGCCGAGTTAAACTTAAGGAAGCATAAACAATGCTTCCCATCTCCTATGCAGATAGCTGCTATTTGGTGCTATCCCTGCAATCTGTAGTGAGCACATGATTTGACAACATAAGCCGCAGAAACAATCTCTCAGAGTCTGTAAGTCTATGATTGATTATAGCATGCAGAGGATGGTTTCAGCATCACAACTGAACCAGCATCTTTTTTATCCGGAATTAACCATGTAAGGTTTTATGTTCATTCTTCGCCTCAGCAGGAGCCATAGGTGTATAACCCAGGCAGGCACTATGAAAACCCAGAAGCGGGAATCTTGCTGAATTTTGCAAGACCCGTCTATTGAGGCCAAATGGAGGAAGACATAAAAGAACATTCCTTCCTAGTGTAGCGAGAATGCACCCTTCGCCACTGTATGCCTCGTTCACTGTTGATTGAAACTGGATGCAAGCAACTCAATAGTTAGTGTTCTATCAATCCACATTGTCATTAAATACTTTGTGATCACACATTCATTCTGTGTTGTCATTGATTTTGAATAATAATACACCAGTGCTAAATGTGGTTTGGTAAAACTATCACCGGATACTTTGATTTGATTGTACCTTTGTGATTAACATATACCACCACCAAAGTGTATCACCTTGGACTTGTGCATGCCGTATATGCATATCCACACACTCTTTAATGCCCAGAATGCACCTGGTGTCCATTGGCAGTTGATATCATGACTGAACACTTGATAACTCATGCTAATCTAATCTGCCTCCGTAACTAGTATTAGTAAATTACCCATCTTTGGGCAATAGCATCAGTTTGGAAATGACTGAAGATTTACGGATAAGAGGTTTTAGTGGAGCAAAGCTGTCCATCATTGTGACTTTGATTGTTTCAGCTAAAAATAGCAGAGGTCTAATTTTTTGTCTCAGAGCTGATCCCAGACCAATAAATGGATGATTTTATCCCAACAATCAATAGTTTCAGTTGGTATCAACTTAATTTAAATTTAACTGGACGGGTGAGAACCAATTCCTCAAATATAGCTATGTGGCTGATAAGGCTAATTTAGTAAAATACAATATGTTCAATATCATCCAGATTGGCCATGCTACTTATTGTTAGCTCTGTGCAACCGAAGCACTGGGAGTAGTGATTTGGTAAATAATCTGGAAACTGGAGTTAGCCCATTGTAACGCTACTGAGTGAATCGTTGCCTCATCCAGTTAAATTTCAAATATCTTCAACCCTGTGAGTGGAAATGATCACATGGAAGTTATTCAGAAAAGTCTATACTCCACATGCGGGTTGAGACTGTTGACAATGATCAGTCCACATCCCATTCTTGCAAGCCTTGTCTTGAAAGGCAACTCCAACCATACCTGTGTGCAGTATAAACTAATCTAGTGCTATCCCAAACCAGTGTAAATATTCAAACCAGTTAAATATTACCAACTTGTATCCGTGACTGGAGACATCATCGATGAGGTTCCATACCTTTATCCGAATGGGAGGACTTATGCAACCCGACCCAGGAGCTGCCTCAAACATGTGTGCATGATTTTACATCTGCTCCTGGAGGTAGAGGAGCTCGAGTACGAGGTTGGCGCATCTTCCAGGAAGGCCGTTCTGGGCTGAGGCCTAAAAAAGACCTTTGTCCTGGTTGTACGGCCTTCAAGCTTTCACCAGCTTCAGTTCATCGTGGTTTGCTGGTGGGTGCGTAGGGGTGCTGCCGTCGAAGATGTGAGGTCTTGCGTGATGATGTGGCCTTCATGAACCCGACGGCCACTCGTCGAGCTCCTGCTGCTGGTAGTGTTGTTCCTGCACCCCCTGCACACATGTGGTTTCTTCAGCCAAACCCCTTCAGTGTCTCCAAACCCCTTCAGCCAAACCCCTTCAGCCCAGAAGTGACTCTTAATGCACCCCTCTGTCGAGGGAGTTGCATTATGCAGCCCTCAATAAGGTGCTGCTATGGGCGTCCCAGGACCCCCTGGTGACTAGGCTCCATATATCGGAGCATGTCACATTGGAGCTTCTGATCCATCAACCGCTCCATGCGGGATATGCGATCACAGTTGTTCCCGCCGGCGTCCATTCCTGTAACATATTCTCACAAAATAGCACACAACGACCTTCGAGTAAGGAATTTACTTGCATGTCCTTTTAAAACTTTCTGCTGCGGGGCAACGCTCCTCCCGAGCCTGGTCTCGTGGTCGTGGTTTGTTACAGGTGGGGTTCCTCTGTGGTCCTTGTAGAAACACTCCATTGCGGGTTATTTCTCCCCCCAGCTTTTTCTCCGCGGTCCCTTATAACAGGGTTTCTCCACGGTGTTCACCAGCTGGGGCTTTCTTCCCCCCCCTCCCCTCCCTCCCTCTGAGTATCCCCGCAGTAACTGCAGCCGGGATATCCCCGCCGTCCCTATCAAAGGGATAGCCGTGATTTGCAAAAAGGGGGGGGGGGGGGGGGGGGGGGGTTTATCCTGCTTGGGGGGGGGGGGGGTATATGGGGGGCTGGTTTAACTCCCAGCGGCACAGTACTTATTGCCGTCCGCTCCTCGCTTTCCCTCAGTCTACGGAGCGGGTTCTCAGGTCGCTCCCCGTATTCCATGGTCTCCGGAGCGGCTGTTGAAATTGCCCCCTGCAAGTAAAAATGAAGTCCGCTGGCTCCACAGCCAACGGCTCGAGGGCGAATCCACTGGGCAGTCGAGGGCAGCTCCCCATCTCCGCGTCTCCGGAGGCATTTCTCCACCAATATGAAGCCGCTGGGTTTTACTGCCAGCTGCTCAAAGGTGAATTTAATGTTAAATGCGCGCTAAACCGCATTCTTTGGTTCTGGCTTCTTAAAAGTGTCCGTGGGCGGGATTCCCCCGTGACTGGGGCCCTGAAGTCCTCTCCCTGGGGTCTCCCCCCTCCGTCCCGACTTTGCCCGGACTTTTAGCAGGAAGACTTAGAGGTACCTGCAGCCAGATTTAAAAAACCTTTCTGTATTTGTGGGTGTGAACCTCAGACAGCGCAGGAGAATGCATTCCCCTGCCAGTGGTCACGCGATGTACTGTGTGTGTGTTTGTACGTAGTCACTCACGTCGCGGATTCATCGCTGACGGTTATCCAGCTCGTGGTTTTTCAGGCGAGTGCCCTCGAAAAAAAAAAGGTTCAAAAACAGTCGCTAAATTGGTTCTAGGTGGTGGAGGCCTTCAGTTCGTGGAAGTGTTCTTGAAAACATCAGTGAAGATCACACTTAGAGAGATGACCAGTTTTGGAAAGTCCACTGGGTTTCGAAGGCTGGAGTCTCAGCTCAATGAATCTCAACGATTGAAAGTACTTATTGTGACCTTCTTTTTAGGTGACATGAATGATGCTTTTCCTTTTGTACACAAGCGGTAAAAATCATAACGCAGACCCACCTAGGCAGTGGACAGAACTCTACGGGTCTGGCAGCGATCAAAGTTTAAAAAAGTTCATGGGTGAGTCCTTTCTGATCCTCCCTATCTTCTTTCTTGCTGCCGACTTGGTTGTCTGCCCATATTGCTTCTTTAACTTCAACCTCCCTCCAATTCTCCCAGTACCGTACCCACCGTAGTTGCTGCTAGTTTGACTGCCCTCCTGAGTTATTTTAGTTTTTTGTGCCTGTCTTTGAATGTATTAAACACGATCATCTGCAGCCAGATAGGCTTCACATTAAATAGGATTTCGGAAGTAGCATGCCAGAAATAGTGGCTGTCCCTCTGCTGCTGTACCTGATCTGCGAGCTTAGAAGATTTGGAGTTCCTGAAGACTCAAACTAGCAACGTAACGACACTTTTAAGGAGGGTCATAGAAGGAAAATGGGTAACTACAGACCAGTTAGCTCTAACATCGGTAGTGTTCCCGCTAGAGTCAGTTATCAAAGATGGGATAGCAAACATTTTCAAAGTGGTGAAAATTTTCTGGACAAAGTAAGCATTGATTCACGAAAAGGTAAATCTGTTGACGAATCTTATAGAAGTTTTTGAGGATGTAACTAGTAGCGTGGGCAGTCGAGAACCAGTGGATGTGTAGGCAATCTCCTTCAGAAGGCTTTGACAGGGCATTTTTAAGAGATTAGTATTGGAACTTTCAGGGCACAAGGATTGGGGGTTGAGTATTAATGTGGATAGAGAATGCCCGCAAAAACTTTAGCAAAAAGTTGTAAACGGGGCTTTTCACAATGGCAGGCAGTGACTAGTGGGGTACCCTCTCTCCCCCTGGGACTGGGTGAGTGGGCCCTCTCTCCCCTTCTGCTCCCCCTCTCTCCCCTTCTCTCCCCTCCCCATCCGCACTCTCTAAAGGACTTACCGTACACTGTGCAGCCATCTTTTACCTTTGGGTTCATGGTGTCATTGAATGTAGGAATTTCAGACAGCGCTTCCAAGCGAATGGTATGTTGGCTTTCTTTGCAAAAGGATTTGAGTATGTGGAGCAGGGGTCGTTCCAGCTCGCGGTTGTTCAGGGTCTGACGGTCGATCCAGCTCGGAGTATTGCGTTCAGGCGAGTCTCCAAATCTGAGGTCGAGGACATTAGTCGCCATAAAGGTCAGAGACGTCAGTGGGACAGGCCCTTCATCAAACACTCCCCCAGCTTCACACTTAGAGAGATGAGCCAGTTATGGAAAATCCACTGGGTTTTGTTTTTGTGAGTCTCAGCTCAATGATGCTTCAACGATTGAAAGATACTTATTGTCACACATGTCTAGGTACAGTGAAATGCTTTTTTTGTGTACAACCTGGTAAAATCATACAGCAGACCCCACCTAGACAGTACACACAGAGTTGCTGAATCTCTGGGAACTCTCTGCCACAAAGGGTAGTTGACCAAACAGTCCTATCACCCTATTTAAGAGGTCTGCTAGATGCGCGTGGGTTGTAAGCTGATCAAGGGGTATCGAGATAAGGACTTCTTTAACTGGATACTGAGATGGATGATTTCCCTGATCCCAGTATTGAATGGCGTAGTGCAGGCTCGAAGTTTCACTGCCTACTCCTGATTAATTTCTAGTTTCTATGTTCTATGTTATCACCTTCCCATCAGCTAACAAAGAACCATTCTACATTTCCTTGATTATTGCCTGCTTTGATCTGTCATATTCACACCTTTACTCTTCCATATCTTTACCCTTTCCCCTGACTCTCGACCTGAAGAAGGGTCACAACCCAAAACATCACCCATTCCTTCACTCCAATGATGCAGCCTGTCCCACTGAGTTACTCCAGCATTTTGTGTCTATCTTCGGTGTAAACCAGCGTCTACAGTTCCTTCTATAAATCTATTTATTGCCTCTCCTAACATCCTTCAATATGTTAACATTTTTTCCAAAGTGCTTTCTCAGTATAATTTTCAGAATTTCCTACACTACCATCTTTTCCATTTTCTGTAATTTTGTTTCATATAGATTATTTTTCAGTTTGTTATTTCATTACTTGCCTTTTTTAATTCTTAAATATCTTTCTGCATTTTGTCTTTTTTTTCCTCACATATCCTCTGGGTAAGTTACTCTATTTAATACTGAGGTCATTCTATTCATTCTGCATATTGTTATTACTTGTGAGTTTCTCAAGTGTATCTAAATGATTCTTTCCCTCATCCTGATCTTCACCTTGTCCTTTGTGCAGTTGTGGAATGTTTATTTTCTAATTTCCCTGTCTTAATTGTTTTTCCTAACTGCTCTCATATTCCTTTATCACCATCTCATCCTTTCTATTTACATAGTGTGTATAATCTTCCTAATTTTGAATTTTAGTTTATTTATCCCTGGGGTGTTCCGGTGAGTTAATTTGCCCTTTGCAAAATCGCAGAATGATTAGAACACAGGGATAAATGCTTTCTGAAAGGGATAGTGGTAGAGTTGCTGCCTTTCAGCGCCAGAGACCCAGGCTCGATCCTGACCATGTCTGTACAGTCTATACAATCCCATCTTTAAGTGTATTAAGTAAAGCTCGGTGAGCCTTGTGTAACATTGTTGGCGCAAGAAATGTGGCGACTCTTGTGCACTGACTAGGTGAAGTCCGCTGTAGGATTTTACAGTTGTATGTAAAACAAAGCATTTCACTGTACCTAGATACATGTGGCAATAAAGTGTCATTGAATCATTGAATTGAATCATTGAGTACATCCTCCGCACTTATTGAGACTTGCTTCGATCTTTCACCTTTCCCTTTGCTAATTTCTCCAAGTACAAAGTCTGTTTCACCGGTGAGTCCTGATGAAAAGTTTCCATGTCAATGATCATAATCATCAGCATAATCAAGGACAAAGTCACACCCCGTTCACTCCCTCTTCTCCCCTCTTCCATCAGGCGAGATATTGGTGTGATTCGGGTCCGGATTCGGGGCCATTTTCTTCCCCAGCTGTTATCAGGCAACTGAACCATTCTACCGACATCTGGAGAGCAGTCCTGAGCTACCAACTGCCTCTCGGACTATCTTTGATCGGACTTTACTGGACATTATCTTGCATTAAATGTTTCTCACGTTATTCCCTTTATCATACTTGTATGTTGTGAATGACTCGATTGTGATCATGTATTGTCTTTCTGCTGACTGATTAGTATGCAATAACAGCTTTTTACTATCTGGGTAAATGTGACAATAACCTAAACTCAACTAATTTAGGAACACTGCTATACCTTCGGACTCCATACAAGCAGCTCCCCTTTTGGCCCCGAGGGGCTCTATTCTTTCCCTGGTTTTTCTTCCGACCTTACCATGTTGTCAGGAAAGATTGACGTAGGATTCATTTTCCAAAAGGCGATATGTTGTGCTGCACCCGGACTCAGTGTATGTGACTGGAGTTTTTTGAAGATGTAACTAGGTAAATGGACAAGGGAGAGCCAGTGGATGTAGTGCACCTGGATTTTCAGAAAGCATTTGATAAGGTCCCACATAGGAGATTAGTGGGCAAAATTAGGGCACATGGTATTGGGGGTAGAGTGCTGACATGGATAGAGAAGTGGCTGGCAGACAGGAAACAAAGAGTAGGGATTAACGGGTCCCTTTCAGAATGGCAGGCAGTGACTAGTGGGGTACCGCAAGGCTCGGTGCTGGGACTGCAGCTATTTACAATATACATCAATGATTTGGATGAAAGGATTCAAAATAATATTAACAAATTTGCAGATGACACAAAGCTGGGTGGCAGTGTGAACTGTGAGGAGGATGCTATGAGAGTGCAGGGTGACTTGGACAGGTTGGGGGAGTGGGCAGATGCATGGCAGATGAAGTCTAATGCGGATAAATGTGAGGTTATCCACTTTGGTAGCAAACACAGGAAGGCAGATTACTATCTAAATGGCATCAAGTTGGGAAAAGGGGAAGTACAATGGGATCTGGGGGTCCTTGTATATCAGTCTATGAAAGTAAGCATGCAGGTACTGCAGGCAGTGAAGAAATCGAATGGCATGTTGGCCTTTATAACACGAGTAATCGAATATAGGAGCAAAGAGGTCCTTCTGCAGTTGTACAGAGCCCTAGTGAGACCACACCTGGAGTATTGTGTACAGTTTTGGTCCCCTAATTTGAGGAAGGGCATTCTTGCTATTCAGGGAGTGCAGCGTAGGTTTACAAGGTTAATTCCCGGGATGGCGGGACTGTCATATGCTCAGAGAATGGAGCAGCTGGACTTGTACCCTCTGGAGTTTAGAAGGATGAGAGGGTATCTCATTGAAACATATAAGATTGTTAAGGGTTTGGACACGCTAGAGGCAGGAAACATGTTCCCGATGTTGGGGGAGTCCAGAACCAGGGGCCACAGTTTAAGAATAAGGAGTAAGCCATTTGGGACGGAGACGAGGAAACACTTTTTCTCACAGAGAGTGGCGAGTCTGGGGAAATCTCTGCCTCAGAGGGTAGTGGAGGCAGGTTCTCTGGACACTTTCAAGAGAGAGCTAGATAGGGCTCTTAAAAATGGCGGAGTCAGGGGATAGGGGGAGAAGGCAGGAACGGGTTACTGATTGGGGATGATCAGCCATGGTTACATTAAATGGCGGTGCTGGCACAAAGGACCGAATGGCCTCCTCCTACACCAGTCTATTGTCCATTGTATGTTGTGTGCTTGGAAAACATTTGCCTCACCTCAGTCGAGAACGGCCAGCTGTGCCACGATGCGAGTCGGGAGACGTTAAATTGGTGAATTGGCGGCCGATCAGATGCTACTGATTAGCGGTGGTCAACTACCATAGGGCACCTTTGACAGAAAGCGAGTTTTGATCAAAGCTGTGTTTTGAAGTGCGCAGACTGATTTCCCCTTCCAGAGGGACAGAAGACACAGTTTATGTGCAGTGCAGCGTGATAATGTGACTACATTTATATGTGTGTGTTCTCACGTATGAATGGATGGTTAGCTGTAACGAGGTTATAGTTTATTGATTCATGCAGGTTACTTGAACTAACTGTTTTAAATTCAATGGGATGGATTGCATTGATCCTTGTGCAGGCCTTGCAGGTGGTGCCTGTGCTGGTCTCATAGCTCCCGGCACACTGCTGGTGTGACTGCCTTTGCTGCTCTGTGTTGAAGCGATTGGCATTAGCTACGATGCCCAGTCTAACGACCACGGTGATGGTGTCTAATTTGTCTAAGAATTTCGGAAACAGTTTTACAAAAACGCTGATTTATACAATCCGAAGAATATAAATGTTTAAAGATAATAACTTTAATTTAAAAACGCATGAAGCTGCAGCTGATTGATTCGAAATGTGGAAAAAACCTACCTAAAGAAAACAGAACCTTCCCCAAGCTTACCTTTCCAATGAAGGTTGGCAGTCCCATCATAGGGTTGCTCTGAGTTTGCCTTTTGATCGATGCACATTTAACTTTTGATTAGTAAGGGTGTCAGGGGTTGTTGCGAGAAGGCAGGGGTGAGAGGGAAAGATAGATCAACCAGGATTGAATGGTGGAGTAGAATTGATGGGCCGAATGGCCTAATTCTGCTCCAAGAATGTATGAACTTATGAGCTCCAATGCACCAATGACTGGGTGGGCAGAAGTTTGCACGCTGTATCTCTAAACTAAAAACGAAACTAATCTCTGGCCTTCGTCTACCATCAGTGAATCGAAAACCCTCCTCACCTGTATTAACCTATTACCTGCCAGACTTTGTCCTGCCCCTCCTCCCTTCCAGCTTTATTTCTTCCCCCCACAATCAATCTGTAGCAGGGACCCAAAATGTCACCTATGCATGCTCTCCAGAGATGCTGTCTAACCCACTGAATTATTCCAGCACCTTGTGTCTTCTTTTAGTTAATGAGCATCTGCAATTCATTACATCCACCGCAGAATACTTAGTTTGGGAAGCAAGTATGAATGTGCACCAGGTAGTGGCCTTACCAGTAATTCCCACTTCACATGAACAAGTTTAAAAAAAAGGATCTATATGCTCTTACATCTTTTCACTCAACATCTTGTCATTCATGAGGCATAGCTTGCCAGCATTTGAGAAAGCACTGATATAACTCCCTGCTAATAACTTGGGATCCTGTATACATTCAGATGCCAGGCAGTGCACTGGGGTAATTTTGTATTCGACCACAAGAGTATCAGACAAGTGGAAGTGGTATTCTTCTGACTGTAAAGATGAATGTTTCTCAAAAATGGTAGAAGTTTCTGATCATTATCATTTACTTACAGTGACTGGTAACTGGCTGCCTCAGTGTCAAAGGAAGACATAATCTGCATTACCCATCCTTAGATTTAATATGCTGGGTTTTTCAAAGCATCCCATTTATTCCTAGCTGTAGCTGTCACTGCAGCACTCTGTACAATGCCCACTGAAGCTCTCTCGGCACAGAGGAACATACAAAAGGAATAATGAAGTGCTGATTGCATTTCCAAATATGGAACCGTTGTACCAGATGAGAGCATGAAGTCTGTTCCCGATAAGTGGTATCAATTATTTGCCATTCAAGGAGTTTGTTCAGCCTCATGTTATATATTTAACTGCATGGCTAAGTGCAGTGAGGGAGAGTTCTGATAAATGTTAGTGTGCGTGTGTGTGTAGTCTTCAATATGTCCAGGTGTTTAAATGTACCTTGTTAACATGAAGAGAGGGATTGATTGAGGCTGAAGACGTTCTCGGCTGCACAGTGGCGCAGTGGGAGAGTTGCCAGAGACCCGGTTTCGATCTTGACTACAGATGCTGTCTGTATGGAGTTTGAACGTTCTCCCCGTGACCTACGTGGGTTTTCTCTGGGAGCTCCGGTTTCCTCCCACACTCCAAAGACATAAAGGTTTATAGACTAATTGGCTTCGGTAAAATTGTAAAATTGCCCCAAATGTGTGTAGGATAGTGTTAGTGTGCAGGGATCGCTGGTCGGCGTGGACTTGGTGGGCCAAAGGATCTGTTTCCATGCTGTATCTCTAAACTAAACTAAACATTCTATCCTTGTATAGGGTTGGAAGCTTCTATACTCAGGAGGTTTCTTCTCGTTGCTGCACGTTCACTAACTTTGGCAGAGAGGGTGTTTGGCTGATGTGTTCCGTGGCTTCAACTTTGCTTTGTTCAGCCAGATAGTGGCCCGCACATTTTAACAGGGCATGGCTGACATCAGCTCTGATTTCCTCCTCCCCCATTTACACCTGCTCCAAAGTAGCACATTTCCACAGTGGCAGGGTGGAAATTGGTTAAAGTCCAGTGTGGGAAATCTTCGGGAAAGGCCTGACATGTTTTAGTGTACAGAGTGGCTACTCAGCATAGTGTCATTTAGTTTATGTTAGTATAGAGATGCAGAGTGGAAGCAGGCTGTTTGGCCCACCTTGTCCGTGCCAACCTGCGATCACCCGTACACTAGTTCTATCCTGCACACTAGGCACAACTTATTTTTTCAGAAGCCAATTAACCTACCAACCTGCACATCTTTGGAATGTGGGAGGAAACTGGAGCACCCGGAGAAAACACAGGGCGAACATCCAAACTCCGTACAGACAGCACCATGGTCCGGATTGAACCGGGTCTCTGGCGTTGGAAAACAGCAACTCTACTGCTGCATCACAGTGCCTCTTCTTAAACACCAAACGGCCATCCAACAAATCAGTCTGATGAATCTCTGTTGCACTCCTTCTGTGGCAAATATTCCTGTTTTTAAGATAAAGGGACGCAACACTCCAGGTGTCACCAGTGTCCTATATAAATTTAGCAAGACAACTTTCTCAATTTCTGATTCCATCTTTCCCTTTCTGGATGCTTCTACCTCCATCTACTCCTCCATTAAGGGCGACACGGTGGCACAGCGGTAGAGTGGTAGAGTTGCTGCCCTACAACGCTTGCAGCGCCAGAGACCCGGGTTTGATCCCGACTACGGGTGCTGTCTGTATGGAGTTTGTACGTTCTTGCCGTGACCGTGTGGTTTTTCTCCAAGAACTTGGTATATGTGTAAAATTGTCCCTAGAGTGTGTAGGCATTGTGTTAATGTGCGGGGATCGCTGGTCGGTGCTGGCTCGGTGGGTAAAAGGGCATGTTTCCGTGTTTTATCTCTAAACTAAACTAAACTAATCTCAGGTGATAGGCTAACAACTAATATCCAACACAAGCTACTGACCACTTATTTATCAATTATTCTTTGTCCAACCTTGCCTCCTCTATTCCATTCTTCCAGTTCTTCCATGTCAGTCATATTTGCTCCAATGATGAGACTTTCTATACAGGTGCTTCTGAAACATCTTCCTTCTTCCTTTCCCTAGCTTCCATTCCACCATTGTTAGCAAAGCTCAAACCACACCTCATCCATTTCCTGCTCCTGTGCTCCCACCCCCTCTTTTCTAGGACAGAAGGAGTGAGTACCCCGGTCCTTCACTTTCCCCGCCACCAACCACCCCATTGAATGAAGTCCCCCGCAATTTACACCACCATGAAAAGAGATTCCTCCACCAGTCACAATTTCCCCTCTCCCTCAGCATTTTGTAGAGACTGTCCTCTTAGCGATTCCTTGGTTCAGCTTTAGGTTCCCACTAGCAACCATCCCTTCTCACGCCATTCCCTTGCAAACACAGGCGATGCAACACTAGTCCTTTCAACTCTTCCCTCTCCATCATCCAGGGATCCAAATTGGCTTCTCGGGTGAAGGAATGATTCACTTGCACTTTCTCCAGTCTGGTGAACTGCAGTCTGTGTTCACAATGTGTTAAGTCAGGAATTGCAGATGTGGGTTTACACCGAAGATAGACACAAAATGCTGGAGTAACTCAGCGTGACAGGCAGCATCCCTGGAGAGAAGGAACGGATGACGTTTCGGGTCGAGAGCCTTCCTCAGTCTGAAGAAGGGTCTCGACACGAAACATCACCCATTCCTTCTCTCCAGAGATGCTGCCTGTCCCGAGGTGTTCACAATGTGGTCTCCTCAACCATACGGCTGACCCTGAGCATTTGTCATACTTTAATTATTCTCCATTCCATTGCTGTTCACACTTATTGCTCTGCTGTGTGGCATCCTGCACTACTATAATGAGGCCTAAAGCCCGCTGGAGAAATGACATGTCCTCTCAGTCTGGGCAAGTCCAGCTGTCTGGGCTCATTATTGAATTCTGCAACTGCAGGTAACTTCATTTCTCTCTGTATTAGTTGTCCCTCTATGATTTTGCGTTTTTTTTGCTTTTTTTTTGTATTTTCTTCACTGGGAGTGGAGAATATACATAACCTGAACTGTCGGCTATGTCTAGGAAGGAACAGCAGATGCTAGTTCAAACCGAAGATAGACACAAAATGCTGGAGTAACTCAGCGAGAGAGTGACAGGCAGCCTCTCTGGAGAGAAGAATGACGAAGAAGGGTCTCGACCCGAAACGTCACCCATTTCTTCTCTCCAGAAATGCTGCCTGTCCCGCTAGTTTAAAGGAGATGTGCGGGGCAAGATTTTCATACTGAGGGTGGTGAGTGCCTGGAACTCGCTGGTGGGGGTGGTGGTGGACGTAGATACAATAGTGGCAATTAAAATAATTTTGGATAGGCTTATGGATATGCAGGGAATGGAGTGATGTGGATCATGTGCAGGCAGACAAGAGTTGATCTTAACATCATGTTTGGCACAGACGCTGTGGGCCGAAGGGCCTGTTGCTATGCTGTAGTGTCTATGTTCTATGTTTTCATTTTCTATCTTTAATTTCCCTTGTCAGCCATGGATAGACTACTTTTCCTATTGGGTTTTTGTGAGTCAAAGGGATATACTGTAGATTTTGCTCACTATCTTGCAGTATTTCTTTTAAATGCTGGGCATATCTTGTTCACAGTCGTACCTTTTAATGTGCCTTCCCAATCAATCACAGCCAACTTGCTTCTCACGCCTTGTTTAGATTTAAGGGCTGTGTTTCACATAGGGCTGCATAATTTTCAAACTCAGTGTAAATTTCTAACATGTCAGAGCCGATCTTCCTCACAGCAAGAATTTTAATTCACCCTCTCACATTTCATAACTCAGAATCTGTAATATCTTGTTTCCTGTTGATTTCTCAAAACTTTTCATGTATATTTCATGAAGTTGTTCACAACTATTAATTGGAATCTGAGGGGACACTTTTAAGAGGAACCTGAGGGGCAACTTCGTCACACAGAGGGTGGTCTGCACATGGGACGGGCTGTCAGCGGACGTGGTTGAGGGAGGTCTGATAGCAGCATTTAAAAGATACAGATGCATAGATGGGAATAGATTAGAGGGATTTGGGTCAAATGCAGGCATAGACGGGTGCTGTACTCGGCATGGATGATTTGGGTTGAGGTGCCTGTTTTCAGCTGTACAGTATGACTATTATTAAGATACATGGCTTTACTCAAGTAAAAACCTTCTGAGTTTTAGTCAGGAAATTGAAAACTGAGTGTAATTCTGAACATGCGTACGAAAGAACTGCAAATGCTGGTTTAATCTGAAGATAGACACAAAATGCTGGAGGAACTCAGCGGGACAGGTACCATCTCTGGAGAGAATGAATGGGTGACGTTTCGGGTCTGAGGAAGGGTCTCGACCCCAAACATCACCGTTTCCTTCTCTCCAGAAATGCTGCTGTCCCCTGAGTTGCTCCAGCATGTTAGGTCTATCTTCGTAGTTCAGAACTTGATGAATTATGTTTATCAGCTTGTTCCAAAGCCCACCCTTTGGACCCATCTTCACAGCTCATGTTTGACTAGTCATAGCATTACTTTTATTCAGTTATTATTATTTTTTAAATGCTTGTTTTCCCTGTCCCGATCATTCTTACTATTTGCCTTGTATCCAAATGTTCCAGATCTTATGATGGTACGGTTCAAGGCAGTGGCAATGTGTTAAAAAAAAATAGCCTTGAGCTTATTGGATAGTAGTACAGGGGTGAAGGGCTGAATAGCCTCTTTCTGCTTCTATCTCCCAGTCTTTGTCTTATATTTCCAAGCTGTTCTAACAAAGAGATTTGTATTGTGTCTGTGTAGTTGTAGCCTAAACGAGTATTTTTCCCATTCTGATCTCTTGCCTCAAAGTATTTGTTAGTGTTGTTGTTTAATTATCAGGATGGCTATTAACTAGATTTATCGGCCTTAACCTTCACTGATTTATATGTTAGTAAAAAGAAGGCTTATCCGATTTATGACTTTCACTTTCCATCTGACAGGCTTCCTTAAATGTTAAAAATTGAAAAATAATGTAACTATAGGAAGGCAGTTTTAATCACCCTTCTGTGACATCTACTCATGAATCCCGCAGTGGCCACTATCCCAACAAGGGCTGGTCATGTCTCCAATAAAATTCAGAATGAATTGTTAAAAAGCAGCGATCCATGCGTTTTCCTCGCTGCCCCTTCCACCAAATTATGAAAGTTTGAATAGGATTGATCTGAAACCAGTGAGAAGAGAATTCACGGTCACACATTTGTCACAGGGTAAGTACTCAAAATGCCCGATGAACTGCTGATGTTGAGTGCCTCCCAATATCTCCTTCCTGGTGAACTAATTTGTTGCCCCTTCTGACTGATTGCTGTCAGTGTCTGGACATAGTTGTGGTTCAGTCTTGTCCTGTGGTGGTGAGATGTTCTATTGGACCCATTGGATTTATTTTGTTCCTGCTGATGCCAAACAACTGTGGTTTAACATAGAACATACTGTAGAACTCTACAGCACAGGAGCATACCCCATGGCCCTCAATGTTTTTGTTGAAAATGATGCCAAATTAAACTGATCTCATCTGCCTACATGATCCATATCCCTCGATTCCTTGCACTTCTGTGTGCCTATCTAAAAGCCTCTTAAACGCCACTACTGTATCCACCTCCACCTCCACCCCTGGCAATGCATTCCAGGCCCCCACCACTCTCTGTGTAAAAAGCCTCTCCATTAAACTTTCTCTGTTAAACGTTTCCCCCTCTCACCTTATGCCCTCTAAAAGTCCATCCGGGGGAAAAAGTTCTGATCTATGCCTCTCATAATTTTATACACTTCATTCAAATCTCCATTTTACTAGGACTTTGTCTGAAATGAACACATTAAGGATATGTTCCAGGCAACTACCTTTGCTTGGGAAACTCCTCTGGTGACACCAGAGTCAGAAGATATGCCCGTGCTGTGTCAGGTCTTGGGCAGCTTGCCACGAAACACATTGCAAAGGCATGAAGATGTAATGAGGTGTCTCATTAGTGGAACTTGTAAGGAACATAATGTGCTGCCTGTCCACTTGGAGGAAGCCACCGCCAGGTGATGGGTTGTTAATGCCGACCCTGAGGTTAAAATGTTCGAGCACAGATTGGATCCGCTTTTCCAGCATCTGTCTTTCCCACAGTCAACAAAGTAATTAAAATAAATCATTTTTTTTTATTTTAGAGCTCACTTTCTACTTCGGAGCTCCTAAAGTCCGAGGCAGCTAACTTTATGGTCAGAACTGAACCCAGGTTGCTGCTGCTTTGAGACACTAGCAGGAGCAGTAGTGCCACTGTGCAGCCTAATTTGGGTCGACACCCCTTCCTCAGTAGTGGAAACGTTGACTGCTTCTTTCACCTCAAATGCTGCCCGACGTGCTGTGTGTTTCTGGCATTTAGAGTCATGGAGTCATAACAGTGTGGAAACAGGCCCTTCGGCCCAATTTGCCCACACTGACCAACATGCCCATCTACATTAATCCAACTTGACTGCATTTGGCCCATATCCCTCCAAAACTGTCCTATCCATGTATCTGTCCAAAAGTTTCTTAAATGTCGCAATACTACCTGCCTCAACTACCTGCTCCGGTAGCTCATCCTATACACCCACCACATTCCTGATTTTCCTATTAAATAATTTCCCCCCTCACCTTGAATTTATGTCCTCTGGTTCTTGATTCCCCTACTCAGGGAAAGACACTTTCTGCGTCTACCTGATTTAGGGTGGTCACGGTGGCGCAGTGGTAGACTTGCTGCCTTACAGCGAATGCAGCGCCGGAGACCCAGGTTTGATCCCCACTATGGGTTCTGTCTGAATGGAGTTTGTACATTCTCCCTGTGACCTGCATTGGTAAATGTAAAAATTGTCCCTAGTGGGTGTAGGATGATGTTAATGTGCGGGGATCGCTGGTCGGTGCGGATCCGTTGGGCCGAAGATCCTGTTTCCGTGTTATATCTCTAAACTAAACTAAACTAAACTAGTCCTCTCATGATTTTGTACGCATTTATAAGATCATCCCTCCCCTCATGCTCCTGCGCTCCAAGGAATAGAGTCCTAGCCTGTTTAACCTCTCCCCATAACTCAGGCCCTTGTGTCCGAGCAACATCCTCGTAAATCTTCCTCTGCACTCTATCAAGCCTATGTTATTGTTTCATTAAACAATATTGTGTTTTACCGAACAGTGAAAGACCCGGATTGAGTGGATGTGGAGAGGATGTTTCCACAAGTGGGAGAGTCTAGGACCACAGGGCACAGCCACAGAATAAAAGGATGTACCTTTAGAAAGGAGATGAGGAGGAATTTATTTTGTCAGAGGGTGATGAATCTGAAGAATTCATCGCCACAGACTTTGGTGGAGGCCAATTGGATATTTTTATAGTTGCTGATGAGTAACGCCGTCAAATGTTACGGAGAGAAGGCAGGAGAATGGGGTTGAGAGGGAAAGATAGATCAGCCATGATGGGCCGAATGGCCTAATGCTGCTCTTATGACTCATGAACATGTGAACACTATCTTGTTTGTTCCAGAAGCTAGTTTCAATTCCAGTGCTTGTCAACAGATTACAAATGTGTTGTCTTCCCGGTTACATTGTGTTTTCTATCCAGTTGTGGAAATGGGTATTGTTCGGATAGAATGGCATGCAGTTGTCAATTTAACACAAAGAGCTGCATGCATCTGTAGCACGGTTCGGAAAAGCTGCGGCCACTGTAAGAATCATGTGAGATATATTACTCAAGTCAAGACAGGGCGACAAACAATTCAGAATTCCACACTTAAGCCGCTGGTAATCTTGGCCCAGTTGGACCTGGAATACAGTATATCGAATAGACTTTGTACTCTGCAGTACAATGCAGAAAAACTTCCTCTGCTCGCGCAGTTTACAAAAGTAGAATGGGGTTTAAGGGAAAGGAGAAGATTAATGCAACAGTTCTATCCAGACTGACGAACAACAGTATAATCGTGCAGCACAGGTGGAATTATTGTGTGTCGTGGCTCATTGAATGCATTGTCTGAATAAATATGAATTGTCAGTGAATAAATGTAACACTTCACAGTTAACTGCATTACATTATAGCTGCCTCTTTAAGCTCTTTTTGTCTGTTAGCAACCTGTTTCTTATTCACCCTGTTGCGAGGTTTTGATGCACCCAAACAGTTAAATTGCAGTTCTTCGATCCAACCAAGTCACTTTTTCTCATCACTGTTTTAATTCCAATTCCTTCAGAAATGACTAAAATATCTGGTTGATGCATCTAATTGGCTGTCATTATTTTTGACTTCTTAGTTTAGTTTATTAATGTCACGTGTACCAAGGAACAGTGAAGAGCTTTTATTTGTGTGCTTTCCAGTGAAAGAAAGGATTATGCATGAATACAATCAAGCCATTCACAGATAAAGGATAAAGGTTACAACATTTGGTGCAATCCAATAAAGTCCAATAAAATCTGATTAAAGACAGTTCAAAAATCTCCAATGAGGTAGATGGGAGGCCAGGCCCACACTCTAGCTGATGAGAGGACCGTTCAGTTGTGTGATAACAGTTGGGAAGAACTGTCCTTGAATCTGGAGCTATACGTTTACAAACTTCTGTACCTCTTGCCTGATGGGAGAAGGGAGAAGAGGGAGTGAATGGGGAGAGACTGGTCCTTGATTATGCTGTTGGCTTTGCCGAGTTTTCTTTACCCCTTTCCTTGACGATTTTGACACCCATTTACGACCTCTTCTATCCTAATGTTCTTCCACTGAAACTATCTCCGCTTATCCTACTTAATTTCCCAGAAATGGATACAACATTGCTTCTCTTCCTTATTGCAATTGACACAGAGTGCTCGAAAATGTAAACAACATTTTTGGAGACATACCCATAATGCGCGTTTACCCAAGAGCTCTTTTTAAAAGAGCTTTTTAAAAAAAAAAAACTCGTGGTAAGTACGTAGAATGCACGTAGCGGGTACTTTGGAACTTGTGGATGTCTCGTAGCGGCTCATAATGCTAACAGCAGGTACTCGGGTACTCAACACTGTGAAAAATGTCCAAGAGTAAAAAAAAAACTCGTGATGAAGTACCACAAGTTTGATTTTTTTTAAACTCAGGAGAGCTCTTGGGTAAACTCGCATCGTGGGACAGGGGCTTTTACCCCTCTACCTCTCCCCACCCCCCCCCCCCCCCCCCTCCCCGGTATCTACAATTTGGTCTAATTGCTGTTCTTTATTGTTACTTGTACAATAGATTTTATATTTATTTCAATTTTGTTCTTCAGATTTATTCCTATTTTTCTACAGGGGAGCACCCCCAGGAAACATTGTTTATTGACATTTATTCATTCTTATAATTCTGTATATGGTTGTACAGTGTAAAGGCAGACAGTCCAGTTCTTTTTCAGTGCTTTTCTACTCTTTGAATAGAGTTCCTAACTAAATGCAGGAATTTGTTACAGAGGAGGAATTTGTGGTTATCGGGTGGGAGTGTCATTGTTATCTTATATTTCAATATCTTACTGATCATCGTATTAGAAGTACAATGTGGCACAGTGCACAGCGGTAGAGTTGCTGTCTTACAGCACCAGAGACCTGAGTTTGATTCTGACTATGGATGCTGTCTGTGCAGAATTTGTACATTCTCCCTGTAACCCTGTGGTTAATCTGGTGTCCTTCCACACTCCAAAGAGATGTACAGGTATATAGGTTAATTGGCTTTGGTAAAAATTGTAAATTGTCCCTAGTGAGTAGGATAATGTTAATGTTTGGGTGATCACTGGTTAGAGTGGATTCGGTGGACCGAAGGGCCTGTTTCCATGTTGTATATCTAAAGTAACTATTCACCAGAAAGGTTGCACTGTAAATGTGCAAGTCAGAGGATATAATCACTCGGGTATGCGGTAGTTAGTTCTGCTGCCTCACTGCTTTAGAAAACCAGGTTTGATTCTGATCTCTGATGTTGACTTATGGTGTTTGCATGTTCACCCTGTGACTACATAGGGTTTCAACAGATCACAAAGATGTGCTGGTAGGCCAGTTGACCACTATGAATTATTCCTAGTGTAGTTAAGAAGTAAAACCACTGAGGGAGAACTCACGGGTGTATGAGAGATAATACGTTGCAGAACTTCAGGGGGAAAAGGAATGGAATCTCGGAATTGGCCATCCTCAATTTTGCATCCCTTGTAGATGATCTCTCTCTTCAAATGTGCAGACATTCCTTACTTAATTGAAGTGTCATCTTGTATTACATGTTATTAGGTCATAAGTGTTAGGAGTAGAATTAGGTCATTCGGCCCATCATATATACTCCGCCATTCAATCATGGCTGATCTATCTCTACCTCCTAACTGCATTCTCCTGCCTTCTCCCCATAACCTCAGACACCTGTACCAATCAAGAATCTATCTACCTCTGCCTTAAAAATATTCACTGACGACCTCTACAGCCTTCTGTGGCAAAGAATTCCACAGATTCGTCACCTAAATACATTTCTCCTCATCTCTTTCCTAAAAATACATCCTTTAATTGTGAGGCTATGACCTCTCGTCATAGACTCCCCCACTAGTGGAAACATCTTGTGTCCAGTTTCCTGGTGACGTATTTGATACCATAACCATCTAATTCAAAAGGGAGAATGCAACAACTGAGTCACAACTGACAGGTATAGAAAGACACATACTCTTCATGATAGCTCTGTAGGTCTTGGGTCACAGTCATACAATGGCCTGGCACCATCAATTAGGCAAGGACAGAATCGTTTAGAGGCTGTTATCCTTGCCTTCTGATATAATTAAACCTGCCCCATCATTAGTCATGTGCAACATGGCATTAATTGCCATTTCCTGGTTCCGTCAATAATCACAAAGCACCATTTGATTCTTAAAACAAACTGAACTGTCAGGTGGTCATGCTTCAGTGATTATTTTTTTGTGGTCATTTGTCAAAGAAGGATTGCAGAGCTGAGGGGGAATAACCCCATCACGGTTGGTAATGCATTAGGTGTAAGCCAAAAAAGCACAATGTGTGTTTATTACATTTTAAAACTTTCCACCCTCCAAACTCCCACTACTCATTTTTGTCACTGGGGTAAGTTTCAGAAGTTGGTTTGTATTTAACTTCTCCATTTTAACTCAATCCAGAAGTCAATGCCTTCTCACATGTATTTTCCATTTCCCCCAAATTATTCATATGGCCTTCCTTGGCCTTCCTTGATCTCAGCTTGTCAGCTTGTTCTTATCTCCTCTCTCCCTCATCTGCGTTCATATTTAACGCAACAATGCTGAACAAGGCCGTCAGCATCCATAAAGACCCCTCACACCCTTGTAATGGACTGTTCGAACTACTTCCCTCCAGCAGACGTTACAAGGCCTTCTACGCCCGAACCTCCAGACTCAGAAACAGCTTCATTCCCAGAGCTATAGCGGCTCTGAACCGGCCCTGCTGAGTGCCCCCCATCCCACCTGGACTGTCTCCCTCAGATGGTCACGTCGCACAGTTTATTTATTTTATTTTTTTTGACATCGGTTGGAAGCTGCATACCAAATCTCGTTGCACTAATGTGCAATGACAATTTAAAAAAAAAAAAAAAGATATTATTATCAGATCAACGACCTTACAAAGCCTGGTCCACTTCTTCACTTCTCTCTCGCTGAGGCATTTACTCCTGAATTCTGTGCTAAATTTTCCACTAAACACATGATTTGTCGGCTTTCAACAGCTTGGGTACTTTACTGGAGACATCACTTTACTTTGGATATACAGCCCAGATACAGGCTCCTTGGGCCACAGAGTCGCTGCCGACCAGCGATCACACCTTACACTAGCACTGGCCTACACACAAGGGACAATTTACAATTTACAGAACCCAATTAACCGACAAACCTGTACACCTTTGGAGTGTGGGAGAAAACCGGAGCACCCAGAGAAAACCCCCGTGGTCATAAGGAGAATGTACAAATGTGTGTGTGTGGGGGTGAGGCTAAAAGCTGGAAGGGAGGAGGGGCAGGACAAAATCTAGCAGGTAATAAGTGGACACAGGTGAGGGGAACTTTTGATGGTTGGCCAAAGGCGTGAGATAAAAAAACAGAAGGCGTGAGCCAAAAAGATGGAAGAGTTGCAAATTATGAAGCTGGAGGAAGGCATGTAGGTGGAAGGGGAGGGGAAGAGAAAGGGGAGAAATGGGTGCAAGTCTAGGTGGGGCATAGGAGAGCGAGGGAAGGGGGGGAAGAACGGGGAAGGGAGTGGGTTGCAGAAGATTCCGGATGATCAGCCATGATCATATTGAATGGCTCGAGGGGAACACCCTTGTTCCGTTTGGGGGAAAGGGGAGCGAGGGAAGTGACAGACGACATCTTGAACACTGGATCTAGAGATATTATGCAAAGTCCAGAGCACTGGTAATTCAAAGTTATCAGAGACTCTGGGTCAGACCCTAAACATGGGGGTGCAGCACACTAGTAGAGTAGCTATTGGAGCACATTGGAAGCAACGTTGGTTGTGACCTGAGATTGCAGCTTGATGCTTCACACTGGTTTTCCCAGTTGGGAGAACCGTGCAGTTGTCAGATCGTCACCTCTGCAATAAAAATTTCCGCACTTCTGTTTTTCCAAACAAAACTGCAGTCTTGTTTCTGAATCCCATGTCACACTTTGTAAGGCTGAGACTTCACACGCAATGTTAAGCTATTTAGCTCTTTAGCTATTTATCTATTTAGCTGGTCACTGTGAATTGGGAATGCACAGAGCTATATCTTTGCAGGGTTGTGTGCTTGCACCCTTCATGTTCCTGGGCAGATCTGTGCATCCACATGCATGGCCTCACAGTGTCCGAATGGAATCCTTGACATCTGTGATGCGTGTTATTTATAATATAGTATTAGATACACAATGGACCATTTGCTCTCTCCATACTAAGTAATTATTTTCCATGTGAGTTCCATTCTTTCCTGATCTATCTGGAACAGCATGGACCGCTACTGCATCCTCCCTCATATTTCTGACCTAGTGTTTCTCTATCGGTGTCCACTTCCTCTGGCTGAGCATTCCTCTCTCCTTATTTCTCATTCAGTTTGCTTTGAATTTCTTATTTTAGTTCATGGGGACTCTTATAGATTAATGGTTTCTAATTTTGTCCTTCCCCACAGGTAGAAACATTCTCTCAGTTCCACGCAAACACATCATAAGCTTAAAACCTTCCATTAGATCCCTTCTCAGCTTTCAATTTTAAAGAAAAAAAGAACGTCAGTGTTCTGATAATTATAATCCCACACCACTTGTAAATCCATTTTACCCCCTGTAAAGTCTCCATGCCCATTTTACGATGCGTTCATCAGACACACACAGAATTTCAAGTGTAGCTTTACAAAGTTCAACTCAAGAAAAGGCACAAAGTGCTGGTGTAAAGGGCCTCTCCAACTTGGCGATTTTTTTCGGCATCAATGACTAACGTATCACGTCATTGAAAAATTTGCGTATAGAAGCGCGGTGTTTTTTTAAGTGTCGCAACATTTTTTTGTCGCTGCTGGATTTTGAAATGTTCAAAATGTTCAAAATCTCATGCCATTTTTACGGTCTTATTAACCTACATCGTTTCTTATGATGATTTTGTATTTTGATTCTCATTTTTGCATTTATATATGACTTCCATATTTTTTCTCTCCAAAATGTAATACTGCACTCTTATAACCATATATAACCATATAACAATTACAGCACGGAAACAGGCCATCTCGGCCCTACAAGTCCGTGCCGAACAAATTTTTTTTCCCCTTAGTCCCACCTGCCTGCACTCATACCATAACCCTCCATTCCCTTCTCATCCATATGCCTATCCAATTTATTTTTAAATGATACCAATGAACCTGTCCTTTGTATCTCTATTCCGTGAGTTTAAACATGGCTTTTTAAGGAACAGATTGCATTATTGATCCAGTGTTTAATTCATTTTCCATCGCGTTGAATGAACATTTTTCCACTTCCCACTCCATGAAAGTCGTCAGCAAATTTTGAATTATGTTTGGATTCCAAAGTCTAAATTGTTAGTGCAGTCGCAAACAAGAGTTGTCCCAGCAGCGATCCTTGTAGGATTCCCTTTGTACCTTCTGCCATTCGCAGTGTCATCCTTTCCCCCTTCTCTTGTCTTTCTCTGTCGCCAGCTAGCATTCCATCCTGCTGCTACTGAATGTGTGAAAGCAAGCAGTTATCCGAGTATTTGGTCCTGGCTCTCCACTTCGCAGTTGAACAGTGAAATGTTGTCTGTCAGCAGGTTAAGCAAGTGCTTTACTGGTAAAATTAATCAGACAGAAACTGGTTTTTGGTAGCAACTTGACAGTCGCCGACAGTCGCCTGAAAAATCGACTAAGTGGGACAGGCCCATTAGAGTCATAGAGTGATAGAGCGTGGAAACAGGCCCTTCAGCCCAACTTGCCCACACCAGCCAACATGCCTAGCTACACTAATCCCACCTGCCCACGTTTGGTCCATATCCCTCCAAACCTGTTCTATCCATGTACTGGTTTAACTCTATCTTAAATGCTGGGATAGTCCCTGACTAAACTACCTCCTCTGGCAGCTTGTTCCATACACCCACCCCCTTTGTGTGAAAACATTACCCCTCAGATTCCTATTAAATATTTTCGCCCCTGATGTACATATGTCCTCTGGTCATCGATTCACCAACTCTGGGCAAGAGACTGTGCATCTACCCGATCTTTTTCTCTCATCATTGATGCTTGATGCTTCTTGATGCTTTGAAATACATTTGGAGTGGGGAGAATGCAGGAGACAAAAGCCATTGTAACGCTTTAGCGGTGCATGAGAAACCAGCCGACAAAAGCTGCAGATTTATTGATACAATGTTCCCGCTCCTTTCCAATTTATATGTAAATGAAATTGAGATCGCTGGGATTGATCCGTTTCTTTCTTGTGACAAAGCTAATCAGCTTTCACTGGGGACCCAGCCTATAATTATAAGATTGTGAATAGACTTGCATCCTAGACACTGGGAGAATGTCAACACACATCCTGACAAGAATAGAAGACTGACGTGAAAGCACACAGGAAATACTGGACGTACCATTATCTGGGTAATCCATGCATGAAGGGTCATAAGGTCATAAGGTCATAAGAGATAGAAGTAGAATTAGGCTATTCGGCCCATCGTCTACTCCAACATTCAATCATGGCTGATCTATCTCTCCCTCCTAACCCCATTCTCCTGCCTTTTCCCCATAACCACTGACACAATGTACTAATCAAGAATCTATCTATTACCTTAAAAATATCCATTGACGGCCTCCACAGACTTCTGTGGCAAAGAATTCCACAGATTCACCACCTGACTAAAGAAATTTCTCCTCTTCTCCTTCCTAAAAGAATGTCCTTTAATTCTGAGTCTTTGACCTCTAGTCCTAAACTCCTACTAGTGGAAACATCCTCTCCACATCCACTATATCCAAGCCTTTCACTATTCTTAAGGGTCAATAAGTCAAATTATTGCAACATCGTGAGCAGTTTTGGGCCACATATAGAGTCATAGTGATATAGTGTGGAACCAGGCCCTTCAGCCCAACTTACACACACCAGCCAACATGTCCCAGCTACAATAGTCCTACCTGCCTGCGTTTGGTCCATATCCCTCCAAACTTGTCCGATCCGTTTACCTGTCTAACTGCTTCTTAAACGCTGGGATAGTCCCAGCCTCAACTACCTCCTCTGGCAGCTTGTTCCATATCCCCACTACCCTTTGTGTGGAACAAGTTACCCCTCAGATTCTTATTAAATCTTTTCCCCTTCACCTTGAACCTATGACCTCGGGTCCTTGATTCACCTACTCTGGGCAAGAGATTCTGCATTTGAGGAAGGATGTGCTGGCATTGGAGAGGGTCCAAAGGAGGTTTATGAGAATGATTCCAGGGATGACTAGGTTAATGTATGAGGAGTATTTGAAGGCTCTGGGCCTGTACTTGCTGGAGTTTAGAAGGATGTGGAGGATCTCATTGAAAAGTACTGGATAATGAAAAGCTTAAATAGAGTGGATGTGGAGAGGATGTTTGCAGTATTGGGAGAGTCGAGTACAACAGGGCACTGCATCAGAATAAAAATTCTGTCTTTAAAATTGAGTTGAGGAGGAATTTCTTAAACCAGAGGCTGGTGAATCTATGGAATTCATTGCCACCGATGGCTGTGGAGGTCATCATTGGGTATTTTTAAAGCAGAGATTTATAGGGTCTTTGATTAGACAATAGACAATAGGTGCAGGAGTAGGCCATTCAGCCCTTCAAGCCAGCAATGCCATTCAGACCTTCTCTCACACCTCCCGCTGCTGAAAGACTCATCCATGCCTTCATCTCCTCCCGACTGGACTACTGCAACTCACTTCTCCTTGGCATCAGCTCCACCTACAACAACCGACTCCAACTGGTCCAGAACGCAGCCACCCGACTCATCACCCACAACAAATCCTGGCATCACATCACTCCAGTCCTCAAACAACTTCACTGGCTTCCCATCTCCCACCGGATCAACTACAAAATCCTGATCCTCACCTACAAAGCCCTCCACCATCTGCCCCCCATATCTCACTGACCTCCTCTCCCCCTACCAACCCTCACGGTCCCTCAGATCCACATCAGCCGGTCTCCTCTCCACCCACGTCCAACCTCCACAGTTTTGGGGACAGAGCCTTCTCCAGGGCAGCTCCCAGGCTCTGGAACTCCCTCCCCCAACTGATCCGCAATTCCGTGTCCCTTACCATCTTCTAGTCCTGCCTCAAGACCCATCTCTTCACCTCTGCCTATCCTTAGCCCCACGTCCCCCTCGCTTTTCATCTGTGCATTAATTGCCTCATATTGTGTTTTGTATTGAATTCTGTCTTTACTTTGTGTACTAGTCATGTCTCTACTATTTATTTCATTCCCCTTACATGTTTTTCCTCTACCTGCTAAATTTTTGTACGGTGTCCTTGAGACTTTTGAAAGGCGCCCATAAATAAAATGTATTATTATTATTATCATTATTCACCGTAATCATGGCTGATCATCCATAATCAGTACCCTGTTCCTGCATTCTCCCCATATCCATTGACTCTGTTATCTTCAAGAGCTCTATCCACCAAGATTAGTAAGGGTGTCAAAGGTTATAGGAAGAAAGCAGGAGAATGGGGTTGAGAGGGAAAGATAGATCAGCTGTGATCGAATGGCGGAGCAGACTTGATGGGCAGAATGATCTGATTCTGCTACTGTCTTATGGCCTTATCTGCAAAATTGGGGCAATTTCAATTATTTTCATATTCTGAACATGTTGTCTTAAATAGCAATAACTCACTAATTTAACCATAATCTGTTCGTCTTTTATATTTTAAAAGTTCTGCAATCTTAATAAATGGAAGTGTATTGTAAAGAACGAGATGATTTGTTACTTCACAGGCAGGTGGTATAGTGGTGCAGCTGGTAGAATTGCTGCCTCATAGCGTCAGAGACCAGGGTTTGATCCCGACCTTGGAAGCTGTCTGTAGAGTCTGCACGTTCACCCCTGTGACCATGTAAGTTTCCTCCCACGTCCCAAAGACAAGCTGATGTGTAGGTTAATTGGCCTCTGTAAATTGCCCCTAGTGTGCTGGGAGTGGGTGCAATAATTGGATAACATAAGAACTAATGTGAACAGGTGATTGATGATCAATGCTGACCCGATGGGCCGAAGGGCCCGTTTCCATGCTGTATCTCTTAACCAAGCCAAACAATACTAAACTCGTTTGCTCAGATGGGATTATTCACCCACCAAATAAATTCTATGCCCTGTAGAAACAAGGAACTGCGGATGCTAGCTTACAAAAAAAAAAGGCACTAAGTGCTGGAGTAACTCAGCAGGTCAGGCAGCATCCGTGGAGAACATGGATAGGTGACGATTTGGTTTGGGACCCTTCTTCTAACCAACTCTGCCTTATTGAAGAAATAACAAAGAACTGCAGATGCTGATTAATGCACAAAGGGATCTGTGCTATCTCCTTATACAATTGTCGCAACATTGACATGCTTTTTTTCAGAAAATATTTTGTCATTTGCAAAGCTGATAGTTTGGCCACGATGACTATGTTGCGCCCCTTTAGAGTCAATTAACAAATATAGCATGTAAGGCAGGTGTGAAAGGTGCAGCCTTTTCAAGTTGTTGTCTTCTGATCTTTTTAGGCAAGGCAGCATTTTCTTTGGGAGGGTGACAATGAATGAACACCCTCTCCCACTGAGAAAGGCTGCTCTCTCTGTCACAACTAATAGCTACCACTCTGAACTACAACTGATGACACAGAGCAGAGGAGACAGGGCTGACCTTCACGAGGAAGGAAACAGTTCCAATGTAAAGTGGATGAGAATGTGAGCAGATTTGAAATGTAAAACTGGAAGAAGTCAATGAGAAAGAACTGAAGCAGAAATCAAGGGCAAGGAAAAATCATTTAGCTCATCTCCATTTTGTGAAATTGTCGACTTGCCCAATTTAATATTCAATATCATCTCAACTCGACTGCCCAACATTCAAATACCATCTTAGATTTCCCTCATTTTGTTGATTCAGTTACCTTATCTCCATGTATTTCTGGACGTATCACTAAAGATTTTTGTATTCAATGATCTATCTCAGTTTTTAAAGTCTCTGTTTCTTTTCGATTCATTAGAGTATCATTGAAATTCACTGCATCCGTTTAATTTACTATAGGGTGGATGTGGAGAAACTGTCCGAGAATCTCAGATTACAGCGTAACTATTCGAAAATATGGTTTGTTCATTTAAAACAAGGATGAGGCCATTTTATTTCTCTCAGAGTGTTTGAACTATTCTTCAGAGGGTAGTAGCGGATGCTTGGAATTTTCCTAGGTCAGAGCTGGACAGATACCTGACTTACAATCAACATTATAGGCCCTGGGATCTTTCCTTCTCAAGGCTGCAGAGGTTTAGTATAGTTCAGCTTAGAGATACAGTGTGGAAACAGGCCCTTCGGCCCATCGAGTGATCAATGATCACCTATACACTAGCACCGTGTTATCCCAGTATCGCAACCTACACACAAGGGACAATTTACCAAAGCCAATTAACCTACAAACATGCACGTCTTTGGAAGGTGGGAGGAAACCAGAGCACCTGGAGGAAACCCACATGGTCACAGGGTGAACGTACTAACTCCGTACAGACAGCACCTGTAGTCAGGTGGAACCCTGGTCCCTGGCGCTGTAAGGCAGCAACCCCACCGCTGCTCCACCGTGCCGAACCAAAAGGACATTTATGAAACAATACTGATTGGCCACCCGGGGTTGGGGGAGGGGTGGATGGGAATTGTATCGGATCATTGATTCCTTAGTTCACGAGAAAACACAATAAACCTTGAACTGAGCCTATTTTCTGAAATCTGAATATTTAGAACATTTAAAGCTAATGAAAAATTAATTAAATGGAGAGCAGCAAGCGTTTAATGTTGCAGCATTCCCACTGAAAGTTTAATTTCTTTCCTTGACACACGTTTGCCTCATCAGTCTTTAGATTGGTGCAATGCCATTGCTGCCTAGGGTTCTTCTTAATGGACATTGTGTATTAAAATCACGAAGCATGGAGCCTGTAGGCACGTTGTGTACTTGCTGAGAACAACTGCTGTTTTTTACAATGTACATACGTTTTTTCCTCTTCTTTCCCTTTATTCTACTCTCCCACTCCCGTCCATTCTGCTATGCTCCTTCTTTCTTTCGTCTTTATTTTTCTCATAAAGTCACGTGCTCACAGTGGAACAGAACTCCATGGACCAGCCTGGATTCCTCAAACCTTTTACAAGTAATGACTCCAGGTGGGACTAGCATTGAGGGAACATCTTGGTCGTCATGGGCAAGTTGGGCCGTGGGGCCCTTTTCCATGCTGTATGACTACGACTCCATGCATGTAATGCCTCCTTGCTGAAAGAAGTCCGTACAGACAGCGCCCCTAGTCAGGGTCAAACCCAGGTCTCCGGCGCTGTAAAGTAGCAGGTCTACCGCTGTGCCACTGACCCTTCCATCCAAATAATGACTCCTACTCCATATCAACCACCTAATTGTAAAGCAGGTCATTCAGTGCCTAACTGTAAAATTGACTGATCTTCACACTTGAAGATTTGAAGGAGAAATTGCCTTTGCCAACAGGCCAACCTCACCTTGTTATCCCTCTGATGAGTTCCCGCTTGTCTCCTGGACCTAGAAATTGTTTCTGCCTCTTTGACGATGCTAATAATTACAGCTTTGCAAGTAGATTGAAATTCTTTGTCCCCTGTGAATGAGCTTCACAAAATAGACTAGGATCTAAATTAAATCTGGCACTTTATTGGGTACATCAATATTAAAGCTTGACATTTGCACTTTATTTCACATACCTGTTTTTTTAATTAAAATCTGAACCTCACAGTATTCAGTGTGTATTGGTATGTTCTCGGGGAGGCTTGATTTCACTACTTATTTGGAAATGCATATTTAAGGGCAAAATGGTTGAGAAGGGTGGGAGGAGAGACATTCACAAAGCATGATGGCGTGATAATAATGCACTGATGAATATCATTTAATTATATGTACAACAACTCTTTACAATTTCCACCATCGTTTCACTTGAAGGCAAGAGTCTTCAGATTGTTCAAGTCATAGCGTGGAGACAGTGCAGAGGAAATGTGGATTAACTAAAAATTATTGCCATCCCCTCATGTGGTTCTACATGCACTGATAGCTTCCTGATGAAGCGTCTTGGATTTCTGACGATGACTATGACATGAACCAGCTGAATTGTGTTTTCAGAGCTATTAAAACTTCCATCTTGGACGAGTTTAGATTAGAGATACAGCATGGAAACAGTCCCTTCGGCCCACCAAGTCCATGCTGTACAGCGATCCCCGCACACTAACTCCATCCTGCACACACTAGGGACAATTTACAATTTTACCAAGTCAATCATCGTACAAACCTGTACGTCTTTGGAGTGTGGGAGGAAACCGGAGCACCCAGAGAAAACCCATGCAGGTCACGGGAGCATCGTACAAACTCTGTACAGACAGCACTCATAGTCAGGCTTGAACCCAGGTCTCTGGCGCTGTAAAAACCCTGTCCCACGGTACGAGTTCATTCCATTAGCTCACCCGAGTTTTAAAATATCAAACTCGTGGTAAGCATGGAGAATGAATGTAGTGGGTACGTCGGAGCTCAGGGGTGTCTCTTAGCGCTAACGGCAGGTAAGCATGGGAAGACGCGTGAAGATTTTTCAAAATGATGAAAAATGTCCATGAGAGCCCCGAGTACCGACGAGTGGCCATTACCGTAAATCTCCGAGTTCGAATCAGGGCAAACTCGGGAGAACTCTTGGAATGATCTCATACCACGGGACAGGGCTTTAAGGCAGCAATTCTACTGCTTTGCCACAGTGCCACTGTTCTGATTTTTGACGGGTTTTAGGAGGAACCGGATAGCAAACTACATTTACAAACTCCTCTGTGTTCATCATTTTTAAGAAGGAACTGCAGATGCTGGGAAACCGAAGGTAGACAAAAATCCTGAAGAAACTCAGCGGGTGAGGAGCAAAGGAAATAGGCAATGTTTCAGGCCTATTTCAGTCTGAAGAAGGGTTTTGGCCCGAAACGTTGCCTATTTTGTTCGCTCCATAGATGCTGCCTCACCCGCTGAGTTTCTCCAGCATTTTTGTCTACCTTCTGTGTGCATCATTCTGGGTTTGTGTTCCAGGCAGTGGAATGAAAATGTAGTTTGTTTGATAGTTCAAGAGGTCATAGAGTCATAGAGAGCCCACTGGATTTTCTGCCAGATTCTGTACTTGAGTCAAAATCTTATGAATGTTTATCTTTGAGATACCCCGGCCTATGGTGGAATGATCATAACTGCAATACAGTATATTTTGATATGTCTGGTATACAGTTAGGTGCATCACAACTTTGCCTGAACTCCCTGTGGATCCTAAAGCATGTGGTAGAAGGGCATGGAGATGGGTGCTACCGTATCTGGGATACCACCTCAAATTTGGTATGGATGGTTGCAGTATTCGGGCTGGCTGTAGAGTTTAAGGGGTGGTGGCAGATGGCAGGGTTGCTGTTGGGGACTGCGATTTGGGAAATTGTGGGTCTGTGGGTGGCACGGTTCGTGATAGGAGGCAAGATTAGGAGCTTGGGATGATTACAGGTTTGGGGTGAACCTTTAATCAGCTTTGACTTTGGTGGGCATGGGGGCTGGTGGGACAGATCAATGGGATGGGAGCAAGGGATAATGGGAAGTAAGACACAAACCTAACCTGGGTTCGAATCTAGGGTTGCATTGGGAAGACCAGTTGCACCACGAGTGTCTATCAAAGGTTGCTTCGTGAACAGTGTGGTCCAAATACTCCTGCAATGCACGAAACAGTGTGTTGCATAGAGAATGAAGCCAAGCTCTCTGTACCTGAGATAGACACAATGTGCTGGAGCAACTCAACGGGTCAGGTAGCACCTCTAGAGAAAAAGGATGGGTAACATTTCTGGTCGGAACTGTTCTTCAGACTGAAAGTAGAGGTTGGGGGGGGGGGGGAACTGGTGAGAAAAGGCCAGCACAGAGGGGGAGCAGTGAGAGAGTGTGTTGCAGAACTCCCATCGGAGAGAGGAGGAGAACTTCTTCAAAGCGGGCATACCTTGAGGCGATTTCACGCTGGAGCAGAGGGTGGGGGGTTCAGGATGAAGGAAAATGTTGGAACAAGTCAAGGTCAGCAATAGATGCTGCCTGACCCGCTGAGTTACTCCAGCATTTTGTGTTTATCTTCGGTATAAACTGGTATCTTCAGTTCCTTCTGACACTCTCTGTGCTGGAACTGACATTAGTGTGCACGAGGGACTTTCCCCTGGTGTAACGGCCCAGCCTCAGTTCCTCAGGTATGCTCACAAGCGGAGGATGGTTCCAATAGTGTTTCATAAAATGAACCGTATTCCTCTCATCTGATACCGGTTTATGATTGGCGTCATCTGTCCACTTTGTGAGACAGCCTCTCGCCAACGACAAAATGGGAGCACATTGTTCTAACATTGAAGCAGAAAATGGCAGCACGTAAAAGACTGGAAAAAAGGTGAAAATTGTAATATCTGAAATAATTCAACACTGGTTTCTCAATGATTTATGACATTAAATCGCAAAGTACAAAGCTTAAAGATTTATTCGTAAACTGAAGAGTGTGATAATAGTTTGCCAATTTATTTAAAGGTTTATTTCTGGAATAGCGCAATGTGCTGAAAAGTAATTTTAACAACTCTGATGCATCCAGCATATTCATGCAACCAGTATCTCCAGTGTATGCTGGGAGGTTTGGTGTAACTGTAATAGGTTAGGATGCGCAGTCTTGATGCTTTGTGCCGGGAGACCATTGAAAGAGGTTGCATCACAGTGCAAAGCACGCATCCATTACCTGACCACTAGTGAAAGGCTTAGACAGACTGGATGTGGAGAGGATGTTTCCACTAGTGGGAGAGTCCAGGACCAGAGGTCATAGCCTCAGAATTAAAGGGCGTTCTTTTAGTAAGGAGATGAGGAGAAATGTCTTTAGTCACAGTGTGGTGAATTTGTGGAATCTTTGCAACAGAAAGCTGTGGAGACCAAGTCAGGGGTTTTAAGGCAGAGATAGATAGATTCTTGATTAGTACGGGTGTCAGAGGTTGTGGGGAGAAGATAGGAGAATGGGGTTAGGAGAGAGAGAGAGAGAGATCAGCCATGATTGAATGGCGGAGTAGACTTGATGGGATAAATGGCCTAATTCTACTCCAATCCCTTATGACGAAAACTAAAGCTCTATCTGTTCTTTAGATTGGACATCAGAGATCCCTCGTCACTGTCTGAACGTTCGAGGACGAGTAAGGATCTTACAGTATATGAGATTCCTGGCCCAACAGTTATCCCTCAAATGATGGCTGCCACGTGCAGGACTGGCTGTGTGCCTAATATTATGGGTGCCTCAGAATGGTGTACTTTGGCAGTGAAATAGGAAAATACCTCTTTAGGAACAGGGCTGTAAGTTGTCACAATCCAAAGGTCTTTGGACACTCAAACTAATTCAACGCTAATGTTGCACACGTTGGGGATCAAAGGATATTGGGTTCAGAAGAATGTGGATGGAGAGTAGGTTCAAGCATGATCTTGTTGAGTGGTGGCAACTATGGCCAGCCCCCACCTATTTTTGATCTTTTAAAGTGCCCTTGTACTCACTGTGATTGAGAAAGATAAAGCTACATAATACAAGTGATATTTTTCTGCCTGTCTGGCAGGAATACTGCAGTGTTTATTATTAACTACAAGAAAATGGACCCTTCCGCCCACTGAGTCTGCCCTGACCAACGATCACCCCGCACACTTGCACTATTTTACACACTGGGGGCAATTTCCAAATTTACCGGTCAATTAACCTGCAAACCTGGACATTTTAGGAATGTGGGAAGAAACCGGAGCACCCAGAGAAAACCCACACTGTCATAGGGAGACGTACAAATTCCATACAGACAGCGTTCCAGCGGCAGCGGCAACCCGATCTCGGAGCTGTGGCGTTCCGGCAGCGGTGGCAACGGAAACCCGACCTCGGAACTGTGGCGTTCCGGCGGCAGCGGCGACCCGACCTCGTCGGGAGCTCGCTGGTCACAGGTTGGTGACCTGTTTTTCCGGAGCTCCTGCAACAACAGCTTCGTCCGCTGGACTGGAGGGCGGCAGGGCTTTGGCAGCTTCGACCAACCCGGGCCGCGGAGTTTGAACCGGCCCGTTCGCGGCGCTTGGATTCAGCTGCGGAACTTACTTACTTACCAACCACCACCCGGCGGGGTCACAACAACCGAAGCCTGGATCGCCTCAGCGCAGAGGGAGAACAAGGAGGGAAGAGACAAGGACTTTAAGATTTTTGCCTTCCATCACAGTGAGGTGGTGCCTGGTGAACTCACTGTGGTGGATGTTAAATTTGTGTTTAGTGTGTGTTTTTGTCATTTTTATTATATGTATGACTGGAAGGCAACGAAATTTCGTTCGGACCGAGAGGTCTGAATGACAATAAAGGCTACTTTGACTTTGACTTTGCAGCGCCAGAAACCCAGGTTCGATCCTGACTGTGGCTGTTGTCTGTAAGGATTTTGTACGTTCTACATGTGACCGCAAGGGTTTTCTCCGGGTGCTCCGGTTTCCTCCCACATTCCAAAGACATACAGGTTTGTAGGTCAATTGGCTTTGGTAAAATTTTAAATGACCCCTAGTGTGTAGGATAGTGTTAGCATACGGGGTGATCGCTGGTCGACGCGGACTCTGCGGACATGATAGGCCTGTTTCCGCGCAGTAACTCCATAGTCTAATGTCTAAAAATAAGCAAAGAGACTAGCATTCTATTCTACAGATGGATTTATGAAACAATATTGTGTAACTGAGGCTGTGGTAGACAATGCGAGTGACGAGGTTTGCAAATGCTCATGTAACCGGCTGCTTGGTGGCTCACTTTGTAATGAATGTGACATTACAAGCATCCATCATTTGGATCCGTGACTGAGGAACACGCTTGTTCAAATCTTTGTTTTGTTTTGCTTGATGAAACCAGTTTGCAGCCTGTCACGGAAATGGCACACACCAATTCAGATTGACTGTGAACAGCTAGACTAGTGAAAACTGTTAACTTGAAGTTATACCTCCTCTGCTCGCCTGACTATAATTTCAAGTTATGAGAATTTTACACACTTTGCACAAAGTTTTCTCTGCCATTTTAAAGAAAAGTTAGAAGTTTCAGATTTTTTGTTAAAAAAACAAAACAGTTTGTAGATGTTTTAATTGGATAATTATTGGATTTGGTTCATTTGATCTTGATCAGGCATATATTATCTATATATATATATCAAACCACATTAAGGTCACTCACAGTTGAGTAGACATGTGTTCAGTGTTCCTGGTTTCATAGTCCCTCCCCCTCCTTCCAGCAGGGGCAGCAGAGAATGGTGATTTTTAAAAAATCATTAATATCTCTCTGATTTTTCATTGATGGGAAAAATCCTCCGGTCCAGGAAGGCAGACGTGGGCTCTGAGCGAGGTAGCCAAAAATGACGGCCGTAGGTGGAGGCGTTCTCTCGGAAATCGCAGCACAGTGGGCCAAAAGCGGTCAAGATCAGACTTTTAGTAATATAGATATATATGTATGTATGTATGTATAGATGTATGTATTTGTATGCATATATTCCACACATGTAACTTTTATTCCGTCTCGTTGTTTACAGTGTACTATGTTTACATATTCTGTTGTGCTGGTGCAGGTAAGAATTTAATTGTTCTATCTGGGACATATGACAATAAAACACTCGTGACCCCTCAGCTTCCTTAGTGGTGTCATTAACTCAGCTGTGTCTGGCACCTCAATTACATATCTGGACTACGGTCTTAATTTTCATAATTTATGAAACAATGGTGGATGCTCTGGACAAGGATAAGTGGTCTGAACTCATAAAGAGTTCACTGCCCTTCCATTCTCAGTTTTGTTACTGTGTAAAAAGGGTCAGTCAACTAATTAATAGAGATGTGCAGGAAGGTACTGCAGATGCTGGTCTAAACCGAAGATAGACACAAAATGCTGGAGTAACTCAGCGGGACAGGTAGCATCTCTAGAGAGAAGGAATGGGTCGATATCGTTCTGTAGTCTGAAGAAGGGTCTTGACCCGGAACTTCACCCATTCCTTCTCTCCAGAGTCACTACCGGGCCCTCTGAGTTACTCCAGCATTTAGAGATGCCAGATTAATAGAGGTGCCAGATGAATAGTGCCAGGCCTGCTGAACAGTGGCAGAACCAAACATTAGGTCCACCACTGATTTTCCGGCCAGTGATGGTTTGCCTCCTTTAATCCGGGCAAAATCATTAAAGCGCAAATGAAATCATCCCCGGAAGTCCCCTGAATATGTGGCACATAGGCCGGGCGAGGCAGCCATGTCGACGTCATTGGGACGTCCGTGCCGATCAGTGGGTCGAATTTGCCCCCTGAGGCCAGGGCTCTGGAACTCCAGCCTGGCCGGAGTTGGCAGATCAGTTTCCATAGCCGACTTCCAAAGCCGACTGCGCAGGCTGGTATTTCAGTCTGTTGGCAGCCTAGGCGGACCGTTCTGGTACCTTTGGACTCCTCTCAGAGGCCATGATCTCTGTTGGTACGGGAAAATGGAAAATCCAGAAATGCCCGGGAACGAAGAGTGCCGGAAAATCGGTGGTGGATCTGTAACTGCAAGTACCGAAGGAAACAAAATAATGAAGCTTGCCCAGAATTGGTTGAAAACAGATCAGACATTCGTGGTAATAGATGGACTTGCTGCTTTTTATGTGATGGTGCCTGCTCGGGCGACACACTGTCACCTCTTAAAAAGAGAAACACCATTATTTTGCTTTCTGGCCCGGTTACATGTATGTTTATTAATCTTGTGCACCAGCACCTTTTTTCAACAACCAAAGCACTGGATGGTCTTGCCTTCAGGAAGAAATCTGCAAAACTGAAGCCATCTACCCTGCCTCAATGTGTGGGAAGAATTAGGATTCCACGGGCAAGCTCTTGCTCAGCTCACTGCCTGAGGACCTCTGCTTGTGCACAGACTGAAATATTTATCATTTCCTGGCGCGGCTATATAAAAAGGAATGGTGGACACATTTAGAAAAGGACTTACTGGTTACAAGAATATATATTCATTGACTTTCAGTTCACAATGCCTGGGGTGGCAATAAATATAAGTGGTTTTAAAAATAAAATTGCTGAAAAGAAAGTTGAGTTTTTCTTATTGGATCCATTTTGTCCATAACCTATAACTTTGCCGTACCGTGAAGGCTGCATTCTTGAATCACGCATATAGGCTGATTAGTAACATAACTGTTGATGTTGTGCGTAACTGTCTATAGACTCCATAACCCTTTCTCCATCTGTCATTGGATCTGTGAAATATTTAAAATAGCTTTTAAAACCAAATCTCACTGACATTTGGACTCTATCATTACAATTATCATTTAATATCATATTACATTTTACTTACCAGGAGGTTACCTCTGAATACATGCACCTTCAATGGTCTTTCCAATGAAATTGTGTACTTGTATACATTGTAATTCGTAAGGCAGGGAATGAAACTGATAGCCGCAGAGCAACATGGGGCAGCACAATGGTGCAGCTCATAGAGCTGCTGCCTCACAGTGCCAGAGACCCGAGTTTGATCCTGACCTTGGGTTCAATAGTGCTTTATTTGTCATATATGTAATTGCACAGTGAAATTCCTTTTGCATATATTACACATTCTGCCACCGCCATTTTTGATGCCATTATTCAAAGTCCAGAGACGGGTCGGCCTGGGCGCTTGATGTACTGCAGCAGTTCCCACGAACTGCCGTTCCTCTACACTCCTTGCCCAGCCATCCTTGTGTCCTGCAGGCACCTCCTGCAGCTGACCTTGAAGGCACTGGAGGCATTACCCAGGTTCAACCTCCTACCGGCCCACTCCTAACATCCGACGTCTCCAGCTCCCTCATGGTTACACCATTTGATTCGCCTTTGGCCGTCAGGACGAGCCTATCCCATCAACCACCGAGCCCTCACATGAGGTCCCACCGCCCAACAAGCCTTCGGACGGGTCTTAAAGATCCTTTGGGCCGGGTGCTGTTTGTGTGAAGTTTGCACGTTCTCGCTGTGACCATGTGGGTTTTCTCCAGGTGCTCTAGTTAGACCAGTGGTTCCCAACGTGGGGCGTACGCCCCACAGGGGGGCAATTTGATTTTTAAGGGGGGCAATTGAGCGCGACTGAGGAGGTCTGGGTCCAAATTTTCGATTTTTATTTTTTTGGATTTTCCATCAGGTAAACATATGTAGTTTATGTTTCAGATGTTAATTTGAGTAAATAATTGTTTTGGGTAAAAAAGGTCTTTATGGTGTAGTTATTACATAATCACCGCGCCATCGCTCTTCATGCACATCGCACGAAGCGCGCGAGGTCATGGGAGAACCTTATTTATTGAATTGGATTTAGAAGTTCACTTTTTATAAGAATTATATATCACCACATGGGGGGGGGGGGCATCAGGATTTTAGAGGTGATTAGGTGGGGCATGGCCAAAAAAAGGTTGGGAACCACTGAGTTAGACCTATGACCTGCACTAGGTTAGATATGGTACAATGTGAGCAAGCTTGTCATTTGAATGGAGAGGAATCGTTGAGGGAGAGGAGGATAATTTGAAGTAAAATAATTTACCTTTTTTGGAATAATTAAGTTTGCTTACTTTTTAAGAGACTTACAGTTTATGAAATTGAGTTTATAATTTTAATATTTAATTTATTTTGCTGATTTAGTTGACATGATTGATGGCTGAGAAAGCATGCAGGGGTGTAGCTTTGGTAGCTGCCAAAGTTTCTTCCACTGGGTGAGGCTCGTTCACCCTTATCCACATTTTAGAAACATAGAAACATAGAAAATAGGTGCAGGAGTAGGTCATTCGGCCCTTCGAGCCCACACCGTCATTCAATATGATCATGGCTGATCATCCAACTCAGTATCCTGTACATGCCTTCTCTCCAAACCCCCTGATCCCTTTAGCCACAAGGGCCACATCTAACTCCCTCTTAAATATAGCCAATGAACTGGCCTCAACTACCTTCTGTGGCAGAGAGTTCCAGAGATTCACCACTCTCTGCGTGAAAAATGTTTTTCTCATCTCGGTCCTAAAGGATTTCACCTCTATCCTTAAGCTGTGACCCGTTGTCCTGGACTTCCCCAACATCGGGAACAATCTTCCTGCATCTAGCCTGTCCAATCCCTTAAGAAATTTGTAAGTTTCTATAAGATCCCCCCTCAATCTCCTAAATTCTAGCGAGTACAATCCGAGGCTATCCAGTCTTTCTTCATATGAAAGTCCTGACATCCCAGGAATCAGTCTGGTGAACCTTCTCTGCACTCCCTCTATTGCAATAATGTCCTTCCTCAGATTTGGAGACCAAAACTGTACGCAATACTCCAGGTGTGGTCTCACCAAGACCCTGTACAACTGCAGTAGAACCTCCCTACTCCTATACTCAAATCCTTTAGCTATGAATGCTAACATACCATTTGCTTTCTTCCCTGCCTGCTGCACCTGCATGCCTACTTTCAATGATTGGTGTACCATGACACCCAGGTCTCGTTGCATCTCCCCTTTTCCAAATCGGCCACCATTTAGATAATAGTCAGCTTTCCTGTTTTTACCACCAAAGTGGATAACCTCACATTTATCCACATTATACTGCATCTGCCATGCATTTGCCCACTCACCCAGCCTATCCAAGTCACCTTGCAGCCTCCTAGCATCCACCTCACAGCTAACACTGCCCTCCCAGCTTAGTGTCATCCGCAAACTTGGAGATGTTGCATTCAATTCCCTCGTCCAAATCATTAATATGTATTGTAAATAGCTGGGGGTCCCAGCACTGAGCCTTGCGGCACCCCACTAGTCACTGCCTGCCATTCCAAAAAGGACCCGTTTACTCCTACTCTTTGCTTCCTGTTTGCCAGCCAGTTCTCTATCCACATCAATACTGAACCCCCAATACCGTGTGCTTTAAGTTTGCATACTAATCTCTTATGTGGGACCTTGTCGAAAGCCTTCTGAAAGTCCAGATATAACACATCAACTGGTTCTCCCCTATCCACTCTACTCGTTACATCCTCGAAAAATTCTATAAGATTCGTCAGACATGATTTACCTTTCGTAAATCCATGCTGACTTTGTCCAATGAATTCACCACTTTCCAAATGTGCTGCTATCTCATCTTTAATAACTGACTAGCAGTTTCCCCACTACCGATGTTAGACTAACTGGTCTGTAATTCCCCGTTTTCTCTCTCCCTCCCTTTTAAAAAAAAATTAAATTTGGCCCCATTTGTGAGGTCCTGACAACATGCAAGACCTCACTGTTCAAGATCACCGCAAGCCGTAACCAGATAGTCAACAGCAGAGTATTAAGGTCTGATTGAGAATGTTGTAGTCAGGGATATGGATTATATGCAGGCAGATAAGAATTGGTCTTGGCATCATGTTCAGCACAAACATTGTGGGCCGAAGAGCCTGTTCTTGTGCTGTGCTCTTTTAAGGCTCAATATAGAACAGATGAATCAGACAAAGAAATATTGATGGAATTCCGCGGGTGAGGAAGGGAAGTGGAGAAAATTTCAAAGTAAATAGTCTGCAATTTTTCCACGTGCTTTTCATTCAACAGGACAGGTGCAAGCATTTCAAATATTTTTCGGATCTGCTTTTACTGTGCTGATTGGTTTCTATTGTTTTGTCAAATCAATTTAACCAAGATTGAGCACAGTTATCTAACTGTGACCTGATCAATATTTGAAGCAAATCTTTTCAGATTTTATTCTTTGCTCCATGTATAAAATCTGAGCTTCACGCGGCAAATGTTTATGACTTTATACGATTACACTCATATGGATTGCAATAGATGATATTCCCATTCCCCGGATCCTTGCCACATGTAGGGTAACACAAGTAGGACACAGACCTTCATCTTGAGCTTTACTTGTACAATGAGAATTCATGAACTGGTAATTAGAAAGATGAGAGGGTATCTTATAGAAACACATAACATTCTTAAGGGATTTATCATTGGACAGGCTAGATGCAGGAAAAATGTTCCCCATGTTGGGGAGACAGAACCAGGGGTCACAGTTTAAGAATAAGATGTAGGCCATTTAGGACTGAAATGAAGAAAGACTTTTTCACCCAGAGAGCTGTGAATCTGCGTAGTTCTCTGCCACGGGGCAGTGGGGACCAATTCACTGGTTGTTTTCATGAGAGTTAGATTTAGCTCTTGGGGCTAACGGAATCAAGGGGTATGGGGGAAAAGCAGGAACGGGGTACTGATTTTGGATGATCAGCCATGATCATATTGAATGGTTGTGCTGGCTCGAAAGGCCGAATGGCCTATACCTGCACCTATTTTTTAGGTTTCTATGTTTCTATGAACAAGGTTGGCAGCAACCCAAACTGTGAACGTATGATTTGACTGGACAGCATGCAAACAAGGTTTTCACTATATCTTGGTACATTGATAAACCAAATAGCAATACCTGTAGTATTTCAAAGAGAGTTGAAAGGACTTTACAGGGGGTGAATTACTTTGAAGCTGTAGCCAAAACTGTTAGCAACTGTGTGTATAATTAAACTCCTCGATTGACAATAGTTGGTGAGCATTTAATGAGTTTTTGGGTGTTCAATTTTCTGATCAGGACAACAGGAGGATTGCTTCTCCTCTTAACATGGATCCTCACTTTCCATATTTACTGTTAAAGCAGAGCTTTGCATTACTATTTCTTCTGAGTGGCAATTCATAGGAACAGAACATGAGCTCAAGATAAAGGGTCAGGTGTAGGGTTTAACCCCACACTCCCCATCCTGGTCCAATAAGATAACGGCTGATCCATTAAAATAATGGGTGAGGAAAAATGATAGGGTGAATGCACAGAGTATTTTACCCTGAGTACGAGAATCAAGAACTAGAGGACATAGGTTTAAGGTGAGTGACAGAAGATTTAATAGGAACTTGAGGGACAATTTTTTCACTAAGAGAGTGAAGCGTATATGGAATGAGTTCACAAAGGAGGTAGTTGAAGCAGGTATGGAAACAACACATAAAAGACACGTGGACAGGTATATGGATAAGAAAGGGATATGGACCAAATGTGGGCAAATGGCACTACCTTAGCTGGGGCATCTTGGCTGGCATGGATGAGTTGGGCTGAAGGGCCTGTCTTGGTGCTGTATGACACTATGAATATCTGACCTTTGAACCCAGCTCCATTTCTTTGCTTGCTCCTCAAGACTCTTGACTCCGATATTCCAAACTTCTAATAAACTCCACCTTGAGCAGACAATAATCTGGCCACTACATCATTTGGCTGCAGCATTCCAAAGGTTCTCTATTTCTCCTCATCACCATCTTCATCAATGTACCACTGTACCCAGAATAACTCATTTGATCATAGAGTGCAGTTTGAACTCACAGCCTTTAGTTTAGTTTTGTGTTTAGAGATATAGCATGGAAACAGGCCCTTTAGCTCACCGAGTCAAACCTTTGATCACCTGTACACTAGTTCTAGGTTATATCACTTTTGCATCCTACACGCTCGGAGCAATTTTCAGAGGCCAGTTTGAGATACCGAGTGGAAACAGGCCCATTGGTCCAACTTGGCCACACTGACCAACATGTCCAATGCACACTAATCCCAACGGCCTGCTTTTGGCCCATATCCCTCTAAACTTATCCTATCCATGTACCTGTCTAAATGTTTCTTAAATGTTACTAAAGTACCTGGCTCAACTACCTCCTCCGGCAGCTCGTTCCATACACCCACCACCCTTTGTGTAAAAAAAAAGTCCCCCCTCAGGATCCTATTAAATCTTTTCCCCCTTCACCTTAAACATCTGTCCCCTGGTTCTCGATTATCCTACTCTAGGCACCCCTACCTATGAACCTGCACGGCTTTGGAATGTGGGAGGAATCCGGATCATCTGAAGAAAACCCACGTGGTCACAGAGAGAATGTACAAACTCTGTACAGACAGCACCCATAGTCAGGATCGAACCCAGGACTCCGGCATTGTAAGGCAGCAACTCTACCGCTTTGCCTTCTGGCAGGAGGATGGGAAAAGAATAAGGTTCCTTTGACTGTTTCCTGGAGAGAAGTTGTAGAACTGAGGTGACTGTCCTCTGTCCTTTTCTATTGAATGTTAAATTGTCAAATTATACTTTAAGTAAATGTGTCTAATTGGAAAAATGTAGAGTGTGAATACCATCTGCTTCATTATCATTGGTCCTGGGTGCCAAGCCATTTGTGCCTTGCAGATGTGGCCCTATTTCTAATTTCACATTGAACACAGCTTTGTATCGGTAAGCTGGCAGATTGCTGATTTTCCAAAATCCAAACAGCATATGGACCTTGTCTCATGGAAAAATAATGTTAATAAATGGTATGGAATAGAGTGTGTTAATGAATCACCCCGGCCCAATCTGAGGTGACATAATGCCACAAGAGTTGCTAATAACAGCATTGGCTATGCAGCATCTCCTACGTCAGAAACCTTGTCAGGTTGGCCATTGGACCTTCTTTCATGGCCTGTACACAGAGCCAAGAGTGTTTTATTGTCATATGTCACAGACAAAATAATGAAATTCTTACTTGCAGTAGGACAACAGAATATGTAAACACAGTACTCTGTGAACAATATAATAAATGAAAAAAGGTTCAGTATATATATTTTTTATATATATAACCTTTTTTTCATTTATTATATTGTTTACACACTGTGTTATATTTATATATATATAGTTTGCATAACTTTTTTTCCATTCATTACATTGCTTATATATATATGCAATGTAATGGATGGAAAACAAGTTATGCAATCTGTACATATATAAATATAACAGTGTGTAAACAATATAATAAATGAAAAAAAGGTTATATATATAAAAATATATATATATATATATATATATATATATAAGACCATTGGGTCGCATGTTCACACGGGAGGCTGGTCCCCCAATGCAATATTCCAATATTGGTGGCCAGTGGGGAGGGGGCTATCTGGAACACTAGTATGGGTGTTGTGGGCCGAAGGGACTGGTTTCCAGAGGGCTAGTATGGACTGTGGGCCAAATGGATTTGTGGGCTTGCAGCTCAGTCACTCAGGCCTGGTGGGCTGGCAGATCAGTCACTCAGTGGGCTGGCAGCTCAGTCAATCAGGGCTGATAGGCTGGCAGCTCAGTCACTCAGGGCTGTTGGGCTGGCAGCTCAGTCACTCAGGGCTGGTGGGCTGGCAGCTCAGGGCTGGTGGGCTGGCAGCTCAGTCACTCAGGGCTGGTGGGCTGGCAGTTCACTCACGCCTATTCCTTGAAATTCCATTTCAAGCAGAGTGCAGGCCAGCAACTTCAATTTCATATCATTTCAAACAGAGTGCAGGCCACCAAATTCAATTTCATAGCATTTCAAGCAGAGTGCAGGCCACCAAATTCAATTTCATAGCATTAGTAGGGAAGCAGCTGTTCCTGGGCATGGACTTTACAGTTTTCAGACTCCTATATGTTCTTCACAATGATAGTTGTGAAATTAATGCGTGGCCAGGGTGGTGTGGGTCTCTGATGATGCTTGCTGCTTTTTTGAGGCCCCGACTTCTGTAAATCCCTTCGTTGGTGGGGTGGTCAGAGCTGGTGATGGACTGGGCAGTGTTCACCACTTTTTGCAGTCTTCGCTGCTGAGCGTTCAAGTTGCAGAACCAGGCCGCGATGCAACCAGTCAATATGCTCAGTAGAAAAATGCAAGGGGAATGTAATTAATTGGAAACTTTTCTATTGCTTTTTTTGCAACGCAGAAGGATCTTAGCCTTATTTTCCCAATGTTTCCTTTTAACTTTCCCAAACAATGGAGAATTTGCTGGCTTTTGTCTTGTTCACCGCACAACCTTGAGGATGTCCGTCTGCAGGTAATTGAAGGTATGCACGTCTATGCTGTCACTCAACATTGAAGTATTTCAAAGAGTACCCTTCAGGCAATATATTATTTTGGATTGCAAACTGCAATGAAATGTCTTGAAGCTGCTCTGCAGCGTTAAAAACACAAATTCACTACACCAGTTTTTTTTTAAATATGACCCCTGACAATGCAAGGATTTCCTTCTTCCTGGTGTTGAATCTCCCCTTCATCTTCTTTGCCTATGAAATTTCAGGTACGATGAGCTGAGCACTGGAGGAGTTACTCAAACTTTGAAAAACTTGGGCATGTTCATCCGCTCTGTGTGATCTGTAGCACGGTTTACTTTAGTTTAGTTTATTATTGTCATGTGCACCAGAGAAACACTTTTGTTTGCGTGCTATCCAGTGAAACAAAGGACTATACAGGAATACAATTCAGCCATCCACAGTGCAAGGATAGAGGATAAAGTTTATGACATTTAGTGCAAAGATATATAACAATACAGTCCGATTAAAGATAGTTCAATTGTCTCCAATGAGCTAGATGCGAGGTCAGGACTGCGCTCGAGTTGATAAGAGGATCGTTCAGTTGCTTGATAACAGCTGAGAAGAAACTGTCCCTGAATCTAGACGTATGTGTTTTCAATCTTCAGTATCTCCTGCTTTATGGGAGAGAGGAGAAGAGTGTGTCCAGGGTGCGACTGGTCCTTCAATATACTGGCAGCCTTGCAGAGGCAGCGTGAAGTGTAGATGGAAGGGTGGCTGGTTTGTGTGATGGTCTAGGCTATGTCTACAACTTTGTGCAATTTCTTGCAGTTTTGGATGGATACAACATCATAACATCATTTATTTTTACAGTCCCTAAGAGAGTTTGTGAGCTTCCTGTATTCGGGATCTGGGGGTCCTTGGCCATCAGTCTATGAAAGTAAGCATGCAGGTACAGCAGGCAGTGAAGAAAGCGAATGGCATGTTGGCCTTTATAACAAGAGGAGTTGAGTATAGGAGTAAAGAGGTCCTTCTGCAGTTGTACAGAGCCCTAGTGAGACCACACCTGGAGTATTGTGTGCAGTTTTGGTCCCCTCATTTGAGGAAGGACATTCTTACTATTGAGGGAGTGCAGCATAGGTTTACAAGGTTAATTCCCGGGATGGCGGGACTGTCATATGCTGAGAGAATGGAGCGGCTGGGCTTGTACACTCTGAAGTTTAGAAGGATGAGAGGGATTCTTATTGAAACATATAAGATTGATAAGGGTTTGGACATGCTAGTGGGAGGAAACATGTGCCCGATGTTGGGGGAGTCCAGAACTAGGGGCCACATGTTAAACAATAAGTGGTAAGCCATTTAGTACAGAGACGAGGAAACACTTTTTCTCACAGAGAGTTGTGAGTCTGTGGAATTCCCTGCCTCAGAGGGCGGTGGAGGTCAGTTCTCTGGACACTTTCAAGAGAGAGCTAGATAGGGCTCTTAAAGATAGGGGATATGGGGAGAAGGCAGGAAGGGGGGTACTGATTGGGGATGATCAGCCATGATCACATTGAATGGCGGTGCTGGCTCAAAGAGCCGAATGGCCTACTCCTGCACCTATTGTCTATTGTCTATTGATCCATTTGCGATATCGTTCGTACTTAGTCCGGCGCGTGAGGATTTTGATCACTGCAAAATCCTGGGGCGCCCTGCGTTACTGCGCACCACTGCATACTGCCACCACGCCTCACCACGCACCATGCGCGCATCACGACGCACCAACCAATCTTTAGGATGTCGCGTAAATGACGCGCAAATCACGTACAAGTGGGACAGGCCCCTAAAGCAAAAAACAGACGTTCCCAGCAGCTCTGGCAGAGGTGATTTGCTTGTGGCAGCCCTCATTTACAGTCAGCACTCGACCTGAATCTCTGCGCTATTAAATTCAGTTGCTTGATATTCAAGATTGATGCCATCTAACGCAGTTGCAATAAAGGGCAGAAATCATGCTGGCACATCTGCTTGACAGTGTTGTTCCTTGAAAACGTATAGCTTCATTTTTTTTCATACACTTTAGTGGAAAATAAATCCCCGGCAATGAAGATTGGTTGCAGTTATATTTGTTCACTTCATGCTTAAGGGGTTTTAGATTCCCTCGTTCAAACATACAGATATATTTCTTAGATTAAAGAAGACAGGGATTGAACACACAGCTCTTAAAGCGGGAGCATTTCATTGGCACTTCCAAAAACCTCTCTCAAGATCTTAATGTAAATACATGTGAGGACGGCCTTCTGGCAATCTTAACTCCTTTCCCAGAGGGATAAGTCTATAACAGCCCATTGAGTTGAAGACTAGATCTTGATTTGAAGACTCTCCCAGACACCAAGCACTTTCTGGTGACTGTCTGGCCATTTGCCATTGATTCTCCGGGAGTCTTTTTCACTGCATCGTGAATGGGATAATTTCTGAGTGAATGCTCAAAATGGATTCAGTCACTGTGACAATTTCCATGACATCAAAACTTAAAATGAATGTTTGCTTAGTGGTTAAGTCAAATTTGCCCGCTTTAAACATTTGTCTGATAAAAATCGCCCTGGATTTTCCATTGTTTCCCTAATTAATTACCCTCTTTGGTGTGAAGACAGATGCAAAATGCCGCAGCATCTCTGGAGAAAAGGAATAGGTGACGTTTCGTGTCGAAACTCTTCTTCAGACGGAGTCTGAGGAGGGGTCTCGACCCGAAACGTTACCTATTCCTTTTCATGACATGCTGAGTTACTCCTGCATTTTGTATCTATCTTCGGTGTAAACCAGCATCTGCTGCTCCTTCCTACTCAACCTCTTTGGTGTGACAGAATTTAGCTGCGAGACATAAATATTCAAATAACACAGCCCAGTTCACTAATGAGCAAGAAAGCCCAGATTAACAAAAGTCTTTATGGACAGAGGACGATATACGGTAGGTCACGCAATACATTGTTGGCAAAAAACTGGCAGATGGATGCATATGTTATGGTCTTAAAAAACATTGTGCCCCTGATTAATTAATCTATGGGGTGTAGGCCTGTCTGCTGTAAATGGAGAATGGAGAAAAGGAGGAACAGAATTCCACAAACAATAGACAAAGCAGCAATGGAAAGCTCAAAACATGGAGTTTTCAACATGGTGAGAGAGATATATAAAAGGATGTTGTTCTCTGTGGAAGTTGTAGAGGCTGTTTAATTGTAAATGTACAGTAAAGCTTCCAAGCACGCTGTTATCCAGACTTGCAATGGCGTTAATGTCACCCTTCTAATGTACCAACCTAATGCATTCATGATTTTACAAATAGAGTTATTCAGACTCAGACAGAGTGAGACTTTGTACAACCCTAATGAGGAACTCCATCTCTGAAGTGTAAAATGTTTTATCTTGTTTTGCACCACGAGTTGGCTAATTTGCTCGATGGGAGAGCAATTACATTAAAATAATAGTTTGGAAGTATAATCCATTTTTAATTGCAGAAGAACCATGACAATAAAAAAGTTATTGCCTAATCTTTGATAAAATATCTATCAAATGGAATGCAATTTACTATAAGACAAGACAAAAAGCTGATATAATTCCATAATAGCACAATAGTATGCAAAGGTTACGTAGAGAAGGTGGGAGATTGGAGTTGGGAGGGAAAAATAGATCAGCCATGATCAAATGGAGGAGCAGACTCAATGGGCCGAATGGCCTAGATAGACACAAAATGCTGGTGTAACAGAGGAATGGGCAGCATCTCTGGATACAAGGAATGGGTGACGTTTTGGATTGAGACCCTTTGAAAACCAGCATCTGTAGTTCTTTCCTACATGGGCCGAATGGCCGAATTCTGCTCTGGTGTCTTATGATGTAAATTCTTATGCATAATAATAAATTTAATTAAATGTAAAGATTAGGTTAGGAAAATGTTCTGATGGTTTCTATTTTTTAAACAGTAATGTTGGTTTGAATCTTTATTTGAGGCCAAACTTCAACAAGGGAATCCATCACCGTGGAAGTGCATATTTTAATCCACGTAAATTGCTCTTAACTCATCTTGATTGTCACTTCAACTGTACATCTCACTCAGTGCACCCAGCTATTCATGGGAAGTAGCTGCTGCTCATCACTGTAAGTGTTATTTTTCTTTCTACATACTGTGATAAAAATAGCTCATTGCTTGTGTTGAATTTTGAACACAAATAATATATTGCTGCGAATTGATTAATTCAGTGATCAGCCAAGATCAAACAATGTACTTCACAACAGAAGGGCAGCCATCTGAGTCCAAAGAGATCATGTGTTTCACCAAGTTCAGCGGGATAGGAAGCCTGGATGTTAAATTCTTCCTGTTTTCACATTAAGTCACAAATTTTCTTGGCCATTGTCAAGCAGTGGCAATTTATTTGGGTTTTTTTCTAATCGCATTTAATCGACTGCCTTTTTGAGACAAACATTCACCCACTACCTTTGGTTCACTCATAACAAGGCAATTTGATCATATTGATCGCAATTCCTTTGGCTATCAATCAATCACTTAATAATCACGCAGCAGTCACTTAATAATTAATTGAGGCTTATTTTGCTATGCTCTTGTGAAAGTAAAGCTATATTGCACTTCAGTTGGAGTCGTAAAGTCATAGACCTATACTTCATGGAAACAAACCCTTTGGTCCATCTAATCCGTGCGAAATCAGTTGACATTCTGACCCATTTGCCTTCATTTTGCCCATTTTGCGTAACTGTATGTTTGAAAATGTTGTCCCTGAGGTCGCTCTTAAATTTCCCCCTCTCATCTGAGATCTCTCTGAAATTTTCCTCTCTTGCTTTTTGTCCCTCGTCAAATTCCCTCTTTCACTCTCAGTCCCTCTTAAAATTCCTCCTCTTACCATAAAACCCGTGCCCCCTTGTTTTAGAATCCATTACCCGGGGAAACAACTGTGTGCATTCACCTTATCTATTACCCTCATGATTTTACACATCTCTGCCTTGTTACCCTTAAAGGATTGGACAGGCTAGATGCAGGAAAATTGTTCCCGGTGTTGGGGGAGTCCAGAACCAAGGGTCACAGTTTAAGAATAGCCATTTCGGACTGAGATGAGGAAAAACATTTTCACGCAGAGAGTTGTGAATCTGTGCCAATTCACTCGATGTTTTCAAGAGAGAGTTAAGGGCCTGTCCCACTTAGGTGATTTTTTCGGCGACTAAGCTGTCGCCACATGGTCGCTTGGTGAAGCTTGTATGGTCGTCAGTCGTCTCCTCCAGTCACCTAAACAGTCGTACCTTTTTACTTGTCGCCGCTGGATTTTGAAATGTTCAAAACCTTTTGGCGACTGTGGGCTTGACGTAGCTTGTCTTCTCCTGTCGTAGGTTGTCGCTAGGATGACGCAGGTTGTCGCCAGGTGATGTAGGTTGTCGCCGGGTGATGACATCGGTGAATTCCACTGGTGACTACAGAATGCAGAATATGGTTCTCAAGATTGTGGTGTATTATAACGCATCAGTTCTATAACAAAGGCCAATGTCGACAAGCTAGGGTACTGACCGATTCAACTCCACCCCAATACGGACACTTTGACTCGAAAGGTCACCCACCTATCCATGCTATCCAGAGATGCTGCCTGACCTGCTGAGTTACTCTGGCATTTTATGTCTTTTTGTGTATTAACCAGCATCTGCAGTTGTTTGTTTCTACTACTAATACAATGATGATCCCTTACTCAGTTATAGTGGACAATTGGCAACATTGGAAACCATTCCCACCCTATGGTCCGTTATAATGAGGGTTTACTGTATTGTCAAATACAATTGAGTTCTGTAATTTGGCAGATGAAGGAAGTGAGCCACTGGTTAATTTGAAAATGTTCCATCGATGGCAGTGGAGATGCCTGTGACATTAGATCTCTTGTTTCTGATGAGCGTGTTAAAAGTTTCAATGAAATGGAAGAATCGGAGCACAAATACTTATTATTACTTGTCATGTCATTAGGAGAAGGTTTGACTTTGTTGTGAGAATGGATGACCAAGTACAACGGACTTCCTGTGCCCAGGAAGGAGAATAAACAATAATGGACAATGCTGCAGATAGCTAATTGGAGAGGAGTGCTTGTTCACTGCAGTGTGCATTTCAGCCCAGTTTGGACTTGTTTGTCCATGCACTGCAGTGCAAGTATGGCAAATACTTGTTGTTAGTGCAGCAGTCCCGTGACAGATTGTGCTCCGGGCTGCACCCACTTGACATAGAAGCCTCTCTCTATTAGACCAACAATATTTGGTATATCTAGTCATAGTAGTTTAGTTTCCTGTCAATTGTACCAAGGTACAGTGAAAAATACATGAATGGAATGGATGGAATGGAATACTTTATTGCCACACGTGACAAGGCAGAGTGAAATTCTTTGCTTGCATACAATTAGCGGCCACCTACTACAATGACATGATTGAATGGTCGCCAATCTTCACTGAAACGAAAACTGAAGTTAACACGTTTTATTTCAACTTAATTTAGCACATATTTGTGTTTTTAATCATTTAAATGCTTTTATAAATAGTTACTTCCCTAATATTGATAGATCATTCATAATAATTATTACTTTTGTTTAGTTAGCTAGTTAGTTATTTCGTTTAGTTTATTGTCACGTGCACCGAGATGTAGTGAAAAGCTTTTGTTGCGTGCTAACCAGTCAGCAGAAAGAAAAAACACGATTACAATCGGCCCATCCACTGTGGACAGATACATGATAAAGGGAGTAACGGCTAGTGCAAGATTAAGTCAGATTAAAGATCGTCCAAAGGTCTCCAATGATAGTGAAAAAGTGCCATTGACAGCACTGGTGATCTGAAGACCATTGGGTTCATCAGTGGGCAGGGCTTCAATAATGCAGCCTGGGATTGTTGGCCTGCACGGCTCACAGGAAGAGGCGAGACAGTGAATCAAGCAGAATATTGGGAGCACAGCGGTCACAGGATAAGTTTAGTTTAGAGATACAGCGCAGAAACATGTCCTTCGGACCACCGAGTCTGCACTGACCAGCGATCTCCGCACATTAGCCAATTAACCTACAAACCTGTACGTCTTTTGGACTGTGGGAGGAAACTGAAGATCTTGGAGAAAACCCACGCAGGTCACCGGGAGAACGTACAAACTCCACACAGCCAGCACCCGTAGTAGGATCGAATCGGGGTCTCTGGCGCTCTAAGGCATTAGTTCTACCGCTGCGCCACCGAACCGTCCCCAGTGTGCCCACACCACACGAGATGCCAGTGTGGGTCGCAGCAGGGTCCAAAGCAATCCAACCCGTGGCCATCAAGGACCAAACCATAATGGGAAACTGCACAAAATAACCCCCTGTGATGAGGATGCAGAGGCTCTGGGGACTGAGAGATGTGAGTGAGTGACCAATGACATAGCAAATGGAATATAACATAGAAATCATACATTTAGGGAGACATAATGAAAGACATAATGGATATATTTTTAAATGATGAAAGATTATCTTTACTCAGAGAGTGGTAGCGGTGTGGAATGAGCTTCCAGTGGAAGTGATGGAGGCAGGTTCGTTGGTATCATTTAAAAATAAATTGGATAGGCATATGGATGAGAAGGGAATGGAGGGTTATGGTATGAGTGCAGGCAGGTGGGACTAAGGGAAAAAAGTTGTTCGGCACGGACTTGTAGGGCCGAGATGGCCTGTTTCCATGCTGTAATTGTTATATGGTTATATGGTTATTATAAGGTAGACAAAAATGCTGGAGAAACGCACTTGGCGATTTTTTCGGTGACTGCCGGCATCATTGACTGATGTATTAGGTCATTGAAAAAGTGGTGGCGTGACGCAGCATGATGACGTATTGACGCAAGGTGTGTTTTTCCAAGGGTCGCTGCTGGATTTTGAAATGTTCAAAATCTTTTGGCGTCCCTGATATGACTCCGGCAGTGGCCGAAAATATCACCAAGTGGGACAGGCCCTTTACATTTAGATGAATTAGAGGTGATGTTGTTGAAATTCTGTCTGCGTGGATCATGCTTCCCTTGGGCTGGGCTGTCTTAACACCAGGAAATCCCCTCTCAGAATAAAAACCGAGATATCCAGGGCAGAGATGCAGAGACATTTCTTTTTAAAGATAAAAAAAATCTTTGGAATAATAAATCTTTGCAATTCTGTACCTAATGGGACTATGGAGACCCAGTCCTTGAATGTACAGAGTTTGGTATATTTTGAGATATTAAGGGAATGAAAGGATATTGTGTAGGTTTGATGACCAGGCATCATCTTACTGAAGGTGCGAATAGGGGCAAAGGGCAAAATGGCCTGCTCCTCTTTCTATTCCCTAACTAACATTGCTCTCATGAAGATCAGCAAGTCTCTCCATCCTTTATTCAACACAGAACAAAATAAATGCTGTGATCTATCTTTCTCCTTGAAGAATGTTTGTGTCTCTGTAAAGCCACTCTACTGATCGCCTTTGAAAAAATTCTACTCTAAGTTTTTAGAGTATTTTATAACTTTGTAAATCCTCTTACTGCATGGAATTCTGAACTCAGTCATCCTTGGCAAGATGACACAGGGGAGGAAGATGAAGGGCAAGACATTTAAGCTGACTTCCACTGGTGCCGTGGTGAAGGTTATGCAGGACTTGACATCTGAGGCTGCACAAAGACCTTTGCCCACTTAAGACAGTTAGCAAGGATCTGCAGAGGTGTAGGTTGTCTTTGACTCATGCAATTGAACATATTAGAAGGTAACAAAGCAGTGTCGATAAGGGTAACATATTTGAAGCAGTTCAGTTAATGTGTGTCAGCATGTAGAACATAGAACACAGATCAGGACAGAAACAGGCCCTTCGGCCCACAATGTCTGTGCCAAGATAAATTAATTTCATCTGCCCGCACATAATCCTGCATATCCAGTCCTCCATGGTAGAATCTTGGAGGAATGTGATGAGAATATTTTGCAGGGAAAATTAGTTGGGGATTGGAGTTCTCCTGTGAGCTTGCATGGACTTGTTGGGCTGAAATTGTCTCTATTTACGTTGTAAGGAACCATTAAAGAAAAATAAGAAGGTACACAAAAAAGCTGGAGAAACTCAGCGGGTGCAGCAGCATCTATGGAGCTGAGTTTCTCCAGCTTTTTTATGTACCTTCGATTCTCCAGCATCTGCAGTTCCTTCTTAAACAAAGAAAAATAAGAGTTCCTCTTGTTCTGGGAATAAAATAGTGAAACATGATTTTATTACATTTTATTCAAAATAAATGGAGCACAGATGGTACCTCCAATATATTGAATGGCGATAGTTATAGAGTCATACAGCATGGAAACAGGCCAATTCAGCCCAACCTCACCATGCTGAACAACATGCCCCATCTATTACTAGTCCCACTTGCCTGCATTTGGCCTATATCCCTCTAAACCTATCCTATTTATGTACCTGTCCTAATGTTTTATTTTAACTGTTGTGATAGTACCTGCCTCAACTACCTCCTCTGGCAGCTTGTTCTATACACCCACCACCCTTTGTGTAAAAATAGTTGCACCTCAGATTCCTATTAAATCTTTCCACCCCTCACCTTGAACCTCTTCAGAAGCATCTTAAATGCCACTATGGCACCTGCCTCTGCCACCAACCCCAGCACCCATCACTTTCTGTGTAAAATACTTGTCCCGCACATTTCTTTTAAACATTTTCCCTCTCACAATGTCCTCTAATCTTTGCTATTTCCACCAAGGGGAAAAGTTTCTGACTGTCTCCCCTACCTATGTGTATATACAGTATGTGAAAAATATTGACGGCCTTGTCTGGAGTTTAGCTGCAATAGTTTGAAGTTTATCGGGCAGTTTAGCTGCAGTCGTCAACCTTTTCACATAGAGGGTGGTTGGTATATGGAACAACATGCCAAAGGAAGTAGTTGAGGCAGGTTGAGGCAATTACAGAATTTAAAAGAAGCTTCGACAGGTAAATGAACCGGAAAGGTTAGAGGGACATGGGCAAAATGCAAGTAAATTAGCTTAGATGGGACATTGTGGTCTGTGTGGGTGGTTGGGGCTGTTTCCAAGCGGTATGACACTATGACTCTACCCCATTTTGACTTCTGCTTTGCAATACAGAGGCTCATTTAAATGTTTAGTTCACATATGTTCTTTCATGACCACGTTTCCCAAAACAGTCCACTCCACAGGATAATACTTCCAAACCCAAGCTACATGCCAGTCCACTGTTTTAATATCTCGTAATACATTATTATGGATTTTATTTGAACTATCTTATTAACATTGGGCTTTACCACAGGGGTGCAGTACATTTGAACCATTGATTATTGCAGATCGAGTGGCACAGCGGTAGAGTTGCTGTCTTACAGCGTCTGAGACCCGGTTTTGATCCTAACTGTGGGTGCTGTCTGTATGGCGTATGTACGTTCGCCCTGTGACCGCATGGTTTTTCTGCGGGTGCTCCGGTTTCATCCCACATTCCAATGACGTGCAGGTCTGCAGGTTAATTAGCTTTTGCCCCTCGTGTAAGATGCAAAACTGGGATAATATAGAACTAGTATATGGGTGATCGTTGGTCAGCACGGACGCAGTGGGTCAAAGGGCCTATTTCCGCACTGTACCTCAAAATTAAACTAAACTACTCATCGTCAGGCAGCATCTATGAAGAGGAAAGCAGAGTTTCAGGTCGATGACCTTTCAGTGAACCCTTCATATATGTTTGCTTATGGGTAGATGGTGTCCTTGGGGCAAGAATAACCCAGTAGGTTAGGCAGGGTTGAAGTGAAAGGCAGTGTGCTTCCAGCACATCTTTGCTAATAGTTTAACACTCTAGACATGGCGCTCAACTTTTCATAAGCTGCAGAAGTGGTGCCACTGGGACATCTTGTACTGTGACAAATCTGAAACAGTTGGCGTTCTTTTTTTCTTTCAAATCTGGAGAAGACTTTGCAGAAGAGGCCCTCCAGGGAGAGCTGTCATTTGCCGATAAAGTTTCTGCCGTGTGAGTAGGACGCATTAAAGTTTTGAGCCAACCTATAACTGACAAGTGAGCACTGCCAGAACCTTGCCAAGCATCTGTTGTACTTGGCGATTTAGAAAGGCACACCGACTGCCTTAGCTCCAGGGCAGGAAACTTTACAGTCACTATTGTGTGATAGTTTCAAGGTTTGTTAAGTTTGACAGTTGCTTAATATCAAAGTGTGCACTTAGCTCTAAAAGCTCAAATGTGGAAGAGAAATGTGGGTACCTGAGGTCGTCTCCTGCTTCTTAGGAAAACAATGGTATATCTCGGAGCCAGGCCCAAGAGAAGTGGTTTCTTTATTTTACTTTATAGATAGAGCGCAGAAACAGCCCCATCGGCCCACCAAGCTCGCCAACCAGTGATTCCCATACACTAGCACTATCCTACACACTAGGGATAATTTACAATTTTTACCGGTCAATTAACCTACCAACCTGTATCTCTTTGTAGTGGGGGAGGAAACCGGAGCACCCAGGGAAAACCCACGCAGTCACAGGGGGAACGTACAAATTTTGTACAGACAGCACCAGTAGTCAGAATCGAATCAGGTCCTCTAGTGTTATACCACCCCCTCCACAGGTACTTTCCACTGCAAGCGCAGGAGATGCAACACTAGTTCATATACTTCATCCCTCGACTCTGTCCAAGGACCCCAACAAGTGCAGCAGGGGTTCACTTGCACCTCCTCCAACCTCATCTACTGTATCCAGTGTTCTCAAAGTGCACTATATATCAGCGGGACCAAACACAGACAGGGCAACCGTTTAGCTAAACACCTACACTCAGTCTGCCTTGATCTCTCAGTTGCTCCCAAACCCAAGCTACATGCATTTAACATTTAACATTTTAACTCCCCTTCCCATTCCCATACTGACCTTTCTGTCCTGGGCCTCCTCCACTGTCAGAGTGAGGCCACATGCAAATTGGAGGACAGCACCTCATATTTTGCTTCTTACACATGTGTTCCTTCTTACACATACTCTACCAGCTTACAACCCAGCGGCACGAATATTGATTTCTCTAACTTCAAATAACCCTAGCATACTCTCTCACATTATTCCTCGCCCACCCTAGTCCTCTTGATAATTTCACTGTTTGTATCCCTTCGTTATCACCTCGTCCCCAGCCAACAATGGACCATTGTGGGCTCCATCTTTCCTGCGTCATCGATACACGCTGCTTTGTTCTGTAAGTTCCCATACCTCTATTTTCCCCCCTTCTTGACTCTCAGCCAATGAAGGCTCTCGACCCAAAACATCACCTATTCCTTTCCTTCACAGATGTTGCCTGATTCACTGAGTTACGCCAACACGTTGTGTCTATATTTGGTGTAAACCAGCATCTGCAGTTCCTTCTTACACATACTCTAGCAGCTCATTCCATATATGCATCACCTTCTGTGTGACAAAAATTAGAGGCAACACCTCAGTGTTAGAAATGCCTGCCTTTTAATGGCAGCATTAAATTGGCAGTCTCCTAGTGGTAGCACCTTACACACCATTTGCAATGTTTGAACATGCAGCTGGCACTGGAGCCCAATTTTGCACCTGGAGCACAATTTGCAGTCTCTGCTCCCTGACAAATATGTCACCAGTGATCGAGGATGCCTATCTGCTCTGTTGCCCACCAAATGAAACATTAGGCTGAAGTATCATCTGTCCAGTCAGGTGAACATTAATGATTCGTTGTTATTATTTCAGTGGACATAGAACAGAACATTAGCTATTCTCCAGTCCTCCAGAACCTCGCCTGTAGCTAGAGAAGGCACAAAGATCATTGTTAAGACTACATCAATTTCTGCTCTTACTTACCTCTCTCAATAACCTGGGATAAATCCCATCAGATCCTGGAGATTTATTCACCTTCAACAGCACCAACACCAATTCCTTCTGAATTTCAAATGGCCCTTGCATTTTTGTATGTGGCTGACGAAGAGTCTCAACCTGAAACATCACCCGTTCCTTCATTTCAGAGATGCTGCCTGTTCCGCTGAGTTACTCCAACATTTTGTGTCTACCTTTTGCATATTAGTATTCTCCACACTGTCTTCCATGCCCTTCTCTTTTGTGAAAACAAATGCAAAGTATTAGTTTAGAACATCATCTAATCTACAGGCCCCCAAACAGTAGCCTGGACATAGGGCGCAAGTTGAATGAGAGTTAAAATTGGCATGTAGCAAAAGCAATGCTGTGGTTGTTATGGGAGATTTCAACATGCAGATAGACTGAGAAAATCAGGTTGGTACTGGACCCCAAGAAAGGGACTTTTGTAGAGGGCCTTCGTGATGGATTCTTAGAACTGCCTGTATTGGAGTCTACCCGGGAGAAGGCAATTCTGGATTTAGTGTTATGTAATGAACCGGATTTGATAAAGGATCTCGAGTTTTGACTCTGGGGGGGGCTGGGGGGGGGCATTTCGTTTGGGGGGGGGGGGGGGGGGGGGGGGGGGGGGGGGGGGGGAGTGCAGTGGAGAGATACGTTTATTTGGCCTTCCATCACAGCAATGTGATGGATGTTTATGTAAATTATGTTGTGTCTTGGGTCTATTTGTTTGTAATGTATGGCTGCAGAAACGGCATTTTGTTTGGACCTCAAGGGGTCCAAATGACAATTAAATGTATCTTGTATCTTGTATCTTGAGGTTAATGAGCCATTAGGAGGGAGTGACAATAACATGGTCAGGTTTAATCTACAATTGGAGAGGGAGAAGGGTAGATCAGAGGTCTCAGTGCTTGCAGTTGAATAAAGGGGACTATGGGGCCATGAGGGAGGAGCTGGCCAAAGTTGACTGGATAGATACACTAGCAGGGATGACAGTGAAACAAAAATGACAGGTGTTTCTAGGAATAATTCAGAAGGTGCAGGATCAGTTCATTCCTAGGAAGAAGAAAGATTCCAAGGGGAGAAAGGGACGACAATGGCTGACAAGGGACGTCAGGGACAGTATAAAAATTAAAGCGAAGTACAATGTAGCAAAGATGAGCGGGAAGCAAGAGGATCGGGTAATGTTTAAAGAAAAACCAGAAGATAACCAGAAAGACAATACAGGGAGAAAAGATGAGGTACGAAGGTAAGCTAGCCAAGAATATATAGCAGGATAGTAAAAGCTTCTTTAGGTATGTGAAGAGGAAAAAATTAGTTAAGACCAAAGTTGGACCCGTGAAGACCGATAAAGGTGAATTTATTATGAGGAACAAGGAAATGGCAGATGAGTTGAACAAGCACTTTGGATCTGTCTTCACTAAGGAGAACACAAACAATCTTCCTGATATAGTAGTGGCCAGAGGATCTAGGGTGACAGGGAACTGAAGGAAATCCATATTAGGCAGGAAATGGTGTTGGATAGACTGATGGGACTGAAGGCTGATAAATCCCCAGGGTATGATGGTCTGCATCCCAGGGTACTTAAGGAAGTGGCTCTAGAAAGCATGGATGCATTGGTGATAATTTTCCAATGTTCTATAGACTCAGGATCAGTTCCTGTGGATTGGAGGGTAGCTAATGTCATCCCAATTTTCAAGAAAGGCGGGAGAGAGAAAACAGGGAATTATAGACCAGTTGGCCTGACATTGGTGGTGGGGAAGATGCTGGAGTCAATTATAAAAGATGAGATAGCCGAACATTTGGATAGCAGTAACAGGATCGGTCCGAGTCGGGATGGATTTACGAAGAGGAAATCATGCTTGACTAATCTTCTGAAATGTTTTGAAGATGTAACTAGGAAAATGGACAAGAGAGAGCCAGTGGATGTATTGTACATGGACTTTCAGAAAGCTTTTGATAAGGTCCCACATAGGAGATTAGTGGGCAAAATTAGGGCACATGGTATTGGGGGTAGAGTGCTGAGATGGATAGAGAAGTGGTTGGCAGACAGGAAACAAAGAGTAGGGATTAACGGGTCCCTTTCAGAATGGCAGGCAGTGACTAGTGGGGTACCGCAAGGCTCGGTGCTGGGCCCGCAGCTATTTACAATATACATCAATGATTTGGATGAAGGGATTCAAAGTAACATTAGCAAATTTGCAGATGACACAAAGCTGGGTGGCAGTGTGAACTGTGAGGAGGATGCTATGAGAGTGCAGGGTGACTTGGACAGGTTGGGGGAGTGGGCAGATGCCTGGCAGATGAAGTTTAATGCGGATAAATGTGAGGTTATCCACTTTGGTAGCAAAAACAGGAAGGCAGATTACTATCTAAATGGTGTCAAGTTGGGAAAAGGGGAAGTACAATGGGATCTGGGGGTCCTTGTATATCAGTGTATGAAAGTAAGCATGCAGATACAGCAGGCAGTGAAGAAAGTGAATGGCATGTTGGCCTTTATAACAAGGAATCAAATATAGGAGCAAAGAGGTCCTTCTGCAGTTGTACAGAGCCCTAACGAGCACACCTGGAGTATTGTGTACAGTTTTGGTCCCCTAATTTGAGGAAGGACATTCTTGCTTTTGAGGGAGTGCAGCATAGGTTTACAAGGTTAATTCTGGGGATGGTGGGACTGTCATATGCTGAGAGAACGGAGCAGCTGGCCTTTAGAAGGATGAGAGGGAATCTCATTAAAACATATAAGATTGTTAAGGGTTTGGACACGCTAGAGGCAGGAAACATGTTCCCGATGTTGAGGGAGTCCAGAACCAGGGGCCACAGTTGAAGAATAAGGAGTAAGCCATTTAGAATGTAGACGAGGAAACACTTTTTCCTCACAGAGAGTTGTGAGTCTGTGGAGTCGGTGGAGGCAGGTTCTCTGGATGCTTTCACGAGAGAGCTAGATAGGGCTCTTAAAAATAGCGGAGTCAGGGGATATGGGGAGAAGGCAGGAACGGGGTACTGATTGGGGATGATCAGCCATGATCACATTGAATGGCGGTGCTGGCTGGAAGGGCCGAATGGCCTACTCCTGCACCTATTGTCTATTGTCTAATGTCTATTGTCTATTATCATCTCTATCCCCAGATTACAAGCACAAATTCCCATCTTGATCCTTGAGCGGTCCTACCTTCTCCTTGGTTACCTTCTTGCTTTTAATATCGATATAAAAGGCTCCCATTCCTTCTAAGATAGACACAAAATGCTGGAATACCTCAGCGGGACAGGCAGCATCTCTGGAGAGTAGGAATGGGTAACGTTTCGGGTCGAGACCCTTTTTCAGACTTGACCCGAAACATCGCCCATTCCTTCTCTCCAGAGATGCTGCCTGTCCTGCTGAGTTACTCCAACATTTTGTGTCTAACTTTGGTTTAAACCAGCATCTTCAGTTCCTTCCTTCACGCTCACATTCCTTCCTCTGGCTTTAGAAGGGATTAGTTTAATTTGGCATCTTGCTTGGCACTCACATTGTCGGCTGAACGGCCTGTCTAGTCGTGTACTGTTCTGTTAGGTGAATTAGTTTCCTCCTTGAAATTGTAGGGATGACAATCTTCTGTGAGCTTCCAGTTTTGAAGACTCGCCATGCTCTGTTACAAAGGCATCATTTACTGTCAGTCTTGGCATTGATCTGAGCTGCAAGAGAATACAGACGTCAACGTTATTCTGCTGGATTTCCCCTGTGTGACTGCAGCATCTGAATAATTTAGAAGCACCCCCTGCCACTGGTCTACAAAAGCCAACTGAAAGCAACAAAGTCACAAGAATAACTTGCATTTAATCATATGGTGCCTTTAAGGTAGGAAGACGAGGAACTCGTATTGCCGAAAATCAAAATACGGCTGGGAGGTATTCTATCTTAATAGACAATACATCAGCAACCTTTTTCCCAGCTTCTGTGGTGGAATCAACACTGCTCACAGTCATCCGCTGATGAATGCCAGAAGAGTTTCTCGCAGATGCTACATCACAGCCAGGCGACACTTGTGATGTTTTCTTGTTTCTGCTCTGCAAGGCGATCACTTCCAGCCAGAGTATAATGAAAAGACACAGGAGCTGCTGCCAATAATTGTACAATCATGCACTCACCCAGGCAGGGAATCTTGGGGGAGACATCATCGTGGGCAATGTTACGGGTGTCAGGGTTATGGGGAGCAGGCAGGAGAATGGGGTTAGGAGGGAGAGATAAGATCAGCCATGATTGAATGGCGGAGTAGACTTGATGGACCGAATGGCCTAATTCTACTCCAATTCCTTATGACCTTAAGGAAACAAGAGCTTTGTGATAGCACTGCCCTGGTGGTTGATGCAAGCTGTGGATCGATGAGTGTTCATATTATGCATGAAGGTGGCAGGGCCATTGCGAGCTGACCACACACTAGTCATTTAATTAACTGCCACAGCATCGCTCAACGCACAACAGGCCCTTCGGCCCGCCATGTCCATACTGCCTTGTACCTATCCACTCTAATCCCACTTACTTGCCTTGCTTGTGCTTCACCCTGCTATGACTGCACCTTTACTATGTGGCCCATTATGCTTCACGTTCAATGCTGCCCCGTGATCAACCACTACTTCACATTCCTGAGCTCGTTACCCTTCACTCTGGTTCACCCTACACGGTCGGCTAACCCATCACTGTCCACCTCCGCTTGAGACCCTTCCTCCATTCACCCTTCCATGTCCACTTGAGCTTCATCCTCCTTTCACCCTTCCTCATCTACTTGAAACATGCCACTATTGATCCTTCCATGTCCACGAACTATCTCCTACATTCACCCACTTGAACTACGCCTCCATTCACCATTCCATATCCACTTGAGCTTCACCTCCATTCACACTTCTCAGTCCACAATCTATACCTCCTCCATTCACTCTTCCACATCCACATGAACTACCCCGCCATTCACCCTCCAACATTGACGAGCTCCAGGAAAAAGACAATTGAACCATTTGATTTAAAATGCAGGCCATGATGTTTGTGGAATGTCAGAGGAAGCAAACTCAATGGGCTCTTTCTGTGGGTAACAATTCAGTGTTTCCATTTTACTGAGCCTAAAGGGATCATAAATTAATAGAGGGATCGAGAATACCACATACTGCATGTAAATTGCTTCAATAATGTTGCTTCTCGGCCTTTCTGAAGAGGTGACTTTTAGACATTAGACTTTAGAGATACAGCATGGAAACAGGCCCTTCGGCCCACCGAGTCTGCGCCGACCAGTGATCACCCGGTACACTAGCAATGTCTTACAACCTGGGACAATTTCCATTTTTTTACCGAAGCCAATTAACCTATAAACCTGCATGGCTTTGCAGTGTGGGAGGAAACCGGAGCACCCGGAGAAAATCCACATGGTCACAGGGAGAACGTGTGTACAGACAGCACTCTTAGTCAGGATTAAACCCAGGTCTTTGGCACCATAAGGCAGCAGCTCTGTCGCTGCGCCACTAAGCCACTCTCTTCCTCGTGCTCAGTAAAGAAGTACATAGAACTGACGCCAGGTTGGCTTCATTCCCATCCCTCATTAGCAGCACTCATAGATATGCTGTGATTAAGAATGTACAACCAGGGTAGCAACTGGCTGGAGTTACTCCAGCACGTTGTCTCCTTTTTTTTGTAAACCAGCATCTGCAGTTCCTTATTTCTATAACAACTACCCAGGGTTTGAACTTGGTTTCTTCTTGTGTCTCCTGAGGATGAAGTTTAATTTAGTTCTTAAGTCAAGTACTAAATAATTATAAAACAAAAGATGTACCTCTTCAAAGGTATGATCTTTCCACGCTCCTATGTGTAAGATACGATGAGGCAAAAATTCCCTGGAATATGTATAGTTATCATATGAAAATATTGTATTCCATTTTATTATACACAAGATATAATTTATAAACTATTATCTACATAATTATAAAACTCTGATCTTGGATGTGCGTGTATTTATTTTGTATTTTTGTGTGCGTGTATTTGTTCGTCTGCGTTTCACATCTCCTCGAAGACACGACGCGCTAATGTGACATTGTTACATATTCCAATAGAGATTTACGCCTCATCTGAAAATTTGATGCATCATTTCCTGAGTTATTCATGAAAATGTTCACAAATGTGCAGAAACTTGGAAAAAATAACTGCTTTTTCCCTGTGCCTAGCCCTAGCCCTGCTCGCAAAATGTTGCTATCTGGAGAAAAAGGATGTGTCACGTTTTGGGTCAGAACCTTTCTTCAGATTGAAAGTAGAGTGGGGGGGGGGGAACTGGAGGTAGGAAAAGGCCAGTACAAATCAGGGCTGGCAACAGATGATCAAGGGAAGGTGTAACCCATAATGGCCCATTGTGGTGTTTGAACATTTTGGCTGTGTGGGTTTCCTGGTGATCCTCTGATTTCCTCCTATATCACAAGGCTTATGGGTTGATAGTTTATTTGCTCCGAACTTGTGTGAGTATGTAGTAATCTCTGAGGGGAGTTGATGAGAATGTGGGGAGAATAAAAAATGTGATTAATGTAAGATTAGTGTAACTAGGTGCTTGAAGGTCAGTGTGTGTTTGGTGGGCTGAAGGGCCTGCTACTGTGCTGTATCTTTCTAAGACGTGAAGATTTGACGTGAGCTAAAACACCGTGGAGAGTTTAATGTCTGATGGTCACGCCTTGCCCTCATAGTTATGTGGAGAGCCTAAGATATATGATGGAATGCACAATAAGAGCTTGATTGATTGAATTGATTGATTGATGCAGCGTGGCAACAAGCCCTTCAGCCATGTCGAACATTGATTATCTGTCACAATAGTTCTATGTAATCCCACCTTTGTATCCACTCCCTACATACTAGGGGCAATTCACAGAATGCCAATTAACCTACAATGCCGCACTATTTTGGGCTGTGGGAGGAAACTGGAGCACCCGGAGGAAACCTCCATGGTCAAAGTGCAAACACCATACAGACAGCACCTGCGGTCAGAATCCAATCTGGGTCTCTGGCGCCGTGAGGCAGCAGCTTTACCAGCTGCACCACCGTGTTGAGACTGAGGGAAGGCAAATCACTAAAAGTAATCATAACAAATATTAGCATACCCAAAGTCTGAATGCAGAGGGTTTAGTATAGTTCAGTTTATTTTCATGTTTTTATCGAAGTGCAGTGAAAAGCTTTTGTTGCATTTTAACCAGTCAGCGGAAAGACAATACATGATTACAATCGAGCCATTTACAGTGTACAGATAGGTGGTAAGTGAATAATGTTTAGTGTAAGGTAAAGCCAGTAAAGTCTGATCAAAGATAGTCTGATAATGTAGATAGTAGTTCAGGACTGCTCTCTAGTTGTGGTAGGATGGTTCAGTCAGGACAGTGCCAGTCAGTTTTAATCAAGGGAGTGTTATCATATCCCCATTATCCAAAGTAATGATGAAAGTACTCTTGAAATAAAACCACAAAATACTGGAGTAATTCAGTGGGTCGGGCAGCAACACTGGAAAACATGGATGTTTGATGATTCAGGCTCTTCTTTAGATTGAAGATGGACACGAAATGCCACCATCAGTCTGAAGAAGGACCTGATCAGAAACATCGCCTATCAATGTCCTCCAGAGATGGTGCCTGACGAGCCGAGTTACTCCAGCACTTTGCGTCTTTTTTGTAAACCAGCTTCTGCAGTTCCTTGGATCTCTGTGAAATGGTTCTTGCTTGAAGCGGCTGGTGCAGCCTTGACCCATTGTGAGAAGCGCATGTGAAACTTGCATCCTGATGTTACCATTCTAAGCTGAATTGACAGTTTGCATGAAGATGTCCTGGAAGCCACATTGCCATATGTTGCCTCAGTTGTCCCACTGGCAAATAATGTCAGCTCCCAAGCTTGATGTCAACAGACAGACAGATACATGCATATGCTTCAAACCACAGGGAAGCCATGCAGCTTTCAGTAAAAAAAAATGTTTTAATACTTGTGCAACTGACTGTGGAGTGCTGGGTGATAGTTTTAAGGTCAGGAACATAAATTATTATGTCCAAAATGGTGCAATGTGTAATATTGTTTATCCTTTTAAAACCAGTCCCCAAGTAGTTCCTTATGAGGAATGGACTATATTGGTAAGGTCACATTTAGAGTATTATGTTCAGTTTTGGAAAGATGGTGTCATGTTGAAAAGGGTACAGAGAAGATTTAAGTGGATGTTGCCAGGACTCCAGGGCCTGAACTACAGAGAGAGGTTATTCCTTGGACCGCAGGAGGATGAGGGGTGATCTTACAGGGGTGTATTAGATCATGAAAGGAGTAGATAGGGTAAATGCACAATTTTTTACCCAGATTAGGGGAATCATGAACCAGCGGACGTAGGTTTAAGGTGAGGGAAAAAAGATTTAGTAGGAATCTGCGGGACAACCTCTTTACACAAAACGGGTACATGAAACAGGTAGTTGAAGCAGGTACTATCACACACATTTAGATAAATACATGGATAGGATAAGTTTTGAGAGACATGGGTCAATTGCAGACGGGTGGGATGAGTGTAGGTGGGGCTTGTTGGTCGGCGAGGGCAAGTTGGGCTGTAGGACCTGTTTGCATGCTGTATAACTCGATGACTGTTTCTGTAGCTGGGCCACTGTTTGTACATCTGCAGTTTTCATGCTCAAAGCCAACAAGGTGCAGCATCCCTGCCACAAATGACTGCTTTTCTTTCCTTCATGCTTTTACCACTGAAGGGTGTGATGTTCCCTTCAATCTGGAACTGTTTCCCCAGAAGGCTCTCCAAGTAATAATAGAGGGAGCTTTTGGGACTGTTAGATTCTTTTTTTTTTTAAAGAACAGCGAAATTATACACGAATTGAAGCTAAATCATGACTGTAAGGCAACTAAGCGCAGACTGAAAATGCCGACAAGCAGATAGTGGAGTCTGACGTCAGAAGACACTCCATCATAACATTAAGTGAAAGACAAATTCATTCCCTGCTATGGTACGATACGATATGATATGATATGGTACGATAGAACTTTATTTATCCCAGGAGGGAAATTGATTTGCCAACAGTCATAAAACACAAAATACATGAAACATGAAACATGAAATTAAAGTGACGAGTGGAAAGGATTGGGGATGTGCAAAGATTGGGGAAAGGGAGGGTGAGGGGGAGTTAGACTACCCCACAACAGAAGGGGGAGGAGTTGTACAGTTTGATAGCCACAGGGAAGAAGGATCTCCTGTGGCATTCCGTACTGCTTCTTGGTGGAACCTGTCTGTTGCTGAAGGTACTCCTCAGGTTGACCAGTGTGCCATGCAGGGGGTGAGCTGTATTGTCCAGGATGCTACGCAGTTTGAGGAGCATCCTCCCCTCCATATCCAGCAATAAATTATTTCACTCTGTTGCTAGTTTTCATTCCAAATGATGTTCCGTTACTCAATACCTGAGTCCCGCCATCCCTCTAAAGCATTCATTCTGTTATCTGGTCTCAGTGGTTGTTTGAAAGCCTTGCGTCGTTTTGGGGGTAAACGTAATTCTACATTTGTCACTTTATGCTAGCAACACAGTGATCAAAAAGCCATCTTTCTAAAAGGAATTGCATCTTGCTGTGTGCTCATGATGAGCCAGTGTTTCAACCTGTATACTCAATGAAATAACTTCACAGTCATTTATTGTGATTCCATGGCATTAAATTGGAAAATGTATAACATTTCACTCCATGTGTTTTGTCAGTGCTTTGCTGAGGAAAATTGATGATTGTCATAGAGTCTTACAATGTGTCCACCAGCCCAACTTTCCCACACCAACCAACATATCTCATCTACACGAGTCCCATCTGCCTGCATTTGTCCCATATCCCTCTAAACTTGTCCTATCCATGTACCAGTCTAAATGTTTCTTAAACATTGCAATAGTACCTGCCTCAACTACCTCCCCTGGCAGCTCATTCTATACACCTACCACCCTCCGTATGAAAATATTCAAGATTAAAGAGAGTTTATTGTCATATGTCCCAGATAGGACCATGAAATTCTTGCTTTGCTACAGCACAACAGAATATAGTAGGCATAAATAAATACAGAACAGATCAGTGTGACCATATACAATTGAATATATCTATATACACACATAAATAAGCGGATAGAGTGCAATGGGCTATTAATGTTCAGAGTTTTGTTTGAGTTGAGTTTAATAGCCTGATGACTGTGGGGACGTAGCTATTCCTGAACCTGGATGTTGCAGTCTTCAGGCTCCTGTACCTTCTACCTGGAGGCAGCGGGGAGATGAGTGAGTGGCCAGGATGGTGTGGATCCTTGATGATGCTGGCAGCCTTTTTGAGGCAGCGACTTCGATGGATCCCCTCGATGGTAGGGAGGTCAGAGCCGATGATGGACTGGGCAATGTTGACAACTTTTTGCAGTCTTTTCCACTCCTGGGCACTCAAGTTGCCGAACCAAGCCACGATGCAACCGGTCAGCATGCTCTCTACTGGGCACCTGTATAAGTTCGAGAGAGTCCTCCTTGACATCCCGACTCTGTAATCTTCTCAGGAAGTAGAGGCGCTGATGAGCTTTCTTTATAATTGCATCAGTGTTCTCGGACCATGAGAGATCTTCAGAGATATGCACGCCCAGGAATTTGAAGCTCTTGACCCTCTCCACCATTGAACTGTTGATATAAATGGGATTATGGGTCCCCATCCTACCCCTTCCAAAGTCCACAATCAGTTCCTTGGTTTTGCTGGTGTTGAGAGCCAGGTTATTGTGCTGGCACCATTTGGTCAAACGGTCGATCTCCCTTCTATACTCTGACTCATCTCCATCAGTGATATGTCCCACAACAGTGGTGTCATCAGCGAACTTGATGATGGAGTTCGCACTATGACCAGCTACACAGTCATGAGTATAGAGTGAGTACAGCAGGGGGTTGAGCACGCAGCCTTGTGGTGCTCTCATGCTAATTGGTATCGACGTTGACACATTTCCACCAATACGAACAGACTGTGGTCTGTGAATGAGGAAGTCGAGGATCCAATTGCAGAGGGATACGCAGAGACCCAGTTCTGAGAGTTTGGTACCCAGCTTGGAGGGGATGATTGTGTTAAATGCCGAGCTGTAGTCAATGAATAACAGCCTGACATATGAGTTTTTGTTGTCCAAGTGGTCCAGAGCGGAGTGGAGGGCCAGCGAGATCGCATCCACCGTTGATCTGTTGTGGTGGTAAGCGAACTGCAGTGGGTTCAGGTTTTTGTCGAGGTAGGAGTTGATTTGCGCAATGATCAACCTCTCAAAGCACTTCATCACCACCGATGTTAGTGCCACTGGTCGATAGTCATTGAGGCACGTCACCTTGCTCTTCTTGGGCACCGGTATTATTGATGCCCTCTTAAAGCAGATGGGAGCCTCAGACCTCAGAAGTGAGAGGTTGAAAATGTCCGTAAATACTCCCGCCAGTTGGTCCGCACAGGTTTTTAGAACACGACTGGGTATACCATCAGGACCAGGTGCTTTTCGAGGGTTCACCCCTCTGAAGGATTTCCTGACGTCGACCTCTGTGACCGTGACCGAAATACCATCACAGCGAATGGGGGCTCGAGAAGGAATCCGTGTTCTCCCTATCAAAGCGTGCGGTAAAACGCATTGAGCACGTCAGGGAGTGATGTTTCGCTGACGTGTGCTGCCTCATGATTTCGCCTTGTAGGAGGTGATTGCATTCAGACCCCGCCACAGTTGCCGAACACCTGTCTCATCCTCCAGCTTGGAGCAGAAGTCCCTTTAGCCTTTTTGATGGCACACTACACACTAGATGGTGGACAACCTTGGTACAAAAGGCACAGATATCCTCCTCCCTGAATCTGAGAAGATGGTCACAAAATGCCTTAGTAACACAGTAGGTCAGGCGGCATCCCTGGAGAATATGGAAAGGTGATGTTTTTGGTCAGGAGCCTTCTTCACGTCCACTTCAGATTTCTTCGCCTATCCATGTTCTGCAGGAATGTTGCCTGACCCGCTGAGTTACTGCAGCATTTTGTGTCTATCTTTGGTATAAACCAGCATCTGTAGTTCCTTATCATTATATTGAATCTAAGGAGCTTTGGGTCATAGAGTAGAATCATAGTCATACAGCGTGAAAACAGGCCCTTCAGTTCAACTTGCCCACGCCAAAAAACACGCCCCATTTACACCTGTCTACCCAATCTATTATTCTCATGGTCTTTGTAGGAGGATGTGACGTTTTCCCCAGGATTCCAGCCTCTCCTCTGCTTTGGTAACCACAGTATTTATATGGTCAGTCCACTTGAGCGGCACGGTGGTATAGCAGTAGAGTTGCTGCCTTACAGTGCCAGAGACGGGTGCTGTCTGTATAGAGTTTGTATGTTCTCCCCATGACCCACATGGATTTCCATCGGGTGCTTAAGTTTCCCCCCGCACTCCAAAGAAGTACGGGTTTGTTGGTTACTTGGCTTGGTATAATGGTAAATTGTCCCTAGTGTGTGTAGGATAGTGTAAGTGTACGGGGACCGCTGGTCGGCGCGGACACGGCGGGCCAAAGGGCCTGTCACCACACTATATCTCTAAACTACACTAAACTAAACTTGAGTTTCCAAAAAAATTATCCTGAGGGTTGATTCTGATGACATCAATACAGAAAGCCTCCTGTCTAAATCTAAGGCAGTTAAGTAATTGGCTGTGGACTGCCTGTCTCCAGGCAGCCACAAGTAAGGAAATCAGTTGGAAAGAATGAGCCAGCTGCATGAGAAACAGTCCCAAGACTGGACAGCAGGCAGAGAGGGAGCAAAACAGAAATAATATGTTCAATAGTCCAGCAGCTTTGAACATCTCAAAAAATAATGACAGTACCGATTACTTTTTACTGTTATTCATTTACACATAGTTCATGTTATAGGAGCAGAATTAGGCCATTTGACTCATCAAGTCTACTCCTCCATTCAAACATGGCAGATCTTTCCTTCTCACCCCATTCTCCTGCCTTCTCCCCCTAACCCCTGACACCTGTACTCATCAAGAATCTGTCAATCTGCATCTTAAAAATAGCCAATAACTTGCCATCCACAGCCACATATGGCATTGATTTCTACAAATTCACCACCCTCTGACCCTCATCCCCTGTCTAAAGGTATGTCCTTTTATTCTGAGGCTATGGCCCGTGGTCGTAGATTCTCCCACTAGTGGAACCATCCTCTCCATATCTATTCAATCCAGGCCTTTCACCATTCAGTAAGTTTCAATGGGGTGTCCCCTCATCCTTCTAAACTCCAGTGAGTACAGGCCCAGTGCCGTCAAACGCTTATCATATATGTTAACCAAATCGTTCCTGGGATCATTCTCGTAAACCTCTTCTGGACCTTCTCCACCACCAGCATATTGTTCCTCAGATATAGGGTCCAAAACTGCGCACAATACTCCAAGAGCAACAAGTTTAGTTTAGATTAGTTTATTGTCACGTGTACCAAGGTACAATGAAAAGCATGGAAGAACTGCCGATGTTGGTTTACAAGAAATGACAAAAAAGTGCTGGTATGAAGAAGGGTCCCTATTTCAATGTTACCTATCCATGTTCTCCAGGGATGCTGCCTGACCCTTCGAGTTACTCCAGCACCTTATGTTTTGTTTTAAGAATAGAAAATATCTGCTGAAGAAATTAAGGAATGTTTAATCAATGAAGCTATGTAAACTGTGTAGGAAAGAACTGCAGATGCTGGTTTAAATCGAAGGTAGACACAAATGCTGGAGTAAATCAGCGAGACAGGCAGCATCTCTGGAGAGAAGGTATGGGTGACGTTTCTGGTTGAGACCCTTCTTCAGACTGATCATGTAAGCTATGTATACCGCTGTATATCTTCAGCAATATCTGGGATGCCGAAAATCATGTCCCCCAAGTTTCAAATCATCATTTGCTATTGATTTCTCATTCACGGGTCATAATTAAGAGATTAAAGGACAAAAGGATTAAGGACATTTATTGTCACATACACCAATTGGTGCAGTGAAATTTGAGTTGCCATTGCAGCACACAAATAAAATAAGCACAACATTATAGAATTTAACATTAAACATAAAAAAACATCCTCCCACAGCGGGATCAACGTTTCCCACTGTGAGGGAAGGCAGCAAAGTTCAGTCCACTCCGCGATGTTCACTCGTGGTCAGGGCCTATTGAAGCCTTCGTAGTTGCCGCTAAGACGGCCCGATGTTTCAGGCCCTCTTGCCGGGATGACGGAACTCCGGCGTCGGAACAGAAGAACACTCTCAGCGGCTTGGAGTTCCGAAACGGCCATTTCCTCCCAAAGTCCACAGGCCGCGATGGGCGGAGCTCCAACACTGGCGACCTCGGCGAGAGATCCCAGGCTCCACATTGATAAAGTCAACGCCGCCGCGGCTGGAAGCTCCGCAGACCACAGCTCCACAATGTTGAAGTCAGCAGGCCCAGCACTCTGGAGCTCCAACACGGCGACACGGGTAAGGCATCGCCCCGCTCCACAATGGTACCTCAGTGCTGATGCTGCAGCTCGAAGCTCTGGCCGTTCTCCAACAGGAAAGGCCGCGCCAATCTACGAGTTAGGGGCGAAGATCCTGCTCGGAGGAAGGATGCATCCTCGCCCAGGTAGGGACTGGAAAAAAAAAACGGTTTCCCCCTCCCACCCCACCCCCCATCCCCACAGAAAAAGACTAAAAGGCCTCCAGAACAAAACTTTTTAACAAACGGAAAAAAAAAGACTGAAGAATGAACAGCTGCAGGTGAGGCTGCCACGCTCTATGGCGCCACCACTCAACCTAAGTGGAAGATGGACACAAAGTGCTGGAGTAAAACGTCATGTCAAGCAGCATCTCTGGAGAAAAAGGATGGGTGACGTTTCAGGTTGGGATCCCACTTCAGCCCACCATGTGGTTGGCCCATGTGGACTTCAATATGGCCTTAAACAGCTCAACTAACCTCAGTGACTCACTGGTCTTTTTCCGTCTTTCTTGGTACAGAGGCAATTTGCAAATGTTTGAAAACAACGAACAAACACCTATAATTTGCTTAAAAGTGATTAGATTTCAAAAAGATATTGCTGTCGTTGGATGCAATTTAGCAGTGGTCTAATTATATTTAGTATGGCAAAGCAGTCAGCAGGAAAATGGATAATTGGGGACTTCTTTTTGTTGCAACACAATGGGAGGGAAGCGAAGACAACACATAGACCTCACTGAGCAGTTTTTCCAATGGTACATTCTCTCTGCTCAGCACTGTCTTTAGTCAGTGGTGGTGAACCTGTGGAATTATTTGCCACAGAAGGGCGACACGATGGCACAACAGTAGATTTGCTGCCTTAAAGTGCTTGCGGCACGGGAGACCCGGGTTCAATCCCGACTACGGGTGCTGTCAGTAGGGAGTATTACCTTCTTCCCGTGACCGCGTGGGTTTTTTCCCAGATCTTCGGTTCCCACTCAAACTCCAAAGACGTACAGGTCTGTAGGTTAATCGGCTTGGTATAAGTGTAAATTGTCCCAAGTGTGTGTAGGGTGATTTTAATGTGCAGGGATCGCTGGTTGGCGCGGACTCGGTGGGCCAAAGGGCCTGTTCCGCACTATATCTCTAAACTAAACTAAACTAAACTAAAGAGGGTTGTGGAGGCCAAGTCAATGGATATCTTTAAGACAGAGTTAGATAGATTCTTGATTAGTACGGGTGTCAGGTTATGGGGAGAAGGCAGGATAATGGGGTAGGAGGGAGAGATAGATCATCCATGAGGGTCATAAGGGGTAGGAGTAGAATTAGGCCATTCAGCCCATCAAGTCTATTCCGCCATTCAATCATGGCTGATGTATTTCTTCCTCCTTGCCCCATTTTCCTGCCTTCTCCCTATAACCTCTGACACCTGTACTAATCAGGAATCTGATTGAATGGCGCAGTAGACTTGATGGGCCGAATGGCCTACTGCTCCTATCACATGACCTTATGACCTGTCACTAATTTAAAGTCCTTCTTGAGAAGGTACTCCCCTCAGCGCTTTCTGGGGGGAAGTTCATGATGGAAGGAAGGTCATTGATGAAGCATCTTTAGATTTCTGGACTTGGGAGACCAGGCTGAGTGATGGGACTGGGTTGAGTGATTGTTAACAAATACACCCAGCTTCCTCTGTGCAAGCTATGACTTCAGCTGCTGGAGTCGTTTTCCTCCCATGCCCCTTTACCAGGGCTGCTTGATGCTACACTAATGGGCAGTAGCTCTCACCTTTGGACTTGGTATACTGGGGCGGCGTGACTCACCTGTTGCAGCTGTTGCACCCTACAGCCTGTCTGTCTTTTTAAAAACATTTTGTCTAGTTAAATGTAGTTGTTTGTGTTTTTAACAGTGTTTTTGACTGTGTATATGTGGGGGGCGGGGGGGGGTCGGAGGGGGAAACTTAAAAAAAATCTCTTCTCTGCACTGGAGACACGACCTTTTCCCTGTCGGGTCTCCGTTGTCGTTGGGGCCTAGCACCGTGGAGCGGCCTCCAGCTGGAATGACCTGGGGGCTCCAGTCACGTAGCCTGCGGAGCTGCGGACTTACCATCATGGGGCTGGCCGGCCTCGGAGTGTGGGGAGCGGTGGTGGCTCGCTGCTGCAGCCCGACTCTGAGTTAAATATTATTAGTATTATCAGAAGATAGTAATCAACTGCAATGATAGCATCCATACAAAACAGTGTAGTTACATGCCTTGTCAAATATATTGTTATGGCGCATGTAGCAACATGCACTATAGAAATTTCTGTACATTTGCCAATTGTCTTTCATAACGCTAAGAAAGCAGATGAAGGTGGCATCTACCCAATTGTTGATTGATATGTCTCCAGGTTTGCAGCAAGTTTTTAATTGATCCAGAACAATGCTGTAAACAAGAATACACACTCACAGTAAGACACTAGGTGCTGGAGTAACTCAGCAGGACAGACAACATCTCTGGAGGACTTGTACAGGTGACGTTTTTGGTCGGGACTCTTCTTCAAATAGGTGACAATTAAAAACTATGATAAAGTTTGTATGCCAGCGGCTATAGAGGTTTGTGTTAAAAGTCACATCACAGAATATGTTAGACACAAAATGCTGGAATAACTCAGCAGGGCAGGCAGCGACTGTGGAGAGAAGGAATGGATACTAATAATATTTAACTTTTAATTGTTGACATGATAATTAAACACATGACAAGCTAACATTTCTGAAGAGCATTGTATTCAAATTGTGGAAAATTATATCCGTACATATCTATACAACAAATAATATGCTCTACACTGAATGACATTGAAGAGTGGGCACAAACCTAAGCCTGTGCATTGTGACACCAAGGGGGGAAATAACATAGCTGGATCACATGGTTATTCTCCAAAGCTTTCTCATTGGTTGTTATAGGAATCGTGTGGGTGGGTGTAAGTTATGGAAGAACCAAAGGACATTAAAAGTACAAAATTACATTGGGAATAAAATATCGGGCTATCAAAATGAAATAACTGGAAGACGGTAAACTCCTGCGAATGATGACTCAGTGGTATGTAACTGTTTATTACTGACTGATCTCATTGAACTGAACCCTGTTTGCGAGCATCATTTTGTTTAGAGCAGTGGACTTTATTGATAGAAGAGTGAGAGCAGCATAAGATGACTGCACACCGATCAATCACCGACTGACAGGTTCAATCCTTGCACTTTCCCCAGTTTATCTCACAGACCTCCTTCAGACTGACACCCCCTCCCGCCCCCTGCGGTCTTCATCAGCAGGTCTACTGGCCCTCCCACCCATCAACCTCAGCACAATGGGTGCCAGGGCCTTCTCCCACACTGCACCTAAACTTTGGAATTGACGAGCCCCTAACATCCGCATACTGGACTCCACGACAGAATTCAAAACCGCTCTTCAAACCCATCATTTTAAACTGGCGTACTCATTTTAACTGCAACAACTGCATCTTATTTTATATCAATTTATACCTGTATGCTTTGTTGCTTATTGTATGTTTTATTGTTGATTTTTTAATTACTGGTGCCTTGTTGCTTATTGTATGTTTATTACTGATATTATGTGATGTAAGGTGACCTTGAGTGTCCTGAAAGGCGCCATTAAATTAAATGTATTATTATTATTATTATTATTACTTGTGCGGGATAGAGCTCCCTTTCTGGGCCATTCCAATGTTGCATTGGGTCCGAGCAATTCACAATCTGTATCGACATTTGATTGAGGGGATTAGATGTCACGTTTCAAACTTTGCTGACAATCTAAAAATGATGGTGCTGTGGTGGCAGGAGGTGGTTGTATAGATTCTTCAAGGGAATGTATAAAATCAGAGCGATTGTGCAAGAAGGGCAGAGGCAATATGAATAAAGATATCAACTTATCCACTGATGAACAATAACAGGATTCTTTAGTAAATGGCGATAGGGGGTAATATGAAATGGATCTACTGGCCTTGTACACGTCACCATAAACTAACATACTGTTGCAACAAGCAAGTACAAACGCAAATGATATTTGGCCTTTATTATAGTAAGATTTGCACACAGGAATATAGATGTGTTCCTGTATTTAAATGGGGTATTGGTAAAAAACAAACTAGTGTATGGGGTCATTGTTGGCTGACACAAACTCTGGGCTGAAAGGCCTGTTTCTAAGCTGTATCTCTAAAATCTAAAGTATGATAAAAGAATTGATAATACTGTCAAAATGGCTCGTGTTTTCAAAACAGTTTATTTTGGTTTATTTATCACAAAATTAAAGCATTGCATAAAAATCAATTGAAATCACTTAAATCATTGAATACAAAACTAAAGCATAGACTCAGAATGAATATTGTGACATAATTGAATGGTCCTTGTGTGGTCCCAGTGTGGATGAGGCGAGGATGTTTCATTGTGAGAGAGAACTTGGAATAACGAGTCACCATTTAAAATAGGCACTCCAGTTCTGGCAACATCCTAGTAAACCTTCTGTGCACTCTTTCCAGCTAAATGACATATTAATTTCCAGCTTAATGTCATGTATCAAATGAACAATAAAGTGAACTTACTTATAAGTGCCTGGTTGACTTGCTATAGGAATCTTGCAATCTGAAAATTACTGCTTCCCAAACTCATCAATGTGTTAGAGTCCAAGTCACTGAAATAATGAAGTAAAGTAATTGATTGGAAGAAGAGCAGAACAGTCATTCAGGATTTGTCCCATCTCTTAAAATTACCATTGCTTTCTTCAAACAGCAATGATGAGGGTTATTCAAAAGATTGCAGTATGCCAGTGAATATGGGCTGCCGCTGTCCCAGGTGCCACGCTGCACAGTGGCATGGCGGAGTAGTTGCTCCCTTCCAGTGCCACAGGCCTGAGTTTCATCCTGCCCGTGGGTGCTGGCTATACGGAGTTTGTACGCTATTCCTGTGACCACGTGGTTTTCTCCAGGTGCAACGGTTTCCTCCCACGCTCCAAAGACGTGCAGGTTTGTTGGTTAATTGGCTTCTTTAAATTGCCCCCAGTGTGTAGGATAAAACTTATGTACGGGTGATCACTTTGGCAACGCAAACTTGATGGGCTGAAGGGCCTGTTTCTACGCTGTATCTCTAAACATAACGGAATTAAACAAACTAATAAGCAAGAGACAGGCAGCCAGCCTTTCGATCGGTTAAAACTGGATTTGTTTTGATGGTTATGTAGCACAAACACTGGCTTCAAGGAACTAAAACTATTAATTTTGCTTGAAGATCACCTGCAGTGAGCTGAGAATCTAGATAGCATTTAATAATAACAAATTAAAATGATTTGTGTATCTGATCAATCGTCAGAGTTTAGAAGGATGAGGGGGACCTCATTGAAACTTAATGAATAGTGAAAGGCATGGATAGCGTGGATGTGGAGAGGATGTTTCCACTATTGGGAAAATCTAGGACCAGAGGCCATAGCCTCAGAATAAAAAGACATACCTTTAGAAAGGCGATGAGGAGGAATTTCTCTAGTCAGCAGGTGGTGAATCTGTGGAAGGCCAAGTCATTGGGTATGTTTAAGGCGCAGATTGACAAATTCTTGAATAATAAGGGTGTCACGGGTTATGGGGAGAAGGCAGGAGAATGGGGTTGACAGGGAAAGATAGATCAGCCATGATTGAATGGCAGAGTTGACGATGGGCTGAATGGCTGAATGGCCTAATTCTGAGCGTATGAAACAAGGGAGTATGGTGAGAGCATCACACCAACCTATCCTATCACAGTCTGTCGTGCTTTAAGAATAATTTTAATAGGCTACTTTATTCACGGAACTGTTGCTATGTTTGCAGCTTTGAAGCATTAGCTGAGTCCTTTCCACTTACAGAATATAACTACCCTGATATGACTTCAATTAAGGCTGCGAAATACACCGTCCGAGTTGTAACAATATCAGGTTTTGCTCATTAAAACCTCAACAGCAATATTATGAGTTTCTGATTACATCTCCATCAACAGCTGAATTTCAGCACTGCAGCACAGCACAGAATTATCAGCACAGCACAGAAACAGGAAGGCAGTGTAGCGTTTGCAGAATCTGTATTTTTGAACGGTATGAACATCTCAACCAAAAAAAATCCAGCGAGGAATATCAGTTCACCCGTAAACAGAGGTATCAGTCCTTGAGATCTCTCTGTACTGGCTGATAATTGCAGTGCAGAGAAAACATGGAGACCCCGTCTTGCTGACTGGATGAGATCAGATTCGTTATCTGCTTATCAGCATGGGGTATTGGAGTAAATAGCATGGACTTTTAGTTATTTCACTTCCTTTAGTGTGGTTTGAGGGGAAAATCTCCTTTGGATTCTGAATGGACAATAATCGCTTCTCTGGAGCGATTTGTAAGGCACAGTTCTCTTTGCGGGTGTCTAGTGATAGCATAAATCATAGTGGCGAAACAGGAGCGTCGCTTTACTATCTGAAGCTTGATTATCACTTTGAAACTGTATCTCCTGTTTCCTGTAACATGCAGCTTGGTGCTGGGCAAAGCTGAACATTTTTACAGTGTTAAAGGCAGTTTTATTTTACGACAGTATGTGCTGGCAGCTCTAAAAAGTTAAACACACACACACACACACCCACACACACACACACACACACACACACACACACACACACACACACACACACACACACACACACACACACACACACACACACACACACACACACACACACACACACATATTATAATGTATTATTATAAAATATATATATATAATGTATTATAATACATATATAAAAATACAATGTATTATAAGATATATATATATCATAATACATAATGTATATATAAAAATATATATATTATAATACATTATATTATAATATATATATATACATATATTATAATATATGTATACATATATGTGTGTGTGTGTGTAAACAAAAGCTAAAATGTTCTTCTCTATTACATCCCTGAACAGAATCTCTAAGAATCTTGGCTGTGTGATTTACTAAAGTAACATTTATATCTTTCAAAGTCATGGCAAAAATGTACTAATATATATATAAAATACAATGTATTATAATATATATATCATATATTATATACTGTATATGCTGGTTTGCACCAAAACGCTGGATTAACTCAACGGGTCAGACAGCATCTCAGTCTGAAGATGTGTTTCGACCCAAAATGTCACCTATTCCTTTTCTCCAGAGATGCTGTCTGACCCGCTGTGCCTATCCTTATTTTGAGCAAAGTTGTGAACTTGTGGTTTCATCACAAAACGGCTATCCTTTTCTGCAGATTTGAATGAGCAAATAAGCCTTTGTAATTGTAAATTGAGAATTTGGAATTACCCATGTCAGTTGATGGAAATTCTCCAAGTGTAAAGTCAGATAGCAGTAATTTAAATGATGCCTCAATTGTGAATGTACTGTAGCATTCAAAATAGGTGCTGAGAGGCTGATTTGATGGAAGAAAGCATTCCATGAACTTACTTGTTACTTTATTTATTGTCATGTGTGCAGAGATACACTAACACACATGTTCTGCTTACTAGCCAGTCATACATGCTCCATGCATGAGAATGGAGGGATCTGGATTATGTGGGAAGGGTTGGTCTTGGTATTATGTTTGGCACAGACATTGTGCGCTGAAGGGCATGTTCCTGTTCTATACTGTTCTATATTCCATGAGCACAATCGATCCTCTTCAGGGACAGCATGCAGATTCTATCTACTGAACTTATTTTGCTTTTGTTGTTAATTATCGTGTTTACAGAGTACTAGGTTTACATACAATATAACCATATAACCATATAACAATTACAGCACGGAAACAGGCCATCTCAGCCCTTCTAGTCCGTGCCGAACACGTATTCTCCCCTAGTCCCATCTACCTGCACTCAGACCATAACCCTCCATTCCTTTCCCGTCCATATAACTATCCAATTTATTTTTAAATGATAAAATCAAACCTGCCTCCACCACCTTCACTGGAAGCTCATTCCACACAGCTACCACTCTCTGAGTAAAGTTCCCCCTCATGTTACCCCTAAACTTCTGTCCCTTAATTCTCAAGTCATGTCCTCTTGTTTGAATCTTCCCTACTTTCAGTGGGAAAAGCTTATCCACGTCAACTCTGTCTATCCCTCTCATCATTTTAAAGACCTCTATCAAGTCCCCCAACCTTCTGCGCTCCAAAGAATAAAGACCTAACTTGTTCAACCTTTCTCTGTAACTTAGTTGCTGAAACCCAGGCAACATTCTAGTCAATCTCCTCTGTACTCTCTCTATTTTGTTGACATCCTTCCTATAATTAGGCGACCAAAATTGTACACCAAACTCCAGAATTGGCCTCACCAATGCCTTGTACAATTTTAACATTACATCCCAACTTCTATACTCAATGCTCTGATTTATATAGGCCAGCACACCAAAAGCTTTCTTTACCACCCTATCTACATGAGATTCCACCTTCAGGGAACTGTGCACAGTTATTCCCAGATCCCTCTGTTCAACTGCATTCTTCAATTCCCTACCATTTTCCATGTACGTCCTGTTTTGACTTGTCCTGCCAAGATGTAGCACAATATCTTTTGAGTTGTGCTACGTAAGAATGTATTTGTTCTTTTTCAGGATATATGGCAATATATATGGCAAGGGGTTGCACTCCAGGAAATGTTATGCACAATTTCATGTTGAAATGGCTGGGCAAAATGAATTGTAGTTCATCTGGTACAGTCTATTCCTGTGTATGATCCATCATGGAGAACAGTACCAAGGAAAATAATTTAATATTTTGTACATAAGAAGAGGCTGTTCCGGCCTGGTCATGGTGAACACAATCTGTTCCCATTTGTTTGCTGGCAAGCCATTCCCCGCCATAAAACAAATGATTATTACCTGCGGAGAGGGAAATGTGCCAAAAAAAGGACTCACTGTTGCCAAAGTAGGTGAAGTTTTTACACACACACTCTAGATCTTTGTGTTCCGTGATGTAGGTACAGCAAGATACTCAGCAATTCATCGCAAGAACCAGGATTTTGGGTGTTAGTGGTCGCTATAAAATTTGGCCACCAGTTGGTGCAAGTATTGCACTGGTCACCAGGGAGATAGCACTCCCCTCTGCCATTGGATCCTCAACTTTCTGACCCATGACCACAATCAATGAGCATTGGTTACAACACATCTTCCGCAATAATTCTTAGCACCAGTGCCCTGCAAGAATCTGTTCTCAGTCCCCTACTGTACTTATAACTTCATAAGATTATCATTCAGAGGAGCGGAATTAGGCCATTCGACCCATCGAGTCTACTCCGCCATTCAATCATGGCTGATCCAACCTTCTCTCTCAACCCCATTCTCCTGCCTTTCCCCCACAACCTCTTACGTAATGTCAGCAAGAAGAAGGAGCTAGTTATCAACTTCAGGAAGCATGGTGGAGTACTTGCCCCAATCAGCATTAATGGTGCAGAAGTGGAAACGGTTGAGTGTTTCATGTTCACAAGTTATAGGAGTAGAATGAGGCCATTCAGCCCAACTGGTCTCCGCCATTCAATCATGGCTGATCTCTGCCTGATCTCTGCCTAGCTCTGCTAGGGATTGAACCCTTGACACCCATTCTAATCAAGATTTTTTCTATATCTGCCTTAAAAATATCCACTGACTTAAGTTCCTAGGCTTAAATATCACCACCAATCCGTCGTGGACCGACCGCATTGCAGTGACAAGCAGAAAAGCACACGACTTTCTCAAGACACTGACTAAATTTGGCATGTCTTCAATGACTGTTACAAATGTTTACAGAGGCACCATAGGGAGCATACTGTTGATTTGCATCGCAGCTTGGTTTGGAAACAGCTCTTCCCAAGAGCATAAGGAATTGCAGAGAGTTGTGGATATTGCCCAGTACAACACACAGAGCAGACTCCCTATCATTGACTCCATCTGTAATTCATACTACCTCAGGAAGGAAGCCAACATCATCAAGGGCCTTTACCACCTTCCTTTTCCCACTCCAATTGAGGTGAGGATAAAGAAGTTTGCTAACATGCATCAGTCTTTGGAACAGCTTCTTCCCCACTGTTGTTGGACCTCTGAATGGTCCTTCCATGAGCTGGAGTGCAGTCCCAAACATTCAACCTTATCCCAGACATTGGACTTTTTCTTTGGAACTGTTCTGTTACAATGCAGAGAATTGTTATTCTGCACTCCGGCATCTTTCTCTCTGCTCTCCCTTTTGAACGTGTTTGACCTGATTGTATTCATGTATAGTATTATCTGATTTGATTGGTTAGCGCAAAATAAAAGCTTTTCACTGTACCTCAATACAGGTGACAATGATAAATCTAAACCTAAACATAACTCTAGTTGTGTTCCCAAATAACACTTCTACTGAAGGTATCTGATAGAAACTGCAGTTAACCATTTTGAGTCTTTTCCTTGTAGCAGTGGTGTTTTCTTAAGTGTGAACTAGCAATTTAATTGCTGAGATTTTTGGAATGGTGGAAGATATCATTCAATGCTTCAGCTAGTGATAATATCAACGCAAACTTAATTGATCTTGAATCAGTCACTAATAACACCCAGGCTTAATTGGAAAATTTCACTTCTGAATATTCATCCATGTTTGCGATTAAATTTATCGTGCGGTGAACATTTTTCCTCAGATGGTTTCTGTGAGCAAATGAGCAAATCCACATTAATTGCCAACTGCTAGTCTGCAAGTTAAAACTGTCACACTTAGTCTCGCACTGTAAGTAAATGTGATGCTTATACGCTGTGCTTATCAAAGGGAACGGAATTCCGCCTTAGAAGTGGTGCTTTGCTTTGAAAGAGGGCATCTCCAACATGAGGAGTTGATAGCACTGAACAAGGTGCAGAGAAAATTCACCAGGATGTTCCTAGAGTTGGAGCATTTTAGTTATGAGGGGAGACTGGAGAGGCTGTCTTTTGTTTTCTGTATACTTTAGAGATACAGCTTGAAAACAGGCCTTTCGGCCCACCGAGTCTGCGCCAACCAGCATTCACCCCATACACTAGCACTATCATACACACTAGGGACAATTTACAGAAGCCAATTAACCTACAAACTTGTACGTCTTTGGAGTGTGGGAGGAAACTGGAGCACCAGAGAGAACATACAAACTCTGTACAGACAGCACCCATAGCCAGGATTGAACTTGGGTTTTTGATGCTGTAAAGCAGCAAATCTACCACTGAATCACTGTTTCGCTTTTCCTTGTAGAGGACAAGACAGAGGAGCGACCTTATAGACCTGTACAAAATTATGAGGAGCGTAGACATGGTAGATAGTAAGAAACTCTTCCCCATAACAAAGTTGTCAAAAACTAGCGGACATAGGTTTGGACTAGGTGGGTAAGATGGTTTAGAGGGGATCGGAGGTGGAATCTGGAATGTTTTGCCTGTGCGGGTGATGGAAGTATCTAGATGAGCTCTTGAATTGTCAAGTCATGGAAGGATATGGACCATGTGCTACTAAATAGGGTTGGCATGGACCTGTTTCTATGCTGTACGAGTCTCTATTCTACTTCCATCACTGCAGAAGTCCCTCATTACTATCCAGGAGAATCAGTACTTGATCACAGACCGAGAAACAGAAAATGATGGAAATACGCATCAAGTCGGGCAGCAGATGTGGAAAGAGGAACAGGCTTCCTCGTTTCAGGTCAAACATCCTTCGTCAGAACATTAACTGTTTAATTTCCCTCGCAGATGTAGCCTGGCCTCCCGCGGGTTTCCAACATTTTAGGTTTTTACTTCAAGTTTACAGTACCCACATTTTTATTTTATTTTTATTTATCATCATCGGCGGACACACTCGAAACGAGTATGATTGTCCTCTCCTCTCCATAGGGTCGTCTACTTGTGGGTCTGCAGATGTCTGTAGAGGCTGCTCCGCAATCCACACACTTTGGTGCAACGTGGGCAGTGGAGACTGGCGGTGGTTGGTAGTCGTCGAGCCCCCTTCTCTCTCTCCTTACGGTGCTGTCGCTTTGTCTCTGTGATACAGCGTAGTTCCATTTCGTGAAGTGCAGCTCCTTCCTACACGGATTTCCTGCAGGAGCGCCTGTCCAGTGCAATGTGCTCCCAGTTGCTCGATGTGATGTGGAATTTCTTCAGACTGTTCTTCATGTTGTCCTTGAAGCGTTTCTTTGGCCCGCCGAGGGCTCGCCAACCTTCCTTCAATTGAGAGCACAGGATTTGTTTAAGAAGACGTGTGTTGGACGTGCGGATGACATGGCCAGTCCATCAAAATTGGTGCTGCATTATTGTGGTGGTGATGCTGGTCATGTTGGCTTCCTCCAAAACGCTGATGTTGGTGCGTTTTTCCTCCCAGCTGATCCTCAGAATCTTTCGTAAGGATCTTTGATGGTCTTGTTCCAGGGCTCTCAGGTGCCTGCTGTAGGTGGTCCATGACTCGGCTCCATACAACAGGGTAGAGAGGACAACGGCTCTGTAGACCAGCAGTTTTGTTTGAGCCTTTAGGTACTATCAAGTAGCACACCACATGTAACTGGTTTGTTGCAAAATATTTGATTTAGAGGATAAATGTCCTGCCCAGATTATCAATTATGGAGAATGCATTAACCTTGATATCTGATTAAAATTAACAGAGAGATCACATTTATTTAGCACTAGACTAAGTGGGACCCGTTAGGTCCCTGTCACAAGGGAGGCCTGGTCCCCCAACGCAACCCGTTCCACAATGCAATATTCCACCACTCACCCGTACCCCAACGCAATATTGCACCACTCACGCATAGCCCACAACTGCGCAGGCACGGCTCATTTCCCCTCATCCCCCAGCACTCCCTCCCCCTTCTCTTCACCCTCCCTCGTCTTTCCCCTCTCCTCCTCCCCTCCCCCAATCCCTCCATCACCTCTCCCTCCCTCTCCTTTCCACTACCCTCAGTTACACCCTCACTCCATCCATAAAATGCAGCATCCGCAGTTCTTTCCTCCACAGGCCATTCATTGTTAGCTGTGGTTTAGATCCCGTTGACTTGATGATTGGGCCAGTTTGCATCTGTGTGCGAGTGTGAGTTACTCAAACTCCGAGCAAACTGCTCGGCCACCCTGCAACCCGACTCTCCCTCCCTCCCTCTGCCCACTCTGGCTCAGCCACCACTCGGCCCATCCCCGTCCTGCCCGACTGTCTGCTGCTGCCGCTCAGCCTGTCCCCGTCCCCGCCTTGCCCGTCCTCCACTGGGCCTCCACTGAACCCTCCCCGCTCCCCCGCGGCCACAGCCGGTGGCGGGGGAGATGATAGACAAGTTACTGTGAGGAGGGGAAGAGGAGGTTGTGAGTGAGATGGGACAGGCCGCCGCCGGTGGGACAGGAAGGGGTGTCGCCATACTGGCCGTGGCATTGACTGACAGGAGAAGAGACCAATCTGCGTGGCGCTGACTGAAGGAATCTGCACACATGCTGTTTTTAAGATTTCTAAACCTCAATAACTTTTACAATATACTACCGATCTGGACAAAACCTGGTGCACTCGCAGCACAGGAGAACGGTGAGTAATCTGGTGAAAAATCATAGCGCTATTACGTACCGTTTTAGCGCAAATAGAAAAACCGCCCAAACGGGAAGAGCACAAGATCAGAGTTTTAGTTATGTAGAAATTCTTCAATGAATTGCTTCTGAATCATAAAGATTGCTGCCACGTCGGCATTATATTTATGAACAGCAAAATCACAGAAACAGCAATGAAATAAACTTTCTGGAAGGTATTGGAGAAAGAGTAAGTGTTGACTGGGACATGATTAATTTCCACCCATTCTGTGAGCAGGAGAATAAGAACTGTTGCATTGGCACTGGGAAACGGGGGGGAACTTTCTTGTGCAGCTCATAATGACCAATCCCAGTAGTGCAGTCCTCACTCAGTACTTTTAGAGTCCACCCTCAGTACTGCTTTAGTCTCTCATTATTACTCAGTACTCCCTTAATACTCCCTCAATCTGCCTCCAGTGCTCCCTAAGTCCCCCCTCACTTCCCCCACACTTTCCCCCTCACTTCCCCCACTTTCCCCTTCGCTCCCTCCTCACCCCGCTTCACTCCTCACTCCCACTCATTTCCCCCTCGCTCACTCCTCCCTATCTACCCCCTCCCTCACTCCCCCCTCAATACCTCCTCTGGCCTCATTACTTCCTCAGTCCTACCTCAGTCCTTTCTCAGTGCTCCCTCATTCCTCCCTCATTTCTCCCTCATTCCTCCCTCATTCCTCCGTCAGCATCACCTCAGTCCTCTCAATGCTCCCTCAGCATTCCCAAAGGACTCGCCCTGTACTCTCTCAGTCATTCTTCATTACTCCCACAGGCCACTCAGTGCTCCCTCATTACTCCCTCAGTCCTGCCTCGGTACTGCCTCAGTACTCTCTCATTCCTCAGTACTCCCTCCGTACTCTCAGTCCTCTCTCAGTCCTTCCTCATTATTCCCTCAGTCTTCACTGCTCCCTCACTACTGCACGGTAAAGCCACATTTAGATTTTGGAGTAGGACCTGAACCAACAAGGGAAAAGTATATTTCCACTGAACCGATACAGCATGCATTAATAGTCAGGAAATATCAAGTAGCTGATAATGCTTACATTTTACTTGAACTTTTAAGGGCAAGTGATCCATTACAATTTCATCTCTAACCCATGCAATTGATTTGCACAAACTAAAAAAATATCCAGTTGAATGATGTTCTACATAAAATGCCTTACTAAAATGATGCGTAACAGAAGCTCCAGTAGTCATAAGGCAGTGTTTCTTTAGATTTGGCAGAAAAATAATATTGATATAGAAACATAGAAAAATTGGTGCAGGAGTTGGCCATTCGGCCCGTCGAGCCAGCACCACCATTCAATATGATCATGCCTAATCATCCAAAATCAGTACCCTGTTCCTGCTTTTTCCCCATATCCCTAGATTCCGTTAGCCCTAAAAGCTCTATTTAACTCCCTCTTGAAAACATCCAGTGAATTGGCCTCCACTGCCTCTTGTGGTAGAGAATTCCACTGATTCACAACTCTCTGGGTGAACAAGTTTTTCCTGATCTCAGTCCTAAATGGCCTACCCCTTATTCTTAAACTGTGGCCCCTGGTTCTGGACTCACCCAACATCGGGAACATTTTTCTTGCATCTAGCCTGTCCAATCCTTTAAGAATTTTATCTGCTTCTATATGATATCCTTTCATCCTAAATTCTAGTGAATACAAGGCTAGTCAACCCATTATTTCATCAAATGACAGTCCCGCCATCCTGGGAATTAACCTGGTGAACCTACGCTGCACTCCCTCAATAGCAATGATGTCCTTCCTCAAAATATGAAAATGATTTATTTCTCAGACTTATCTAAGAACTAACTTTAATTGGCATTGTTGAATAGAATCAAGCAGAATTATTCAGGGGAACTGGAGCAAATCCAACAGCATGTATGAGAGATATTCAGAATCCAGAAAGTTGTATACTTGGCACAACATCCACATTTACAAGGCTAAGCAAGTCATCAGCTTCCAGTGGCCCCAATCTCTCAAATGTTGTTCCTACAAGTTAGGCCTCTCCTTATCTACTGGTACAACAAACCTCACCTGAACTCTCTGTCTTTTACATCATCGTAGGCAGTCTTCTTATTGGCGAGTTTAGAAGAGTTTGAAAAAATGGCATGTTGAAAACCTCCTTCGACTATGTAGAAGATCTCCTTTGACCTCCTTCGACTATGTTGAAGAACAGCTTCGACTAGCTACGATTAACTTCCGGAAAATTGGACACCGAATAGTGGAAAGTGAAGACGACTCCTTCAATTTCCTTCGACCTCCCTTCGACCTTCCTTTGACTATGATGAAGATTATCTATGACTACCTTCGACTACCTTTGACTACCCTCGATTACTTATGACTAACATGCCAACCTACTACGACCCAATACGACTATGGCGGTGCTGGCTACTCCTGCACCTATTGTTTATTAAATCACCATCCATATCTCTTGTTTCCCTTTCCTCTGACAGTCTGAAGAAGGGTCTCACCTTTTCTCCAGAGATGCTGCCTGACCCATTGAGTTAGTCCAGCTTTTTGTGTCCATCTTCGGTTTAAACCAGCATCTGCAGTTCTTTACTACACCTAAATCTGTGCAGTCTTTATAATCTTTATAATGGTAATGCTCCAATGCAGGCAAATATAATAAGACTTGGGCCTTTATTAGTTCTCGTTCCATGATGCAGGGAGTTAGCATGCTAATCCTCAACAAGTGAGCTTATCTAATATATTTCTCATGTTGACAGTCATCACCAATTGTATTAACTGCGACATTAAACATGGTAATACCAACAGTAATATTCCCCAATAAGCAATCTCTTCATCTTTTCCTTCCTTTCTCAGGGTACTTTGAGGCAGCCAATTAAAGCATTTCTTCAATTAGTAAGAACAGTACAGGTTAGTTACAATGAGATTTAATTTCAATTGGATGAACATGTTCTTGCATCAGACTAATAGCCCAAAACACACCTCAATCTATGACTAATGTAGTCATTTGGCTGAATAATTTATTGCCAATGTTCAATTTAAAAGCTATTTCATACCTTCCTAATTTCAAAGAAAAACAAAACCTTCAGTATTTCTTCATCTTCGGGACCTCAGCTCATTTATGTCAACGTTGACTGTGACGCTGATCACAAAGAGATCAAGAGGACACTCTTTATTTTCATTTTGTAATTTCTAATCCTGGAGAGGAGTTCCAACAGTTTTGAATGATTTAAAACAAAAAACAGGCGATAAAACCATCTATCAAATGTTTTATCATGAGAGAGATATTAAACTATTGAGGCACTATATGACATAGTTGCTATTTCTCTCTTGATTCTTTCTCTTCTTTCTATGCTATATGCTTTTTTTCCTGTTAATGCTGAGATGTGGAGATGTGATTCACTTAAATGTATTGTGTAAGAAGGAACTGCAGATGCTGGTTTAAACCGAAGATGGGCACAAAAAGCTGGAGTAACTCAGCGGGTCAGACAGCATCTCTGGAGTAAAGGAGGTGATGTTTTGGGTCGAGTCACTTCTTCAGAAATTGTACTGTTTTGCACAGTTGTACAAGACATGGGTGAGGCCGCACGGAGTAGTGGGTTTACTTTTGGTCACACTGCTGTAGGAAAGATGTCTTTAAGCTGGAACAATTGCAGAGAATATTTAAGAGGATGCTGCTCCAAGGGCCTGAGTTCTTGGACAGGCTGGGACTTTATTCCTTGGAGCACAAGAAGCTGAGGGATGAAAGCTGAGGGATATACAGATGCATAAAATCATGACGAGGAATTGATAAGGTGTCTTTTTCCCAATCAAGAGAAAACACGAACCAGAGGACATAGGTTTAAGGTGAGGGGGGGTCTATTTAATGGGATCTGGAGGAGTGATACTTTCACTCAGATGGCAATGGATAGAATGAGCTGCCAGAGGAGGTAGTTGAGGCAGATACTACAAGGGCAGTAAAAATACACTTTTTTAAAATTTATAAGACACTTGGACAGGTACTAATCTGTTGTATGAGGACTTACTCATTCATCCGTAAAATAAAGAACATAGAACATGGAATAACACAGGAACTTCGGCCCAAAATATCTATGCTGAAGATGCCAAGATAAACTAATCTCATCTGCATGCACATGATCCATGTGCTTCTATTCCTTGCACATCCATGTGCCTATCTAAAAACCTCATAAACGCCACTATCATAGCTGTCTCCACCTCCACCCTTGGCAGCCCATTCCAGGCACCCGCTGTGTAAAAATAAATCTCCTGCAAACTTTGCCACTCACACCATAAATCTATGCTGTCTAGTCTTTGATATTTCAACCTTGGGTAAATATTCTGACCATACCCTGTCTATGCCTCTCATAATTTTATATACTTCTATCATGTCTCCCCTCAACCTCAGATCCTCCAGAGAAAGCAATCCAAGTTTGTCCTACCTCTCCTTGTACATAATACCCCCTAACTGAGGCAGTAAACCCCTTCTGCACGAACCCTCTCCAAAGCCTCCACATCCTTCCTATAATGGAGTGACCAGACCAGCAGGCAACACTCCAAAGGTGGCCTGACCAAAGTCATACAGCCTAACCAGAGTAAGGAATAAAATAAATAACACAATTGGTAATGCAATGACATCATTGTCCCACTTACCTCAGAAATGGGCCTGGAGGAAGTCTGATCTTAACATGAAATAATGCTGAATTTATTTCCTGGGGACTTGTCATCTGTGCTTTGATTGGTTGCTGATTATTGACTAACCTTAACTCAAAAGAAACCATCTAATGTTTGGGTACACAGTGCATAGGGGAGTGGGTAGATCAGAAGATCACAGCATGTCCTGGTTGGTTTGCTCCTAGGCCTGGTCAAATTGCCCATTCGTGGGTCACGGCGCCAGGCAGTCAAAGGCTCCACCTGAGCCGACTGCCTGCCCGTCTTTCGGGGTTATGTCCGTGCCCAGGTTTGGTTTAGTTGAGTTCAGAGATACAGCACGGAAACGGGCCCTTCGGCCCAGTGAGTGCGTGCCGACCAGCGATCTCCGCACATTAACACTAACCTACACACATGAGGATGTCTTTAGACTGTGGGAGGAAACCGGAACACCTGGAGAAAACCCACACAGGTCATGGGGAGAACGTACATACTCCATACAGACAGCACCCATGCTCAGGATCGAACCTGCGACTCTGGTGCTGTAAGGCAGCAACACTGCCGCTCCGCCTCCGTGCCGCCCCCCTCGAGTGTCCTTCAAGGGTATCCCTTGGAAAAGAACACATGATGTTCCTGTGCACCTTGGAGGAGTTTCAGGACCACTGGGCAACGCGGCGTATCGACTGTATCATGGATCAGGATTGTAACATCAGCATTTGATGTTTAGTTGTAAGGAATACTTGATAATTTTGTATTATGCTGGTGGGGGTTTTGTTATAGTTTGTGCTGTATATACTATTGTAAATAACTGCATACATTTAATTTTGTAAAGAATGAAGAAGTAAAGGGGCGGTCCCACTGCGGCAACCTAATCTGCCAGTTTAGAAGAGTTTGTCCTCGACTCAAACTCGCATCATGTTCGACACGTGGTCCTAGGAGGTCCTATGAGGTCACTGCAACTCTCCTTCATGCTCGAGGGAAGTTCCCGCATACTTGCAGCCTCAGTTTGGTCACGGAAAAGTTTTCAGCATGTTGAAACATTTTCCACGGGTAAAAATTGGTCGGCATGGTTCTTTTGAACTCGTAATGCAGTGGAGTGGGGTCACTATGCAGTTACAGGCAGTTGTGGGCAGCCGTAGGCAATCTCCTTCGCTGACCGGGCATTTTCATTGGCTCATTGGAGTTTTCAGGACCAAGGAAAACCGACTGGTAGGCAAAGATCTTAGAGCGAAGCAAGATAAGTTACTCTCACGCAAACATGAGGTCCGCTCATGGGCGGTTTCATGGGTGATTACAGGACACATTTTAGCAAGCTGACTCCGCCATCTTGTTCCGCCATCTTGCTCCGCTTTCTTGCTCCCGCCTTCTTGCTTCCGGCCAAAGATTGGATCCGCAGCGGGGAGAAGGAGTGCAAGGCCCGGGGCAGCGGGGAGAGAGAGTGCGGGGCCCGGGGCAGCGGGGAGAGAGAGTGCGGGGCCCGGGGCAGCGGGGAGAAGGAGTGCAAGGCCCGGGGCAGCGGGGAGAGAGAGTGTGGGGTCCGGGGCAGCGGGGAGAGAGAGTGCGGGGCCCGGGGCAGCGGGAGGGAGAGAGTGCGGGGCCCGGGGCAGCGGGGAGAGAGAGTGCGGGGCCCGGGGCAGCGGGGAGAGAGAGTGCGGGGCCCGGGGCAGCGGGGAGAGAGAGTGCGGAGCCCGGGGCAGCGGGGAGAGAGAGTGTGGGGAGAGGGAGTGCGGGGCCCGGGGCAGCGGGGAGAGAGAGTGCGGGGCCCGGGGCAGCGGGGAGAGAGAGTGCGGGGCCCGGGGCAGCGGGGAGAGAGAGTGCGGGGCCCGGGGCAGCGGGGAGAGAGAGTGCCCCAAGACAATGTTTCTTATTTACAATGTTTCTTATTTAATGTCCCTTGTCTAGTCTGAAATAAAGTTCATTATTGGTTTAGAATAAATATAATTGTGTGTGTTATATACATTTATATAATTTTCATGTATGTGTGTTTATAAACATTTTATTCCTTAACAAGAATCAACAGAATTATGAACTAACAGAATTATGAATCTAACCCTATAATCACGCACAAAAAGTTCCCCCCTGTCAATCACCCTGCGAGCCGGGTCGGTTCCGGTTACTACAAAATCAACTCAAACACGGCTTGTGAGCCATTTAAAAAGAAATGATTTAAAAAACATTAAAAAAGACAATTACCAGAATCAAATTTGATTCTTGACAAGAAGTTTGAACTGACAGATTTATGAATCTGACCCACACAAACTGTTGCCCCGCAACATTGATTACAGTGCGAGTCGGGTCGGGTTAGGTAGGCTCAGGTTGCTAAAATGGGCGTGGAAAATGCCCATGATCCCCTCCATAGCGTACTACACGTCAGTCCATTGCATTTAGCAGGAGTAGCCTATCTTGCTCCGCTATAAGATCTTTGCTGGTAGGTTAAATGCCCGCTAAACTTAATTAAACGTTGTCTGGCTTCTTAAAAGTGTCTCCGCTGCCCCCCCCCCCCCCCCCCCCCCCTTCTCTCCCCCCCCATTCTCCCCCCCCCCTTCTCTCCCCCCCCTCCTCCTCCTCCACCTCCCCCTCCCCTCCCCCCCCCCCCCCCCCCACGCGCTCTCTAAAGTACTTGCCGTACACTGTACCAGCCGGCTTTTACCTTTCTGTTCATCGCGGGTGTGAATTTCAGACAGAGCTCCCCCGTTTTCCCTTGCCCCCGCCTTTGTGATGTGTGTGTGTGTGTGTGTTGACGGTCGATCCAGCTCGCGGTTTCATCGCTGAAGGGCGATCCAGCTCGTGGTTTTTCAGGCGAGTGCCCTCGACCTTGAAGGTCAAAGACAGTCGCTGAAAGGTCACGTCAGTGGGACAGGCCCTTAAAGGCAGTCAGCAATCTTGTTTACCTGTGATGACGTCAACGAGTTAGCCTGATAGCTTTATTATGTGCACAGATGGGTTTGAAGGGAAAGGGTCTCCACGACAGCATTGACTGCTATTAAGTTCCAAGCTGAATGAATTGGCCATTCCAATGGGAATAAATTATGGGATACTGAAACAGATATTTAATGGAATGGAGAAATCACAGTTGCAGTATAGCCTGCAATCTGGAAATAACTTTACTTCTAAGGGAAAAATGTGAGATTGTTTACGTAGATTCATAGAATCAGTGTGGAAATAGGCTCTTCGGTCCAACATACCCCATCTACACTAGTCCCACCTATTTGCGTTTGGCCCATATCCCATTACACCTATCTTATTCATGTCCTTATTTAAATGTTTCTTAAACGTTGTGATTGTGCCTCTCACTGCCTTCTACGGCAACTCATTCCCTATGCCTACCACCCTTTGTGTAAAGAAGCTGCCCCTCAGGTGCCTGTTAAATCTCTCACCCTTCATTTTGAACTTGTTTATAGTGAGTTGCTCTTTGCAACTACATGTAGCATAGCAGGGCGAGATGTATTTGCTACTTGCTGCTACTCTGTGAAGTGCAGAATCACTACTGGTGAACGGATTAAAATAGTTCACTGGTCTCCTCTCCTTTGCTGTCTGAGTAATTATAACAGAGCCGCTATTTGTGGGCTTCGACCCACCCTGCAAGGATGTTGCTGGGAAATAGATCAGTGGATGTGCTCAGAGAGGATAATCAGTCAGGTGTAAATCATCACAGAAAGACATTCAGAATATTTCTACTGAAGTGCAGGAAGGGTATTTAAATATTCAGGTTTGTGTTGGGTTTTGTTATATTTTGATGGCAGTTCTTGTGCTGTTCAGTCAACATCAGCAGTAATTGCAGCTATTTGTGTGTGTGTGTGTGTCTGTTTATTGTCTTCTCCAGTTATTGGACATCCTCCGTCTCTTCCCCCTCAGCTCGATTATTGAGATATTGTCAAAAACAAAAGGTTCCAAGATTCTGCAAAGATTTGCACAAAGCCATCCATCGCTCTTCTCTGTCTCACCAACCCCACGCCTGAGCCACGATCAGGTACAAGAAAGTGAATTATAGCTGACATCTTCCTTCGATTAATTTAGTTTAGAGATACAGCATAGAAACAGGCCCTTCGGCCCACCGACCAGCGATCCCCGCACATTAACACTATTGTACACTCACCAGGGACAATTTACACTTATACCAAGCCAATTAACCTACAAACCAGTACGTCTTTGGAGTGTGGGTGGAAACCAAAGATCTCGGAGAAAACCCACGCAGTCGCGGGGAGAACGTACAAACTCCGTACCGACAGCACCGGTAGTCAGGATCGAACTCATGTCTCCGGCGCTGCAAGTGCTGTAAGGCAGCAACTCTACCTCTGTGCCACCATGCTGCCTGTCTTTAGACATGCAGAACTTTCACTACCTTCATCGTTTCTGTCTGTGAATCATATGGAGAAACCTATTTAGGTCACTGAGGTTCCTGCACCAAAGTCCTTGGAGCTAACACGTGATGGTTGGTTACTTGAAAGGTCCAGAGCCTGTTGCTGAAACTTATTCAGACAGATGACATCTGCATGTTTCGCAAGGGTATTGATGCTTTCAGGATTAATCATGCAGCAGTGTGGAGAGAGAGCTACTATATTCAATGACAAGACCATTCATCACTTGTGGATGTTGCAAACAAGGCCACAATTTGTTGTCAATCCCAATGCCTCGCCATTCTGCTCAACGCCCGAAGACCAGAGATCTGATGAGGAGGGAGCCGCTAGAGACATCCGATGTGAGGAGCAAGGGTCGGTAGGAGGGCGATTGGGAGTATCGAATGCTGGAGATGCCCCCGGGACACAAAGGTGGCCGAGCGAGGGGAGGAGAGGAGAGGAGAGGAGAGGAGAGGAGAGGAGAGGGGAGGGGAGGAGAGGAGAGGAGAGGAGAGGAGAGGAGAGGGGAGGGGAGGAGAGGAGAGGAGAGAGGAGAGGAGAGGAGAGGAGAGGAGAGGAGAGGAGAGGAGAGGAGAGGGGAGGAGAGGAGAGGAGAGGAGAGGAGAGGGACGTCGGTCCGCGGACTGATCTGGTTAACACCCAACTGATCAAGATTCTGTCAATCTTTGCCGTAAAAATACCCAGTGATTTGGGCTACACAGCCTTCTGTGGCAATGAATTCCACAATTTGACTTAATAAATCCCTCCTAATTTCCTTTCTAAAGGTATGTCCTTCTGGTCCTAGACTCTCCCACTAGTGGAAACATCCTCTCTACATCCACTCTATCCAGGCCTTTCACCATTCGGTAAGTTCCACTAAGGTCCTCCCTCGTCCTTCTGAACTCCAGCAAGTATAGGCCCAGTGCTGTCCAAGGCTCATCACATGTTAACCCAATCATTCCCAGAATCATTCTCGTAAACATCCCTGAAGGATTACGCAGATATTGGGCATTTGGAACACTGCACTTTCCAAAATTAAATGCCTTTTGCCGGTCCTGAGCCTAATCTCCAAATACCCTTGGAGATTGGACTCGCAGCAGGCAAAAGTGCATCGTTGAGCATTGTCATAATTAAAAGGAACATAGAGTTGTTCTGGACACCAACAGGCCCTTCGACCCACTGTGACATGTTCGATCCTTTTCACAGCTCCGCCAGGGCACTGCGAACTGCAAACATTGGAAAGATTTCACTCGGCTTTCAACAACAGAAAAATTTAAAGGTCAAGCTTTTCAGCCTGGGAATAGTTGGATCGGCAACATGATTTAAGGCGTACTCTAGTGATTTTTTTCAGCGCACCATATAATCGAGAAATATTTCCAGGATTCTAAATCTCCAATGTATTTTCCTTTGCAATCAAATATTGCCCACAAGTCTTTGTATTGCGAAGTAGACAACACAAAGACAAACACCTCATCAGTAGCGTAGTTATGTTTTTTTTTGGTTCTTTCAATTTCCTTTGCTGGTGATTTGTCATCATGTCAGAGCTGGTCCAATGTGTCATTTGTATTCAAGTGCATTTTATAGCCGGTAACAGGTTAACCTGGCAGTAAATCTGATGCTCTGATGTGGTGCTCCGAGATTCTGTTGAGGCCAGTTCATCTTCTGAGGATCTGGAATTTTTTTCCAGGCACTTCGAGGAAGGAGGCTATCAGGTCGTATAAGCGGCCATAGGGTGGGGTCGGCGCTGGTCGCTGAGGGGCTGGGCTCTGTGTAACAGCTTCGCAAGTACTTCACAACTGCATTGTTTATGGAGGAACTGTGAGTGGCATTGACACAACGTAAGAGAGTGCATTCATTTAGAGATACATCATGGAAACATGCCCTTTGGCCCACCAAGTCCACGCAGACCATCAATCACCCGTTCACACTAGTTCTATGTTCCCCCACTTTCACATCCGACACACTCGCAAAGCCAATTAATTAACCTGCAAACCTGCACGTCTTCGGTATGTGCGAGGAAACTGGAACACCCGGAAAAATAGCCCACATGGTCACATGCAGAACATACAGCTGTCCCACTTAGGAAACCTGAACGGAAACCTCTGCAGACTTTGCGCCCCACCCAAGGTTTCCGTGCGGTTCCCGGAGGTTTTTGTCAGTCTCCCTACCTGCTTTCACTATCTGCAACCACCTGCATGGAAACCTTGGGTGGGGTGCAAAGTCTTCAGAAGTTTCCGTTCAGGTTTCCTAAGTGGGACAGGGACATGATCGAACCCGGGTCTCTGGGGCTATGAGGCAGCAGCACTATTGCTGCACCACTGTGCCATCCCTTGCATTGAATTGCATTGAAAAGGTGTGTCCTGGATGTGGTTACTGTTTACATTAAGAATATATTCGTTTTTTGGAAGTAGAACATTGAAATAACATCCCCTCACTTTATAGACACCAAATGCTGAGTAACTCAATGGGAAAGGCAGCATTTCTGGATAGAAGGCATTCTTTCTATCCAGAGATGCTGCCTGCCCTGCTGAGTTACACCAGCATTTTAGTCTATCTTCAGTGTAAACCAGCATCTGCAGTTCCTTCCTGCACACTTCCCCTCACTTTATACCTGTCTGCACTTCTTTCCAAGGTTTCAAGGCTTTCAAGATCAGTTTATTGTCACATGTGCCAATTAAGGTACAGTGAAATTCAAATTACCATACAGCCATACTAAACAAAAAGCAACAAGACACACAACTACATAAAAGTTTACATAAACAGCCCACGTTTCTCACTGTGATGGAGGGCAATAAAGCCTAAGCCTCTTCCTCTTTATTCTCCCGCGGTCGGGGCAGTCGGGGCGATCGAAGCTTCCGCAGCCGGCGATCAAAGCCCCAGTGTTGGGGCGATCGATGCTTCCATGTCAGGGCGGTCGAAGCTCCTGCGGCTTGGAGCTCCCGAAGCCGGTCTCTAACCAGAGACCTGTGCACCACGATGGTAAGTCCCACAGACTCCCGCGGTTGGAGTTCCCGAAGTCGGTCTCCAGCAAAGGCCGCCAACTCCTCGATGTTAGGCCGCAGTGCGGACGGAGATATTGTACGAAAAGAAAATCGCATCTCCATCGAGGTAACAAATTAAAAAAAGTTCCCCTCACCCCCCACATAAAACAAGCTAAAGAACACTAAAAATATACATTTAACACATAAAAACAAAGAACAAAGAAGGAAGGGACAGACAGACTGTTGGCGAGGCAGCCATTGCTTGCGCCACCCGGCAATTCTGCAGTAAGCGCAGCACTGAGAATCCTTTTGGTTTCCTCCACTCAAGTATTTGTTCTGTTTTTCTTCTCCTTCCATGCCAGACCACAGAATAGACGGCAAATGCAGCTGGATGAATAATTATTTGGAGATCAATGGAATATTGACAGATAAGGAGATCTGGGGAGCCAGGCATATTGAGTTGCTGAAGCTCAGCCTTGATCTGATGGAAGCACTGAGCTGACTAGAGAGAACTGAATGGCATTCTCAGCTCCTGTTATCATTTTGCTTCTGACATCAGCACGTATCCCCTCTCTCACTGAGAGGATAGAGAGTGAGGGAAATCCAAGTTTGATCATAAAATTATTTATAATTTCGTTGTTGAGCATAACGGGCTCTCTAAATGGTCTGACTTTGTTTTTCTCTTTACATATATCTTATTGTTCAAATGATAACGGCACGGTGGCGCAACGGCACGGTTGCTGCCTTTCAGTGCCAGACATCCTGGGTTCGATCCTGACTGCAGGTGCTCTCCATGCAGAGTTTGTGCACTCACCCAGTGACTGCATGGGTCCTCCGGTTTCCTCCAACGCTCCAAAGATGTACGGGATTGCAGGTTAATTTGCTTTGGTAAAATGATACCTAGTGTGTAGGATAGTGCTAGTGTACAGGGTGATCGCTGGTCGGCGCGGTCTCGGTGTGCAACGGGTCTGTACTGTATCTCGATAGTAAAGACTCTATCATTATCGATTCTATTGTGAAGCATCTTGAAACAAGGTGCTTCAAAGTAGAGCTTGACATGAGGGAGATTAGAGGCACAGTGTTCCCTGTCTTGCATGACAATAGTAATGGCACGGTTGGCTGGGGTACTCTCTAGGTTCTAGTTGAAGCAATAATCTGATCTTTAGCACAGTATTTGAGTTGAAGTTCGAGTGAAATTTTGTTTAATTTTGTGTTTGTGCCAGCTTTTCCCCTTGATGAAATTACACGTTGAAGGCACTGCATGTTGAAATGTCACCAGCTTCCCGCAACTGAAGACTGAATCAACAGTTGTCAACCCGTATAAAGTTTTCCTTATTTCTTGGTCTGGCTCGGATCTTGGATGATTAGAAACCTGAAGACAGACACAAAATGCTGGAGTAACTCAGTGGGTCAGACATCATCTCAGGAGAAAAGGAATAGGTGACATTTCGTGCCAAGACCCTTCTTCAACTATCCGGTTAGCTGTTATGGGAAAATTGAGGTCTTTCCTTTCGTCTTATCTTCTCCCACAGTTTATTTTCACCCCATCCCATCTCTACTTTCAGTCTGAAGAAGGGTTCTGACCCAAAATGTCACCTATTCGTCTTCTCCAGAGATGCTGCCTAGTCCACTGAGTTACTCCAGCATGTTGTGTCCACCTCAAGGATAATAATCTGATGGCTCCTACTATTCCCCAATCCTTGAGTCACATCATCACAACTACAGTCTTGGTCCTCTTTCTGAATCCTGGTCACCCTGTCACTGAATCTATGCATCCTTCCCCATTCCTTCTCCTGAGTGGCCACCCCCATCCCTACAGCTCCTGCCTGACCTCCTGCTCAATTGTCTTCTCCATCAATTGTGTCCCCTCCATCATCCTCCCCTCCAGCAAGCCCTGCTGTGACCATGCCCTTCCCAATACCCTTTTCTACCTGCACCTCCCCCATCCAACAATCCACCCACTCTGTACTGACCTCTTCACACTTATCATAGGATCATTGCACTGATCTTAAAATCATTACTCAAAGGATTGGCACTGATTAAAAACTATTAAAGCCTATTTTTTAGCAAAACTGAGTTGCCATTTTTATTTATGTGACTGGACATCCCTTGAGGTAAATTTTTGAAAATGAAACGTTCTGAAAGTGAAGTCAATGGTTTCAAATATTGGAAATATATGTTCCTTTTGCACAACGTGTTTTTTGTGCTAATTTCTTATAGAAACTTACAAAATTCTAAAGGGGTTAGAGAGGCTAGATGCAGGAAGATTGTTCCCGATGTTGGGGCAGTCCAGAACAAGGGGTCACAGTTTAAGGATAAAGGGGAAATCTTTTAGGACTGAGATGAGAAAAACATTTTTTACACAGAGAGTGGTGAATCTCTGGAATTCTCTGCCACAGAATGTAGTTGAGGCCAGTTCATTGGCTATATTTAAGAGGGAGTTAGATGTGGCCCTTGTGGCTAAAGGGATCAGGGGGTTGGAGAGAAGGCAGGTACAGGATACTGAGTTGGATGATCAGCCATGATCATATTGAATGGCGGTGCAGGCTCGAAGGGCCGAATGGCCTACTTCTGCACCTATTTTCTATGTTGCTATGTTTCTAATTTATTGTGCAGAGTTTTTGGATATGCCAATGAGCCTGAGGTGAAATTCTAGGTGGGAAGAACATTTACAAAATGGACGTAATGTCACCTTTCTTCATGGCAGTATCAGCAAATAATGGAGATTTTGCTCTTCACTGTAACCATATAACCATATAACCATATAACAATTACAGCACGGAAACAGGCCATCTCGGCCCTACAAGTCCGTGCCGAACAACTTTTTTCCCTTAGTCCCACCTGCCTGCACTCATACCATAACCCTCCATTCCCTTCTCATCCATATGCCTATCTAATTTATTTTTAAATGATACCAACGAACCTGCCTCCACCACTTCCACTGGAAGCTCATTCCACACCGCTACCACTCTCTGAGTAAAGAAGTTCCCCCTCATGTTACCCCTAAACTTCTGTCCCTTAATTCTGAAGTCATGTCCTCTTGTTTGAATCTTCACTGTAGCTGCTCTTCACATTCTGTTGCTACGTGCAGAACACCAGAAGTGCTGTGGGTTCAAGGTGAAAGGAAGCATCAGGGCTCTTGAAAATAAATTAGAGCCTTTGAGTTTATGTTGAGATTGAATGCTAATACGAATCTGCTTTAGATAACTGGCAGGTAAGGACAGTGGATTCTCATTGTGAAAGGACATAGTTGACCAAATAAATTTTATGACAATCTCACAGCTTCATTGTTACTTTTACCATTGTCAACCCTTTACTTCTGAACATTTTGTTAAACCTTAATGGTAGATTTAACTAGCGTTCTCTATTAGCCCAAACCTTTGAATTATTCTTTAGTATGAGCGTTTGACGGCCTGTACTCGGTGTGGTTTAGAAGGATGAGGGGGTACCTCATTGAAACCTACCGAGTAGTGAAAAAGCCTGGGTAGAGTGGATGTGAAGATTGGATTGGGTAGAATGGTAGACTGGATTGTTTCCACCAATGGGAGAGTCTAGGACCAGAGGCCCTAGCCTCAGAATAAAAGGATGGACCTTTAGGAAGATGAAAAGGAATTTCTTTAGTTGGAGGGTGGTGAATCAGTGGAATTCATTGCCACAAGTGGCTGTGGAAACAAGTCAATGGATATTTTTAAAGTGGAGATTGAGAGATTTATGATTAGTACAGTTGTCAGGGGTTATGGGGAGAAGGTAGTAGTATGGGTCTAAGAGGGAAAGATAGATCTGCCATAATTGAATGGGGGAGTAGACTTGATGGACCAAATGGCCTAATTCTTCTCGTATAACTTTTGAACTTATGAACTGGCTGATCTTTTACCTCCACACCAATTTTTAGCACTGGGCTACATCCACTGATTCCATTAGCATCTAAAATAGTACGGTTAAACGAGAACTTACCAGTTTAAAGTTTGATCTGTATTTTATGAGGAGTTACGATGAGGGATTACGTGAAGACCCCGTCCAGCACGCAGCAGTGTGGAATCACAGAAAAACACAATAATTGAAATAAACATAGTCAAGATAAGGAGAACTAAGATGGTGGAAGTCGGTGAGATGCTGTCATCGTGTCCATGGTCCTATTTGATAATCCAAGGTCCATAAAAAGGTATTTTTGGAATCTGCAACCCAGTAGGCTTATTCTGTCATGGCATGGTGACTTTCGCCTGATACAGGGCAGATCAGTAGATCTGGTCCGCTGGGAATGATCATGGGTTTCAATGACCCTGTCAAGGACCACTGGGAACCATGGCTGTGTAGGCCAGTTGGGCACTACCAAGAAGTCCTAAGCAAAGTTCATCTGTGTTTTGCGTAGTACCTGACTGATGAGGCACAGAAAGGGGGGGGAAAAAACATAGAGATTAGTCCCAGTCAGTATGTTTTCCTATTTTCTTATACTCCCCCCCCCCCCCCCCCCCCCCCCAGTTGAGCGAGAATGTATCCATCGCCGCTGCCTCAAAGTCTGGTTCCCAAACGACATACATCGGTACGTGGTGATTCAGTCAGGATGCAAAGAAATCGATATCTGGTGTTCCATATTGCTTTGTAATTTCAGCAAATACTTTGGGGTTTAACATGTCTGCCACAGTATTTAGCTTACCTGCTCGGTAAGTTGCTGATAGCCAAATATGTTTGTCGACACACCATTACCAGATTGTGTTGATCAAATTATCACATGATATCGATTTTATTCCGCCCATGTGGTTAATATAGGCCACCACTGTGGTATTGTCAAATTGTAAATGAACATGCAAAATGGTGCACTTTTGAACAATATGCTTTTAACCCATAGAACACACCCAACATTTCCAACTAGGTTTTATGTTCAGTGTCTGTGGTAGGGATGACTCTAGATTAGTCCATCTACCACCTGTTCTGGATATGGGTTATTGATAAATGATGGGAACTGGAACTATGCCAAATGTTCTCTTTCCATCATTATAGGTCTGAAAATAGGCAATTTCATGGTTCATTCAAAGTGACATGCATGTTGTTTAAAACGCTAGCACCTTTGCTCAATGCAAAGGTCCAAGTTAAGTAGCTGGTAATTACTCTTGCCACTTTGTCGAATGGTTGGTTGATTGTTAACCATTAATTTGTTACAAGTTTGTGCCAATTCTGCTGACTTTTATTTTGGCATCGTTATAGACATGTGGACTGAGTTAATTGAATACCAGATAGTTCATAGTTGTGGATGGTGTCAACGTAGATTTATCTGGATGTATGACAAAACCCAAGGTTAAATACGTTTTTAGTAGCTAATGCTGCTGAATTAGCTAATCCCATGGTTTTGTCTATTATTAAATATCATCGAGCTATGTCATGACAATATGTTTCCTTAATAGTGTCAGGGCTGGTTTAAATATCTTGGAAAACAGTTTTGGCTCATATTAGCCCATTAGTCAATAATTTGTACTGCCATAGTTACCCCATCCAGGTACATTTTTAGGTATCTCCGATGATCTTTATGAATGGGTACTGAATAGTATGCATCTTTTAAGTCGATGCCTGCCATAAAGTATCCTTAGGAAATCCATTGTTTGGCAGTTACAAATGTTTTCCATTAAAGTGTGTATACCTGACAAAAGTATTCAATGTGGTTAAGTCAATGATGGGGCGACATTCGCCATCTTTTTTGGTTTTGGGTAAATTTAATACAAATTCCAAAGGTTCATATTTAGATTTCTCTATGACCCCTTTGTATGTAACTTCTCCAGTTCAGCTTGTCTCTCATGTTTTCTTTTTAGTGAGAGGGTAAAAACCCCTTTGGGGGTGCATGCTAAACTGGTGGCATGTTTTTCTTGAATTAATTCAATTTTTATCCTTGAATACTTTTTGGTATATAACTACCAAGTATGATAGTTCTTCATGCTTCCAAAAACAGGTGTGGTTTCCCCCCCTGTTAGCACAATCCCCTCACCTTTTATGTGATGGTAGGAACCAGACCCACCTACCTCCATAAGTACACAAAATGCTGGAGAAAAACTCAGCAGGGTGCAGCAGCATCTATGGCGAGCAAAGGTCAAATCTGTACTACTTTACGCTTTTGGGCCAAAACCCTTCTTGCTTAAATGACTGATAGGTGGGGTGGCGGGGAGAAGCGGAAGGAGAAAGCTCCGCACTATGGCCGCCAACTCCTTGGCTCTCCGCGGGCGGCGCCTTCTCCCCGCCACACCTTATCATCTGAAGAAGGAATGTTTCTCTGGGCCTTGTCCCGTAAGACTTGCGGGGATGGTATGCGGGCCCCGAGCTTTCACCAGTACCATGAAGTAGACGCCTACTGGTGGATGAGTAGAGGTACTGCCGTCTGGGTTTGCGTGGTTTGCTCGTTCCAAGTCCTGCCCTCATAAGGCCAAATGCCTTGGATTATTCGTCAAGATTTTAGGCTTGATTTGGTAATTCTTTGCCAAGTAGCACGATCTGTGGTTCTGAGGCCGGCGTTCTACACAGTCCTGTGAATTTTTGAGGTTGAGGGCAGGTCTTATAACCTCCTTCTGGAGGTTGTTAATCACATTCTGTGTTGCACAGTACAGCCAGGGTGTTTTGGCATGTCAACCCTGTCCATGGAATGAGCATATGAAGTGATAGCCGACGTCAGGGGTATCAACATTTTTTGCAATTTTAAGTTTTTGGGTTTAAATACCCTGCTCAATGTACCCCCAGTAATGGCAGGCACATTGAGCAAATGCAATTTTTGGGGAGGCGTGATAAAGTCCAACGCCTCAATGACTACCTGTCTTGGAGAGGTTTAAAGGACAGGGAGTAAGCTGGCCGCCAGTTTAGGCTGTAACGGCCGTCCCGCTCGTGGTGTTGCCACACCCAGCAGCTCTTCCTGGTCCTGTACCTCAAGCATACTCCCGATTTTCTTCAGCCAGTGACCCCTCTTCGTGACCAGCCCAGCCCTGGTCACCAACGAGGGAGATGCGATGGCCAGTGCTGTTAGTGCACTGGAACGGGAGTGTCTGTGTTCCCTTGGCGAGCTTGCCCCATCTCCCGGAGCAAGTCTCGCTGGAGCTTTTGCTCCATGAGCCTTTCCATAAGGCTTGAAACGGTCACCTTTAGCCGCTCTCGGGCGGGAGTCTACCGTGCCGGGCTGTTCTGAGTGAACCGGCCGGTCCGACTTCCGTTGAGACTTTCATCCATCCCGCTGCAGTTGGTCGCCAACGTTCCCTTTTTGAGCTATGCTAGTGGCGCTGGGCTGGGCTCGGAATGCTGTCGGTGACTGTCAGGTGCCGCCAGTCGCCCCCCACTGCTGGAACCCTCCTGGTCCATTGCAGCCCGACGGGAACGACCTTCCTTGGTGTTTTCCCTGTTCCATTTCTATTTAAAAATAAAACAGAACAGGGTTTCGAAAACACCATGTCCTCAGACCTGAAGGTCCGTTTTCAAATTGCTTACCTGAAGGTCCGTTTTCAAATTGTTGCGGGAGAGCTCGTACTCCCGTCCGTCGCTGTGCACTGCGTGAGATGCTATGTCGCGCATGCGTGCTGGACGGAGTCTTCACGTAGTCACTCACGTGACTCCGAAGTAAAATCTTTATCAGTCTTTACTCTGAATATTCTCTGTGATAAAAGCTCCACAACTCTCCTGGGTACAGAAAAGCCAAAGATTCATCACTACACGGATGATTTCTGCTCATCTCAGTCCTAAATGGTTGACCCATGTGTTGAGCCTGCGAATTGCAGTTTTAGGCATCCCTGCCAGGGGAACTATCTTCCCTTTTGTACCAGCCCTGCAGGTTTTATAAGCTTCATTGACATAATCTCTTATTCATTGAAACCTTCCTGTTATAGGAAATATGACATTATGCTGGAAATAAGACAGAGTGAATTTATGTTGACAAGACACATGGGACTGCATTAAGGGGAGAGATTATGCAGGCTAGGTCTGAAGAAAGGTCTTGACACGAAACGCCACCCATTGCTTCTTTCCAGAGATGTTGCCTCTCCAGCATAGAGCGTCTATTTCAGGCTAGGACTTTATTCCTTGGAGCGTAGAAGGCTGAGGGGTGATCCTATAGGTGTATATGTTAATGAGGGACATAGATAAGGTGAATGCACACAGCCTTTTCCCCCAGGGTTGGGGAATTAAGAACTAGGGTGCAAGATGAGAGGGGAATAGCTTAGATAGACATCCTGTATGTGTTGGGCCATCAAGCCTGTTTCTGTGCGGTGTGACTCTGACTCGAGTGTATGGGCCCAACTTGCTTAAACACTCCTTGTAGGACAACCCCCTATTGCAGGAATCAACTTGCTGAACTTCTTTGCACCCGCTCTCAGTGAAGGCAGACATTGATGAAGTGCACCATTACCTTCAGTGCAACAAATAACCTTTGGCTGATTGACGAAAAGGATGTTTAAAAAAATCAAGACCTCAAACCCAGCACTATACTCATGTCTAGTGGGCAAGAGTGATCATTTAGACCTTAGACTTTAGAGATACAGCACGGAAACAGGCCCTTCAGCCCACTGAGTCCATGCTAACCAGCGACCACCCCATACACTAGCCCTATGCTACGCTTTAGGGACAATGTACGATATTTGCCAAAGCTAATTAACCTACAAGCCTGTACATCCTTGGAATGTGAGAGGAAACAGGACCACCTGGAGAAAACCCACGTGGTCACAGGGAGAATGTACAAACTCCATACAGACAGCACCTGTAATCTGGATCGAAACCGGGTCTCTGGTGCAGTACGGCAGCAAATCTACTGCTACACCACTGTGCCACCCTTCTCTGCACGGTATTCCAAGTACTGTCTTATTGAACCTTGTGTAATTGCAGTAGGATTGAGAAAGCATGTGTAACCTTTTTGTTTCTATCTCATCCAGAAGGAACACATGCATGAAGACATCCACCTGCTTTGTAAATTCTCTCAGGCTTTCACCAATACTGTGATATAAGTAGCTTCCACGTGTTAATTACTCATTACTGACCTGTTAGACTGCTACAATTAGAAGAGGAAATACTGGAACTGTAATGACGGATGTGATATCAAAATCTTTAAAAATATAATTAAAGGGCTTAGTTAAACAAGAATTTATAGGTGGGAAGTTATCTGTTAGAGTTTAAGTTAGTTTAGTTTAGAGATACAACACGGAAACAGGCCCTTCGGCCCACTGAGTCCATGCCGACCAGCGAACCCCGTACACTAACACTATCCTTTGCACTAGGGGTGATTTACATTTTTTACCTAAGCCAAATTGACCTATAAACCTGTACGTCTTTGGAGTGTTTGAGGAAACCGTAGCACCTGGAGAAAACCCATGCGGATACAGGAAGAACGTACAAACACTGTACAGACAGCACCCATAGTCAGGATTGAACCCGGGTCTCTGGGGTTGTAAGGCAGCAACTCTACCAATGCACCACTGTTGAGAATGTGTGGATTAAATACTTCTAATGATATGACCACCAGAATCCTCTTGAGTAGCAAGTTCCACAGATTCACCGCTTTGTGTGAAAATAAATTTCTATGCACCTCTGCTATAAACGATTTGCCTCTTGTCTAATGGGATTCCTTTTTGCAGTTTAGTATGGTGTCTACTGACTACTATGTTTACATACCCGTTGTGCTGCTACAAGTAAGAATTTAGTTTTTTCCGTTTCGAGACATGATAAAACACTGTTGACTGTCTTGAGAGTAAATCTGTGGAACCAGTAAATGGGGCAAACCAATATCACGTCCTCCCCCCCCCACGCCAATATTTCCAGCAATGAGGTTCCATTGGACGGGCTGCACTGTTTTTTCGCCTGGCATCAAACATTTCTCCAGAGAAGTTGCCTGACCCGCTGAGTTACTCCAGCACTTTGTGTCTATATTTGCTGAAACAGCTGTTGGCAGCTCTGACACAGTTGGAGTCTTGCTTCCTGGAGGGCTGAATATGGGGCTTATGCGGAGGATGTTTCTCCTGGATAAGCCTGGAGATGGGGGTCACCATTTTGGTATAAAACAAGAACAAGCATAATACTATGTTCCACTGAGCGGTACTGAATGTTTGGAGTTCTTTCCCCAGCGAGCTGTGGAGAGCCAGTCATTGATTGATATATTTTCAGGTACTAAACGAATCAAGTGATATGAAGGTGGATTTGAAAATGTTTTTTTGATTTAGAAGATCAGTGACAATCTTGCTGAGTGGCAGAGCAGTCTTGGTGTGCTTATTCTTCTTGTGTGATAGACCAATCTTGTGATCCTGTGAATCGTCTCTGATTAAAAACTTGAGATTTCCCCAGAGATGTGTAGTAAATAGCAGGGTGATTGTGCAATGGCAATGATGCACATGAATTAATGCCATGTCGTCACATCTGTACAGTGTCTCAGCATGATTGACGCAAGAATTATCCTCCCATCACCTTTCAAGCTGGGAATAAAGTTGTTGCTATCTGTAGCCAACAAGACTTCCACTTCATTGTGATTTGCAAAACAATGTGTCCGTGCTCTCAGACATAATAGAAAGAGTGGGGCCTGTTTCCATGCTGTATCTCTAAAGTCTAAAATCTAAAACATTATATAAGTTTGCATATTAGCTGCTACTGTATATAGTCTTTCCATTTTGTATGTCATGAAAACAAGATTAGAATAGGCTCTTTGACTAGTATTAGCGATTTTAGTCAATAGTGCTTTTATTGTCACGTATGTTAGTTGTTAACACAGTGAAATTATTTTCCTTACATACAGTCCAGTAGAGTATCCCCCCGATCCGTGATTAGCAAATTTACAGGAATAATCTACTGAGCCATACACTAATGGAATGGCTACATTCTTTTGGGAGACTGACCGAGAGATGGGTTTTAAACGTAACACAAAGTGCTGGAGTAGCTCAGCCGGTCAAGCAACATCTATGGATGCGATCAAAAGGCAACGTTTCAGGTCGGGACCCTTCTTCGGACTGATTGTAGTCAGTAGTTGATAGTTAGGTGGGAAGAAAGCTGGAAAAAAGAGGTGGTAAGAGGTGGAATTGGGTGTTTGGCAAGTTTCTCGTGGTCAACTTGTTAGACTAGCTTTAGATAGAAGCTTGGACAAATCTTCAGGAGATGAGTAGGGAAGGACTGTGGCTGTGTTAAATTTCAAAGAATTGTCTATTTAAGGAACATAACTCAAGGCGCGGAGACCATTGGTGCTCTGCATCATTCTGCATGGCCTCGCGCATGGAACATTGCATCATGCCACATTCTCATTTTACTAGATGTGTCCGTGAGCTATTGCAACTTCAATCACTCTCACACTCGGTTGTACAGGGCTGCATTTACCAACGAACAGTAGCTACTGGCCATATTAGTCAGAGCTTGCTTATTTTAAGTGTTTAATAAAGCCAATTTGCAGATCTAATCCAATGTCGTTCAATCTAGCAGAAAGGTTATTTTACTAATTTGTCAAAGAGAATTACGATGGCAAGAGGCTTTGCCTCAATCTCCGTGAGCGCGTTGCAGCAGAATGGTTTGATGTTTTGTTTAGAGACTGGTTGTCAGGGGCAAAGGTTATTCTTGGACAGATTTTTAATGCTCTGTGTGAGGGAGAGTTAGCAGCTTCTTTACCAAGTATCTGTTCGGTTATCGGTTGTATCGGTTGTAGCTCCGACCCCAGCAACTCTACCCCTGGCTGCGCGGCGCTCCAAATCCAGCGCCGCCCGCGGCCGGACGCCTGCAGCCCCAGCTCCGCGATGTAGAGAGTCGGCGGCCACAGTGCTCCAGAGCTTACCGCACGGCGACCCGGTAAGGCATTGCCCGCTCCCCGCTGGTTTCCCAGCGCTGTGGCCGCCGACTCCCAACATCGCGGGGCTGGGGCTGCGGGCATCCGGCCGCGGGCGGCGCTGGATTTGGAATGCCGCGCAGCCAGGGGTAGAGTTGCCGGGGTCGGAGCTACAACCGGCACCGCCCGTGGCCGGACACCCGCAGCCCCAGCTCCACGATGTTGGGAGTCGGCGGCCACAGCGCTCCGGAGCTTACTGCACGGCGACCCGGTAAGGCATTGCCCGCTCCCCACCTCTCCGACCAGGTAGGGGACTAAGAATTAAAGTTTCCTCCTTCACCCCCCGCACCACATAAAATCTCTCCAAACTAACTGACTAACATTTAAGCAATGATTTACAATGATTCCCCGGTCTCCGGGGAGGAGGCAGCCGCTCCAGACTTTTCAAGCCGCCCGCGCTACCTACCTAATCTACGCTAAAAATCTTCCATTCCGAAATCCGAAAAATTCCGAAATCCGAGAAGTGTCTGGTCCCAAGGCTTTCGGATAAAAGGTTGTGTACCTGTATAGATTTATTTGACTTCTGCCTTGAGGGAAATGCATCAACCAGGCCAAGAGCATTTACATTCATGCAGATAACATTACTCACAGTAAATTCATGTTGAATTAGCTATTTTTGGATGATCCAGTGATTTATTTTTATTTTGTTTATTTAATTTTCACATTGTAATTCACTAGGATTTATGAATTCACAGACCAGGAATATCAGGGTTGTAATTCATTACACAGTGTAAGGACTGTGACAAAGTAAGTTTTGTAGAAGGCTGTGGCCATGGATTCTGTGGCATTGGATGGAGATTGTGGGGGAAGATAGCCAGCAACATGGCAAGATGGATTCTGTAAGGCCAGCAGATGCATGGGAAAACCAGAAATTGATTCTCACTGACGATCTCACACCATCTTGACTTGAAAGTGTATTATTGGGATGATTGAGTTCAAATAAGAGGAGCGGGTGAAGGCTCCGGGCCTGCACTCAAGTTCAAGTTCACATTTAGAAACATAGAAACATAGCAATTAGGTGCAGGAGTAGGCCATTTGGCCCTTCGAGCCAGCACCGCCATTCAATTTGATCGTGGCTGATCATCCAACTCAGTATCCTGTACCTGCCTTCTCTCCATACCCCCTGATCCCTTTAGCCACAAGGGCCATATCTAACTCCCTCTTAAATATAGCCAATGAACTGACCTTAACTACCCTCTGTGGCAGAGAGTTCCAGAGATTAATCACTCTCTGTTTTCCTCATCTCGGTCCTAAATGATTTCCCCCTTATCCTTAAACTGTGACCCCTTGTTCTGGACTTCCCCAACATCGGGAACAATCTTCCTGCATCTAGCCTGTCCAACCCCTTAAGAATTTTGAGTTTCTATAAGATCCCCCTCAATCTTCTAAGTCTCACCAAGACCCTTTACAACTGCAGTAGAACCTCCCTGCTCCTATACTCAAATCCTTTTGTTATGAATGCTAACATACCATTCGCTTTCTTCACTGTCTGCTGCACCTGCATGCCTACTTTCAATGACTGGTGTACCATGACACCCAGGGCTCGTTGCATCTCCCCTTTTCCTATTCGGCCACCATTCAGATAATAGTCTACTTTCCTGTTTTTGCCACCAAAGTGGATAATCTCACATTTATCCACATTATACTGCATCTGCCATGCATTTGCCCACTCACCCAGCCTATCCAAGTCACCTTGCAGCCTCCTAGCATCCTCCTCACAGCTAACACTGCCCCTCAGCTTCGTGTCATCCACAAACTTGGAGATGTTGCATTCAATTCCCTTGTCCAAATCATTAATATATATTGTAAATAGCTGGGGTCCCACACTGAGCCTTGCGGTACCCCACTAGTCACTGCCTGCCATTGTGAAAAGAACCCGTTTACTCCTACTCTTTGCTTCCTGTCTGCCAGCCAGTTCTCTATCCACATCAATACTGAACCCCCAATACCGTGTGCTTTAGGTTTGTATACTAATCTATTTATTGTCACATCACTATTTTCTATGTTTCTATTGTGGCTAGAGGGATCAGGGGGTATGGAGAGAAGGCAGATACAGGATACTGAGTTGGATGATGAGCCATGATTATATTGAATGGCGGTGCAGGCTCGAAGGGCCGCATGGCCTACTCCTGCACCTATTTTCTATGTTTCTATGCACCAATTAAGGTGCAGTGATATTTGAGTAATCATTCAGCCATACAAGTCAAAAAAGAACGCAATACACAATAATTTTAACATAAACATCCACCACAGTGGAATCAACATTCCTCACTGTGATGGAGGGCTATACAGTTCAGTTATCCTCCTCCTTTGTTCACCTGTGGTGGTCGGGGCCTTGAACCCTGAGCACTGCCTCTGTCGACGGCCCTCGCGTCGGGATGATGGAGACTCCGGCGTCGGGGGGGAATGGAAACACTCCGCGGCATGGAACTTCCGAGCATTTTCTTACCGGAGACCGCGGCTTCATGGTGTCAAAGTCCACAAGCCTCGTGGCCGGAGCACTTCTTCTGCCCATCGTCGGCAAAGGATCGCAGCTCCGTGATGCTAAAGTCCGAGCCACACTTGCGGCTTGAAACTCCAGGCCGGTCTCTAGGAAAGGCCACACCAATCCAGTTGTTAGGCCGCGGGGAGGGAATGGAGATGTGACACGGAGAAAGATCATGTCTCCGTCGAGGTAAGTGACTGAATAGGGTTTCCCCCTATTCCCCCGCCTCACCCCCCACATAAAAACATACCGAGAAACATTAAAGCATACATTTTAGTCGGACTAAAAATAACAAAAAAGTCAAAATAGCACACAGGCCGCTGGCGAGGATTTTAGAAGGATGAGGAGGGGGATCTAATTGAAATATACTGGATAATGAAAGGCTTGGATATAGCGGACGTGAAAATCATATTTCTTGCTGTGGGAAAGTCTAGAACCAGAGGGCACAGCCACAGAATAAAATGATATCTTTAGATTGGAAATGAGGAGGATTTTCTTTTAGCCAGAGAGTGGTGAATCTGTGGAAATCATTCCAGCAAATAGCTGTGGAGGCCAAGTCAGTGGGTATTTTTAAGGCAGGGATTGATAGATCCTTAATTAGTAAGGGTGTCAAAGGTCATGGGGAGAATGGGATTGAGAGGGGAAAAATAGATCAGCCGTGATTGAATGCTGGAGTAGACTTGATGGTGTGAAAGGCCAAGTTCTGCTCCTGTTTTTGTTTACTTTTATTGTTGCTGAGTCTACATCGTGAATCTTCTTCCCCAACAATGGAAGAATATGGATCATTCATTCATTCATTTATTCATTTATTCATCCATTAATTCATGCATTCATTCATCCATTTGCAGGCAGATGAGATGAGGTTAGTTTAGCTAGGTGTCATGTTTGGTGAGATACTGTGGGCCGATGGTCCTGTTTCTGTGCTATACTTTTCTATCGTCCACTAAGACTATGAGATTATTCACACCAGAAGAATAGCAATGGTTCAGGCAGGTGGGCCAGCATCCGTTTCTCAAGGGGAATTAGGAATGGGCAATGAATACAGGCCTTGTTAGCCATATCGAAAAATGAATGAGAAAGAACACTAGTTGTCTTTAATACACAATCCTGAATAAATAGGTTGTGAGGTTTAACACAGAATGTTGGGCAGTGGTGGGTAAACCTGAGAGTCCCTACAGTAGCTGCACCCAGCTTCAGTTCTTCCCTCAACACACAGTCCTGGATTGAAAGTGTGCAGCACTCGGCCCTGTATAACATGTTCTGGGGAATACCATGGCTTTCCTCCGGATGCTCTGGGTGCCTCCCACATCCCGAACACGTGGGGGTTTGCCTCTGTAAACTTCCCCTAGCGTACAGGGAGTGGATGCGAAAGTGGAATAACATAGAACTAGCGTGAACAGATAATTGATGGTCGGCATGGAGTCGGTGGACCGAATGGCCTGTTTCCATGCTGTGTCTCTAAACTAAATTAACCTGCTAACAGAAACTTGCACTTCAAAAGCAAACACACATTTTAAGATGAGAGGGGAAAGATTTAATAGGAATCTTGTGGTAAAGAAAGGGGAAGGAGTGGATTGTTAGAGGTTACTTAAAATTGGAGAATTCAAAATTCATACCATTCAGTTGTGAACTACTGAGGGAAGGTGTCATATTTGAAAGAGATTTTAATGCAGTGATGTAAAATGCCAGACAACTACTTATGTACAAAGTTTCTCAGCCCGATTTTGCTGAAAATACACAATTCTGAAAATTTGCAAAATAAAAGCAGAAAATGCTGAGATTGCTCAACAGATCAGGCAACATCTATTGAGAGAGATAAACAGAGCTTCAGATTTAAGATTGGTGACCCATCCCCACCAAAACACAGTAACTGAAGCAAGGTTTTTTATTGACGTGCAATTTCATGCACTTCACATACTTTTCTGTTGTGTTTTTAAAATATGTAGGGTCATAAATCAGACCATATATCTATTGTGGATTTCAGACAATTGCTTTAGCCTGAGTAACAGTATTAGCAAGCAGAGGGCTTTGAATTTAAGGATTCATCGCAAATTACTGCCATACATTAACAATGAGGATCTTCTCTGTAATGTAACTTGATTAACACAGAACTCTTTAAACCTTTAAACTGACACTGCGTTAAGTAACACCACATTGATTCATGTAATTTTGGAACAAGCTGGTCTTATTTGTCATTTACATCGAATGCTGCTTTTAGGCAAGATAAGGTGGAACATGTCATTGTATAATTCTAGTGTGTGCGAGTTGGTGAAGCCAAAAAGCTTAAAGGTTTAAAATGGTGCATCTATTTCCTGGTGCAGACTCATAGTTTGAGGATTTATTTAAGTCTCTGTCATGCCCATGAAGCCATGAGAAGAGGATTAGAGGGTCACCTGATAGTGTATCACTCTGATCTCTGCAATTACTGGCTTGCAACTTTCCATGCTTAATATTCCTTCTGTTGACCAGTCAACAGCAGGCTATGAATACGTAATGAATATGGACTTTGAAGTTCTCTCTGCTCAAATGAAAGATTTCTGTAAACAGCTTTGTGCGGAAGTCCCTTGTGGCCTTTTTGATGGCCCTGTCAAGGTTGTACCTGGACTTCTTATAGACCTCCGCATCACCAGACCTGAATGCCTGGGATCTGGTCTACAGGAGAATGCAGATCTCCTGGTTCATCCAAGGCTTCTGGTTAGGAAACAATCGGATAGTTTTTGTAGGACCACAGTCCTCCACACATTTCTTAATGAAGTCTGTAATGACTGTGGCAAATTCATTCAGGTCCGCTGCCGAGTCCTTGAACATTGCCCAGTCTACTGACGCCAAGCTGTCCCATAGTTGTTCCTCTGCCTCCCCAGACCAGCTCGGTGCAGTCCTCACCTCTGGGGATGTGCTCTTCAGTTGCTGCCCGTATGCAGGAAGAATCTTCACCGCTGAATGGTCGGATTTCCCGAAGTGGATAGAGCGATAGGCTAGAGACAAGAGCAGTTGATACTCTATTTATCACTTGCAATCAAAGATCATTTCCTTTTCGGAGACACAAGGAACAACAGATGCTGGAATTTTGAGTAAAACACAAAGTGCTGAAGTAACTCAGCAGGCCAGGCAGCATCCAGCAGATGAGTGGTCCCGACTCGAAACGTTGCCTATTCATTCCCTCTAAAAATGCTGCCTGACCCGCTGGGTTAATCCAGCGCCATTTGTTTTAATGTTTTTCCTCTACATACTTTAAGGTGACTATTGTGGAGTATTTATATCAACATTGTTAGGTTCCCTCAGTCATGAATTTGTGGAGTCTAACCATGCAATGGGCCTTGATCTTAGAACTTATATTTCAGCACATCACTGAGGGAATGCTATATTATTTTACACCTTCAGGGTGAGGCACTAAACCAAGGCCTTGTCTGTCGATTTAATCAGTATAAATATTTCATGATATGTTTTTGAATAAGTGTAGAGGTGTCACTTTCTTCTCTTCGCTAAAGGCATTTCTCAACACAACCAAAAACGATGAATTAATCATTAATCCTATTGTTATGGCATTAGGCTGCAGAGCAACACCATGTGTACTGCTGAACGTAATTGTCTGTGGATCAATTTGGAACATCCTGAAGGTATAAAATGTGCTTATGAATATGAATCCAAACAGCCTCTTTAAAAGGAGATTATTTGATGTGGTTCATTTCAGAACACTGTGTCCAATGGTAGCGAGTTGGTTTTTGTGAGTGTTTGCCCATCATAGACTAGGAATGGAGATTTGAACCTTACTGTTGTGATCTTCACCTTCTCCACAGCAAGGGTGAGAGCAATTCTTTGACTTCAATCCTCTTTGGACTTTAGAGATACAACGTGGAGTATTTGAGATCCTAATAATAATAAAAATAGAACTGTGAATACTGAAAATCTCAAATCAAGTCAAATAATACTAGAAATACTCAGCAGGTCAAACAGAATCTGTGGGAAGGGATAGAGACAATATTTCAGGTCAAAAACCCTTTGTCAGTTCTGATGAGTGTTTTTCACCGGAAAATGTTGACCCTTCTTGACTTTCCACTGGTGCTGCCTGGCCAGCAGAATATATCCAGCATTTTCTGCTTTTACACTAGGTTGCTCACTGCTGGCAGTGTTCATGGATGTTATGAAGGAAAGAATTTCTGATAATGCACTTGACGACAGCCACCCGAACAGATGGCAGGTGTACTGGGGACAAACAGCCTTCAGATTCAGCTAACGCTAAAATTAACATGCCGAGGAGTCACTCATTTTTGTAGGTGTAAGAAAATACACAATGTTAGTGAATGAAAATCCATTAGCAAAAGTGTGAAAGATCGTTTGGTGTGCATTGACTACCCACAGTGTAATCCCTTCAGCGCAAGACTAATGTGTTTGTGGCTGCAGGAGTCAGTACTTTAGAAGCTATCCGAAGACACCACATGTATAAATGCATTTGCAGGATAAATGACTCTAAAAATGTGCTTATTGTGGCCTTGACAAACATAAGGGTTAGCACTACACGCTACGGATCCCAGTTGTGGAGACACTGGTATCGTTGTCTCGTTGTAGGACATTGATCATCTTTTAATCTGGATTTTTAAATTAAGTATTGTGGGTTTTTGTTAAATATAAATTATGATGTTTTTATGTGATATACCATGATTTTATATATATTTATGATATTTAATATGCAATGCATTTTTAATATAATGTTGCCCCTTGACCGGACCTTGAGTCCGTAATAAAGTTTATTATTATTATTATTATTATTATTATTAATATTATTATTATTAATAGCACCAAAACCGATCATATGTGCTTGGCTTATTTCAAGGGTTTAACCTTCTTATTGCAAATATATTTAAACCTGTCAAAGTAACAGATAGCACAGTAACGCCATGTACTTTTGGCCAAGTTACTGTGGAAAAATATTTTGTTGCATTGAATTGGAAACAAAATCAAACACAAGAAGGATTCTGGCACTAAAGACTGCAAGTTGTGAGGGGAGATACTGAGAACTTCACCTATGTAACCCATAGGACTAAACCATTCTACCACAGCTAGAGAGCAGTCCTGAAATACTATCTAGCAGCTCATTGGAAACCCTCAGACTATCTTTGATCAGACCTTACTGGCTTAACCTTGCACTAAATATTATTCACGTTATTCCCTTCATCATGTATCTGTACGCTGTGGACGGCTCGATTGTAATCATGTATTGTATTTCAGCTGACTGGAGAGCACTGAGAACAAACGTTTTTCACTGTGCCTCGGTACACATGACAATAAACTAAACTCACTCACAAGAAGGTTGAAAGAAAATGCTCCTATGTGTAAACCCAGGAAGAACAGACAATGTAGATAAAAGCAATAAAAACGGGATATTTATTAAATGCAGAAACAGAGGATACAAATTAAAACTGTTAATCTATTGTTTCATGAAGGAAGGGCGACATTTTACATTCTTAGCGATATAGAATGGCCTATCGTGCCTGGGAGCTATTTGCTGGGTTCATTCTTCTTTTGATAGGTGGATGAAAGATCCATTGAAGATTGGGTTGCTGGATTTAGTGGTAAATCCATAGTCAAATACTCCAAAGAACACAACTGAGCTCCTTTGACACAAGTGATAAGGATTTCAGGGGTTGCAACTGGACTGAGTTGAATAGAATAGATCTTGTAAAGCAATCAATAGTCATGGATCCTTGCCTTTGAAGGAGAAGAAACCTACATTTGAGCTTTATCTTGAAGGTGCTATGTATGTCTAGTTATTTCCTTTGGGAGATTTCATAGGTTAGAAAGCTGCTGTAAAGGGATAACATTTTTAAGGCTTGCTGAGAGAAAGGGATTTTTGATTTTATTTGATGCCTTCGTATTCATTTCGTGCTGGAGGCTGATCGCAGTTTTCATCAGTGTGGATTCCTCTGGCATCCATGCAGGCTGCAGTAGTGGACACACAGAGTCCAGAATGTAGAAGGATGAGGGGACACCTCATTGACATTTACTGAATATTGAAAGGCCTGGATAGAGTGGATGTGAAAAGAATGTTTCCACTAGTGGGAGATTCCAAGACCAGAGGGCATAGCCGCAGAATAAAAAGATGTACCTGCAGAAAGGAGATGAGGTGCAATTTCCTTAGTCAGAGGGTGGTGAATCTGTGGAATTCATTGCCACAGGCGGCTGTGGAGGCCATGTCAGTGGGTATTTGTTAGGTGGAGATTGATAGATTCTTGATTAGTTTGGGTGTCAGGAGTTATGGGGAGAAGGTAGGAGAATGGGGTTGAGAGGGAAAGATAGATCAGCTATGATTTAATGGAAGAGTGGACTTGATGGGCTGAATGGCCAAATTCTGCTTGTATATCCAATTAACTAATGAACTTTTGGGAGCCTAGTTATCATGGCATTATCAGGTTAGTACAGCATTTAACAATAAGGAGTTCCAGATGAGCATCTTGAAGATTCTAAAGCTGATGTTGAAAAGCCCAATTTCAAAGTGTTCTTTAAATTACCTTTCTGCCAATGCTGGAATATTTGCAATGGGATATTTCTCTTAGCAAAACAATAGTCACCATTGTCAAAGGAAATGCAAATGCATTTGAAAATCAGGAAAGCGGGGAGAATTTAATCACATCAGATAAGCAGATAGGATAATAGAGTACAGCACAAAGTGGTATCACAACCAATGTAAATCAAGTATAATGTGGGTTTGATATTGCCTTCAGCATGCAGCATCCTACTACTCTGGTCTGATAACAGATTTTATCACAGTTGATGAGCACAGTGACAAATGCCTCACTTGACTGTCTGCCATCTTTATTTATAGCCACGAGGGACATGCTTCCCAGAGAGTCCTTCTGTACTGGGAATATCATCAAAAATACAGATAGCACATTTGTTTATGATATTGTTAGCCATGCAGACAAAGCTGCCAATCGACATGGTCTCGGGGATTACAAAGTCGTAATGCTTATATATTCTGGTAAAGTGGCAGCAGGATAGAGGAAAATTAATTTGTGTTCTGCGCGGTCTAATCCAATAGAGAATGGCTGAATTCCTTTCCAGTTAATAAGCCCGAGATTTGCTTCAGTCCCCAGAGTATTTGCTTCCAAGTGAATTAACGCTGGTGCTTAGTGGATTGTATAGTTTTTTTTGCTGGCTTGGTTTGAATTTGGGAGGTAATGGAAATTTTGATGAGAGGTTTAATTACGATTGAGCTGCCCTTAATTGATGAACCCATAAATAAGTATTATTCAGCATGAAAAAATAAACATTGCTGCCATGTACATTAGCAACAAAGAAACATGCTATCAAGTCTCGCTCTGTGTTGGGGCTCAGTTTGTACCAGGATGAAACATAATCTCTCCTTATGTATTAAAAAATGCAGCCTTCGCAATCTCATTACAATTGTATTATCTTTAGAACTTGTAAACAGCAAAAGGTTATGAAGGTGTAGTGGTTTTGTTCAGTTTAGTTTAGGGATACAGCGCGGAAACAGGCCCTTCGATAACCCCACACACTAACACGATCCCACCACATACTAGGGACAGTTTTACACATTCACCAAGCCAATTAACTTACAAACCTGTACGTCTTTGAAGGGTGGGCAGAAACCAAAGATCTCGGAGAAAACCCATGCGGTCATGGGGAGAACGTACAAACTCCGTACAGACAGCATCCATCGTCAGGATCGAACCTGGGTCTCTGGCGCTGCAAACGCTGTAAGGCAGCAACTCTACCATTGTGCCACCATCCCACCGTGCTGCCCTTTTTAATTTTCATTTCACTCTGCTTATCAAAGTTGCTTACTCCAAAAACGTGTCTTTAATTTATCATTTTCATTCTCATCCTACAAAAAAATCTTTACCTTTATCTTGTTTCATTTTCTTCAAAGTCCCAGAGTAATTGCACGGGTCGATGTGAATTCTATGTAAATAATTTAAATTTTAAGATTATTGAGACGAGGAAGAATCCATTACATGAAGGTGCACATTCATCATGGACTGTGAATGATAATTGCTTTCTACGTTGAACCATTTAACATCATTTTGTATTATTGCTGAAGTCTTGAATTATTGTTCCACTTTCCCTACATGTCAAGTACTCTGGAGTCAGATCTGGGCCAGCCGCATACCAATGGAAGTGTATTGTTGCTTCAAGCCAAGAGCAGAACCTCCTGTTACCAGAGACCCTTAGTGAAAGAATCTTAGTGAATGCGGAGAGTATGTTTCCATTCGTGGGAGAGTCTAGGACCAGAGACCGTAGCCTCAGAATAAAATGACGTACCTTTAGAAAGGAGATGAGGAGGAATTTCTTTAGTCAGAGGGTGGTGAATCTGTGGAATTCATTGCCACAGACAGCTGTGGAGGCCAAGTCAATGGATATTTTTACGGTGGATATTGACATTTCCTTGATTACTAAGAGTGTTGGGGGTTATGGGAAGAAGGCAGGAGAATGAGGTTGAGAGGAAAAGGTAGATCAGCCATGATTGAATGACAGAGTAGACTTGATGGGCCGAATGGCCTAATTCCGCTCCTAGAACCTATGAACCCTGATTGCCTGCTGGGGTTATGTTACTAATTTGATTTCTTGATTAAACTATATTCCATTTTCAGTCTTCCCATGTCCTATTGTCTTATTCAAATGCCTACCTATCTCTGTGTCATTAGAAAATGTGGCAGTCACACTCTTTGCCCCGACATGCAAGTCATTTATATAAATTGTAAATGTTGAAGTCTCATCACCGATACCTGTGCATTTGGAAGAATTGCAGCATTTGGCAACTCGTACCAATTAGAACAAGACCATTTCTGTCTCTTCTCTGCTTCCGGGTTAGCCAGCAGATCTGTCTCAACCAAATATGTTAGCCTCGACTGCATGAACTTTTATTTTCTGTGGTAACCTTTGATACAATATCTTATCAAGTGCATTCTAGAAATCTAAGTGTTGTGCATCTGGCCATTCCCTTTCATCCAAAGCACACACTACAACTGCAGGGAAGTTCAATGATTTGGTCAAACATGATTTCTCTTTCACAAAACCATGTTGACTTTGCCTGATTATCTTGTACTTTTCGAAGCGCTGTGCTGTAACATCTTTAATATTAACTTCTGACACCTTCCCTTTGACAAATGTTAAGCCAACTGGCCCGTACTTCGCTGCTTCCAGTTTCCATTTACGAATAATGAGTTATACTTGCTATTCCCTAATCTTAATGGAAACCCGTGAATTGAGGGCATTATTGAAAATTAAAATGAAACTCTCATCTATCTCATAAGCCTCTTTTCATAAGATCCTAAGATGATGTCTATCAGGAGCTGCAGACATGTCAGTCTCAGCTCTAATAATTAGTTCAGTTTGACTGCCTTTTAGACTTTCGATACTGCGCGTAAACAGGCTTTTCGGCCCACAAGTACCACACTGACCAGCGATCACCCCGTTCACTAGCACTATCCTACACATCAGGGACAATTTAAAATTTTACCGAAGCCAATTAACCTACAAACCTGCACGTCTTTAGAGCGTGGGAGGAAACCGGAGCACCCGGAGAAAACCTATGCAGTCATAGGGAGAACTTACGAACTCCGTATAGATAGCACCTGTAGTCAGGATCAAACTCGGGTCTGTAGCGCTGTAAGGCAGCAACTCTTACGCTGCGCCATTGTGCCGTCTTAAGCATTTGTAATTGTCCCCAAGTTCCTCCCTCCCTCCCAGTTCCCCTTTTACAGCTATTTCTGGATTCTTGTATCCTCTATGGTGAAACCCAATACAAAACACATTTCAATCAAGCTGCGACCTCTTTATTTCCCATTATTAATTTGCCAGACTCACTTTCTGCAGAATCACTTTGCATACTATCTCAAATAGCTATAGGGACTCTCCCTATGTTTTTACATTTTTCCAGTCAACTTATTCTTGTACTCAATTGTTGTCTTTCCTTATTAATAATATTAAGATTAAACGAGAACTTACCATTTGAAGTTTGATCTTTATTTTATAGGAAGTTGAAGTGAGGAAATACGTGAAGAGCCTGCCAGCCCGCATGCACGTCAATCTTCAGAGCAGCTGTATGAAACCACAGACTAGTTGCTGAACTTAAGCTATAGAAAGATTAATGACCTTAGAATTACTGAATGATCTTTATGAGAAGTAGGATTGGGAGTGGAGGGCACGCATTCCCTCACTTCAACTTCTCATAAAATAAAGATCAAACTTCAAACGGTGTTCTCGTTTAATCTTTCTATTTTATATCGAAGTCACATGAGGGACTACGTGAAGCCTTCAAAGCTCTGTGGTTTCATGCAGTAACCCAATCTGTGTGTGAAACACTTAAACAGATAAACCATTAATGGTAGAAAAAACATGGGTTATTCATACCATGATGCTAACTTGCATACATGGCCATTGCTCTTAACCGGTCCATAGTCCCAATTGACTTTGAGTTAGACAATAACTCATGCAACACTGTTCAGAATTCTATCTGCAAATATCCAGACACATTCAACCAAATGTTATAACTTCTTAACATGCACCATGTAAGCCTCTTGCTGTTTGATGAAAGGGAACTATCCATTCTATTGGCTGCTAATGAGCCATCAGCAATCTCTTGAGAGACTATTAAATAACAATAAAGAAATTATCTTTCATCTCATAGGTACTAGCGAGCTCAGTGTACGTATACCTAATAACACCCCCAATCTCCGCTCTGGTGGGTATGCTGTCAAATCCAAATGTACGCAATCATGCCCATTTTGCTTATGAACTCATTCCCATAACAAGCTACCCTAATGTCAGTTATGACCCAGAGACCGAGACAGAGATTGAGTAATGATTGTGTTCTTTGCACTGAAATCAGTTGCTAAAAGCATAATCAACTTAAAAAATACTGCTCCCATTAGGAATACAGTAGAAGAATATTTGCATAATAATTTACTGATGTACATTGCACACTATAATGAGTGTAGGCTTTTAGAGTGGTCATATAAAAGACACCCTGCATAACGTTAGTGAACAGCGGGTGAATAACCAATCATTTATTGGCCCACTTATGGGACTATAGAGAATAACAAAGCAGCACAAGCAGTGACAATTGTGCTATCACATAAACGCCTATCTAAGCCCAATACTTCCGTTTTAAAGTAACTCACATATTTTATTCACAAACTTCCCATACAATCATGCAGAGCTAGCTGCCCAAGAAAATAGGCTGCCCCATCCTTAATATCGTAAGAGGTATCCACTGATAGACCCCTAAGTTTTATCAGCTGCAAATTTACATATCTATAAACTCGATGACACAATGTCCTTTGATCTGAGTAGGGCAGCATTAGCTTCCACCACTGGCTTTGTTATCAAAACACCAGATAATCTGTGCCTCATGTGTATAGATATGGCAAAGTATGCATCTTCAAGATCGATTCTCTGCACCAGCTAAATTGCTGAATAGCTAATCATCCATCTTAAACTGGGTAACTAAACACATGATTAGATTTACCTAAACTCACAGGAAAATGAGTCTGATAAAGTCACTCAAGTTTCGCTTGGGAGCTTACAACCCAGCAATATGAGCATTGATATTCCTAATTTCGAGTAGCTCCTGCATTCCCTTCCCTCCCCTCTCTCCCCCCTCCCACATTCTAGGCATCCTACCAGTTCCACTGTTTGCATCCTTGTATCTATCCCTCTCGTTAGCACATCTTCCCCAGCCAACAATGGACCATTGTGGACTCTTCCCTTCCTGAGGTCATCTGTTGCTGCCCCTGATTTATTTTGGCCTTTTCTCACCCCCAGTTCCCCCCCACTCCCCAACCGACCCTCCACTATTTCTATCTTTCAGTTTGAAGAACGGTCCAAACCAAAACGTCATCAATTCCTTTTCTCCAGAGATGCTGTCTGACCTGTTGAGTTACTCCAGCATTTTGTGTCGATTCACCAAAGAATTACTGTAGCAAATCCATACATTAGATCAGTTGATAAGTTCTATACTTTGAACTCCAATTATTTTGTCATACATGGGAGTTAGCGCATATTATCAGAGACTTTATTCTCCAATATGTTTTGCCTTGAATTTCTGAAAGTTATGAAAAAAATAGTAAAACCACATGATCACACAATTTTGATTTCAAATTGCTTTTTAAAACTGGTTTAATGAAAGCAATTAAAACAATTGCGTCAAACAAAATCGTGTAATCCCAGAGCTGCGACACATACCGAGAAATATCTGGCCATTTGATAACATTATATGTTGTATAGACAGACATGTAGGTTTATTGTACTCTGTGATTCATCCATTGGAATGAGTTTTAGAGGTAGAGCACAAAGTAATAAAGGGACACAATCATGCTTTCAATACTGCTGCCTAGGGAATGAATTACTAGATAAAGTAATGGGACCTATAAAGGATGGGTATATTCTTCTCCTTTTCCCAGCAATGGAGAAAAGAACCATATGCAACAAAATTATCAACTACAAATTAGGGCCATTTTTTTGAGTGTGGACCGAGATCTCGGAGGTTCTTAATTGAGACTGATACCAAAGTCAATTTTGATTCTTACTAATTTTTGGCACTAAATATGATGGTCTCTGAAAATAGCTGCCAAGTCTGCGATGCGTGATTAACCCTCAGCCATTGATTACAATGCAGCCAACGAGCCAAGTCCATTTCAACACTTGTGGAGCCGTCTCTTGATGCTGTATCCGATTGCCAATGTGGCAGCTTCCACCGCAGCATGAGATGCATTGGCCCAGTAGTCTGAGGTGTGCGTTTACAGCTCAGCCTGCTGCTCTGCATCATCCATATGCAGCCAAACTCTGTTAAGCCAGCATACTCGGCCTTTGGTGGTGCCGCACCATCAGACTCGATAGTCTCGAAGATAGACACAAAAAGCTGAAGTAACCTTTCGTCCCAGACAGCATCTCAGGAAAAAAATAACTTGTAACGTTTCGGGTCAAGACCCATCTTCAGATTTAATGGCCTAATGGATGTTATTCCCCTTTTGTAATACTCCAACATAATTTTCATGCATTGTTTTTGAAGATGCTATGCAGTGGCGCAGCGGTAGAGTTGCTTCCTGACCTGCTGAGTTACTCCAGCACTTTGTGTCCATTTGTATTTGAAATGTGTTGTTTGCTAATGTGAATTCAGCTCTTGTGGCTTGTACTTCTAAGGAAAGCAGTCCTTTCATTTAAAAAAAAATGTTCTTCCAGAAAATAAAGGGGACAAGTTGGTGAGACAAAAAAGAATTTCCATGGGAAAAGCAAGGTGGCAAAGTTGCTGTCTTGCAACGGCAGAGATCCAGGATCGATCCTGACTACCTGAATGGAGTTTGTATGTAGTTTGTATGTTCTCCCTGTGGTTTTATTCGGCTAGGTTTTATTCGGGTGCTCTGGGCTCCTCCCCCTTTCCAAAGACGTTCAGGTTTGCAGGTTACTTGGCTTCTGTAAATTGTCCCTAGTTTGTAGGATAGTATTAGTGTATGGGTGATTGTAGGTCGGCACGGACCCGGTGGGCCAAAGGGAGTTTATCTCTATACTAAACTGAAAGATTCTATACTAAAACTATAAGATTCAACACCCTGTGAGCCAGATACTGAACCATCAGGATTTTCCAATAGTCCCAGAGCGGATTATCAGAATTTCACTGTATTTATTCCGTAAACATCCCGAGATATAAACGTTCCACTCTGGACACAGGAGACTTAACAGCAGCTGACCTAAAGCTTTCTAAAGAGCACATTTTTCAAGGATCCATTTAAAGGGTGAGATAGAAGGGTTTAGGAAAAGAATTCCGGAGCTTAGGACTTTGACAGCTGCAACCTCCAGAGCAAAACCAATTAACTAGGGGCCATGGAGGCGTGAAGATATATTGCAGAGTTCTAACCTTTGAGATGATTATGGAATTATGAAGAGGTGAGAGGATGCAGGGATTTCAACGCAGTGATAATTTAAAAACCAAGCAAGAGCCCGTTTAGATCGGCAAGCACAGGAGTGAACGAGAAGGTGCAAATTGGTTACAAGGGCAGCTGATAAATTCATGGAGATTCGAATGAGGAATCCCAGCCCGAGGTGTGTGGAAGTAGTCAAGTCTAGCGGTAACAAAGAGGGGATTGTAGTATCGGTGGATGTGGAGCTGCAGCTGGGATGGAGTCAGGCAATGTTACCCAGGTGGAAACAGGCAGCTTCAGTGGTGACGTCAATATGATGGGCAAAGATGCCAAGTATGGCACCAAGGTTGTGAACAGCCTGCTGGAGTAACTCAGCGGCTCAGGCAGTACCTGTGGAGGGAATGGGGGGGAGAGGTAGTAGAATTAGTCTGAAGAAGGGGCCTGATCTGAAACGTCATCTACCATTCCTTCTAGAGATGCTGCCTTACCAGTTGAACATCAATCAATCAATCAATCAATCAATCAATCAATCAATCAATCAATCAATCAATCAATCAGCCTTTATTGTCATCTTGCAAGCAACAGTTGTACAGTGCAAAATGAAAAGACGTTTCCGAGGGAATAGCGGAGCATCGCACATGAAATTTAAAACGTTTCACACATAATAACACTAAAAACAATCCAGTCCCTGATGGAACAGTATAAATAAATAAATAGGTAAAAGCAGGTAAAACACAACGTTAAAATACAATAAACCAATCATAAAAATGTCCGGGGCAGCTGATTTGAGTGGCCAGTGCCAGTTATTAAAGTGTCCGTGCCAGCTGCAGCATCAAGTGACTGTTTAGCAGCCTCACAGCCTGTGGTAGGAAGCTGTTTAGCAGTCTTGTAGTCCGGGCTTTGATGCTTCGATATCCCTTGCCTGATGGCAGGAGATCCAGGTGTATGTGGAGGGGGTGCAGTTTGTCCTTAACAATTCTCTGAGCTTTTTTCAGACAGCGGCTCTGGAACAGTTCTTGTACCGAGGGTAGGGAGACGCCAATGATCCTCTCTGCTCCCCTCACTACCCTCTGCAGAGCCTTCCTGTCCGAGCAGTTGCAGGTGGAGTACCACGTATTTATGCAGTACGTGAGTACAGACTCCACCGTACCCCTGTAGAAAGTCCTGAGGTTGTTGGTGGGGAGTGAGGCCTGTTTTAGTTTCCTCAGGAAGTGCAGTCTGTTTTGCTCAAGATTCGAGCACTTGCAGTTCCTTGTGTCTCCTCTCTTTTGTGTAAACCTGATTCATTTTCATGCAGTTGCCAGGACAAGGGGAGAGAACGGTAGCAAGGGAAAGGAGTTTTTGATGTGTTTTGCCATTCCGATAGTTAGTTGGAAGAATGTTTTGCTTCTCGAGCACTGGATGTGATACAGAGAGTTGGACAATGTAAAGTAGACACAGGGAACCACAGATGCTGGAATATTGTGTAGAACACTGTGTTGGAATAACTCAGCAAGTCAGGCAGCATCTCTGGAGGACATGGATAGGTAATATTTCTGATCTCATAAAGTCACACGTTTTAGGACCAGAATCGTTGCCTATTTCCTTCGCTCCATTGATGCTGCTGCACCCGCTGAGTTTCTCCAGCACTGTTGTCCTAGATATCATGTTTGGGATGATGTGGCAGGTGGGAACATACAATGAGAAATTGCTTTCGACTGAGACAGATCAATGGGGGACACCAGAGATTTAGGAAGAAGAACATTTATGCAGTCCCAGAGAACTAGGGGACGATGGCTGGGCAAGTGGAGAATGATGCTGTGTTCACCTGTGAAGTACAGCTTGCTGATATACTTGGAATGCATTGTTTGTTAGGATCCTGCAGTGTGACATAGCGGCCGAGCAATCAGTCGTCAATCAAGCTACTGGGATTGTTGCCGCAGCCTCCCAGGGAGAAGCAGTTGTTCCTTGGAGATTGGATCCACTGGGAGATAGCAAAGGGTTCTTCCACCTCACCAGTCCACCTTGGAATCGCTTGCTACCCAACCAACCAGATCATTGCTGCCACCGTTGGGATGATGCAGCGGGAAACGCACTTTAGGACCCAGAGTACATCCTGCAGGCCCATCACCTCCACTCAAGGTCAACCTCTATCCAACAGCAAAGTTGCATTCCTGGAGCAGGCGAGGATGCATGGAATGTAGGAACATCTGCAGATGCTGGTTGACGAAAGAAGACTCGCTGGAGAAACAAAGCAGGTCAGGCAACATCTCTGGAGAACATGGATAGATGACACTTCGGGTCAGGATTGTTCTTCAGCCTGGGATGTGGGAGTGGCCTGAACTGCAGAATGACAGAGGTTGCACACCAACTGACATGTGGAACTGGGTGGATCTTCACAGGTGGTCCACAGATGATGTCTCCACATCAATATAGCAGCCCACGTGATTAGCACCAAAAGGAGTGCAGGAAGCAAAAGCACCGTTCGGAAACCTAGGAGCACTCGTCGCCCATGTGAATGATCTAAATTTCTCCCCTTTTAACATTTTAATTCCCTCACTGCACCGTTTTAATTGAACTCGTGTATTTGCATAAATTTCTGTCTATGCCACTTTTATTGCAGGCAAAAAATCTTGAAAACCGTGTTAACAAGTGCATTAAAAAATAATGTTCAGGGGGAATTAAATCCATTAAAGTAATTTGTGAGAGGAGATGCTTCATCTCATCAGGCTGGGCCTACTCGTAATCCCAGGTGTAGATAGGAGAGTGTTCAAACATTTTGCTGCATGCGTTTTACCCTGGGACTTTTTAATATATTGAAGTACAGCGAGAAATGTGCCTCAGTGAAGCAGATAAATCAACATGGTGCTTTGGTCGATGGTCCACAATCTAATTTCACCTTGGACTCTGGATGTGATTGTCAAAGTTTATTTTGGGGGAATTTACATCCGGACAACGTTATTGATTTTCTGCCCACTCATTATCCTGAGGGAACTTCAGAGCCATTTGTGGTCTTGTTAATTAAGGAAGATATCTAATCCATACCACTGGCTAAACAGCGTGAAAAGATGGTTTCTTCTTAGGTATCCACTGAGAGTTTATTAAGATGAAAAGATAGGGCGAAGATCATTCTGTTTTAATCAATTACTGCCTTTTGGCTTTATCGTTATATCATTAATTTTTTAGAGCATTCAATGAAAAGGTGGAACATTATTTGTATTCCCCTCATATTTTTATTCTTTAATCTCTTTACATCCAACTGTTCTGAAAATATGATTTTCCTGCATGATCTCATTAGGCCTCCTTTCAGAACCAGCTTCTCTTCTGAGAACATTTGCAGGCAGCTCTTTTAGTCCACGGGAGTTTGTGCTGCTCATCGACTAGCTTGGAAAACAGTACTGTGGCTAGTCCGACAGGCCCTGGCTGTCTTCAAACACCTGTGGGACTTGTTTGCAAGCTCACAGCACCAATAGCAGTACTAACTTCAGCACAAGAGGAAAAGGCAAAGGAACAAAAAAATTAACCTATTGGTAGGAATGCAAGTTGTCGACTGGTTGAGATGAGGAAAATGGTGACAAATCTGTGCTAGCCCTTGAGCCACCTGAGGAAGCTGTGAAATTCTTCTGCAGTCAGCACTGCAGGATAAACTGCAGCAGCAATAGCGCATTACAGCTTGGCACCAAACATGGTTCCATTGATTTCAGAGGCAGTTTGGAGCACACTACCATTAGAAACATAGAAAAGTAAGTGCAGGAGTAGGCCATTCGGCCCTTCGAACCAGCACCAACATTCAATATGATCAGGGCTGATCATCCAAAATCAGTACCCCTTTCCTGCTTTTTCCCCATATCCCTTGATTCCTTTAGCCCTAAGAGTAAATCTAAGAGCTAAACCTATTACTATACCACATGTTTAGTCCTTATCACCAGGAGTGAGTATTTCTGCGGCAATTGGTGAAACTGAGAAGGAAGTCGCTCTTTGAGCTGGTAGCCACGTTTAATCAGTCTTATTCAGCATCCATTGCATAATAAATTTCAGCACCTTCAGTCTAATTTAGAGATACAGAGAATCATTGGAGCTGTGAGCTCATAGCTCTGCTGGTTACATTCCAGCAGTATTGCAACAGAATGGTTCACAGTGCTATCCTTGTCTCTTCAAGTTCCTTGCAAACTTTCTTCAGGACAACATTACAGTTATATGCTGTCTATATAAGAATGAATTCCCCACCTCAGTTTAGTTTAGTTTATTATTGTCACGTGTACTGAGATACAGTGAAAAGCTTTAGTTGTGTGCTATCCAGTCAGCGGAAAGACAATACAATTACAATCAAGCCATTTACAGTGTATAGATACATGATAAGGATGGATTCTTGATTTTCCAGTCTGCCTTGTTGTGGCCCGTGCACTTTTTTAATCTGCACTTTCTTTCTAGCTGCGTCACTATTTTCAGTACTCTGTTTATTTTCCTTTGCACTATCTGACGTACTCTTGCATGGCAGCATGTGAAACCAATTACTAAACAACCAAGGTAGACAAATGTGCTGGAGAAACTCCATAGATGCTGCCTCACCCGCTGAGTTTTGCCAGCCCTTTTGTCTACCTTCGATTTTCCAGCATTTGCAGTTCCTTCTTCAACAACTATACAACCAAGTTTTGTTTTAAATATCTCGGTAAACGTGATTTTAATAAACCAATATCAATACCCATCTGGCACTGTATCCATTTTCCTTCTACTGCTTTGGAAACAAAGCTTTGTGTTGGATGCCTGACCTCCCTCCCCTCTTCTGTTCAATTTTCCCTTGCCTATCTTCCCAGGTCACTATCATGACTTTGACCTCACCACCTGCACCCACAGGAACCTAGGCCAACTTGCCACCTAGCAACATTACAGCAGTACACAGCATTACAGCAGTCTTATCTTGTCTCTTCAGGATATTTGCAAATTTCCTTGGAATGAAGGAAGTCAAGAATGTTTTATTGCCATATGTCCCAAACAGAACAATGCAATTCTTACTTACAGCAGCACAACAGAATGGTTAGCTCTGTAAACAATATAATAAAGAAAAACAAGTTCAGTTATAATATGTGTGGGTATGTGTGTGGGTCTGTGTATATGTGCATATTATATATACAGTATATATATATATATATATATATATATACATACACACACATATAAATATATATATATACACACACACATATATATGTTTTTATGTGTATATACACTTAACACCAAACAAACAATAAAAGTGAAAAAAAGACAACACTAATGCCCCCAAGTCTATGTAGTTCCGTGCTTATTTGGAGGTTGTGGTGTTTAATAGTGAGATGGCTGTAGGGATCTAATTTCTATGCTTCTAGCCTTTCTCCCCCTGTACCCAGATGAAAAGTGAACCATCCTCGTGCATCTGTTGCATCTCTTCCCACAAGCTTGACCTATCTCCTTCGACCATTCATGGTGTTTGCCTCAATATTTATGTTCTTAAAGCTGTTGCTGTTCTTTGCTTCCATTTGACTGTCTTGTCAGATTGCACAGTCCACTATCCAATTCATTAACTGTGGTTTGAACCGCTCTGAAGCCCTGCAGGATTTGACATGTTTTTTCAAGTTGGAATTTGTTTCTCCCAATGGATTCTCCTTCGATCGTGTATCTCAAACTCTGCATACACTCCTGTCATGGAGCAATGAATCAGCTCAGATCTCTGTAGTTACAATTTCCAGCCAGCAATTTCTGTTCAGTCAAGTGTGTGTCTCACATCTCCTCATTCACCAGACATTTTACGAAAATCTTGAAACTTTCCACCCTTGTCATTCAATGCAAGGTGCGGTCGTTCTCAAAAAGGCTTTGAGAGCCTCTTCCAGCATCACTTCCTTTTTACTGAGCCGTGTTGTTTGCTGGAGCTCAGTGACTAATGAAGTCCAATGGCACGTTCCTGCTCTTTATCAACCATCACCAACCCGACATGTGAAGAAAGTCCCATTTCTTACTCATTTGGCAAGTTATTCGCTTAAAGGTCATCGAGTTATAGAGACACACAGTGTGGAAACATTCCCTTCCATCCAACTTTCCCACAATGACCATCATGTCATATCTATGCTAGTCCCATCTGCCTACATTTGGCGTGCATCCCTCTAAACCTGTCCTATCCATTTACCTATCCAAATGTTTCTGAAATGTTGTGATACATTTGCCTCAACTACCCCCTCCGGCAGCTCATTCTATACACCCACCACCCTTTGTGAAAAAGTTACCCCCTCAGGTTCCTATCTCATCTTAAACCTACGTCCTCTGGTTCTTGATTCCTGTTCTCTGGGCAAGAGACTGTGCATCTACCCGATCTATTGCTCTCAAGATTTTGAACACCTCCATAACATCACACCTCATTTGCCTGCATGCCACGATGGCCTGCTCAACCACCCCTATAGCTCAGGCCATCGAGTCCTGGCAACATCCTCGTAAATCTTCTCTGCACCCTTTCCAGCTTGACAAGTTCCAGCTTGACAGTTGCTGGGGTGGCTAAAACTGCTCCATCCTCCAGCACTCAGGTTAACGATGTACTAGATAATGGAAGAAAAGCAACTCTGGAAACTCCTTGTCATTTGATGAGTCATGTAGCATCTACCGTGTGCTGTACCAGTGAGGTTCTTTCTGTGAGGGATCTTGTTACATGTCCATCAGCACCCTTTCCTTAAATCCAAAATCTGTCTGTCAGGACTGGCAGCATCTCTGGAGAAAAAGGATGGATGACATTTTGGGTCGGGACCCTTCTTCAGACTCTGAAGTCTGAAGAAGGGTCCCGACCTGAAATGTCACCCATCCTTTTCTCCAGAGATGCTGCCTGACCCGATGAGTTACTCCAGCAATTTGTGTCTATATTCAGTATATACCAGCATCTGCAGTCCATCTACACATCTATCTATCACGGCTCACCTTGGAACTTTTTTTTCACATAGTACATTTCAAAAGCACGTATTCCAAGCACAGCCAAGCAAAATTGATTTAATATGTTCAGTTCATCTTCTGACACCATGTTGCACGATGATGTTCCCACAAGCCTTTCTTTTTAGGTTCCGGTGGCTTTTAGTTTAGTTCAATTGAGAGATACAGCATGGAACCTTGGTGGGCAGTTATTAAGAAATCAGAACTCTGGCTGAAATGTTCTCCTCACAAGCCTCGGGGTCATATTTAGTTTAGTTTAGATATACAGCACTGAAACATACCCTTCGACCAACAATAAAGGTGTTTTATTGTCATGTGTACCAATTAAGGTACAGCGATATGCGAATTACCATACAGCCATATTTTAAGAAAAGCAACAAAACACACAACTCCATAAAAGTTGATATAAAAATCCACCACAGCAGATTCCTCACAATCCTCACTCTGATAGAAGACAAAAATCCCAATCTTCTTCCTCTTTATTCTTCCGCAGTAGGTGCAGTCGAACCATCCGTCAGGGCACCATCCGATCAAAGCTCCCACGTCGGGGCAGTCGAAACTCCTGCGGCTTGGAGCTCCCAAGGTCGGTCTCCAGCAGAGGCCATCAACTCCTCGATGTTAGGCCGCAGTGCGGACGGTGATACGATACGGAATTATTATTTTTTTAAGTTTCCCCCAACCCCCCCCCCCCCCACACATGAAACAACCTAAAGAACATTAAAAACATACATTTAACACATACTATTAAACCGCAAAGAAGGAAAGGACAGCCATTGCTGGAACACCTGGTGGTCCATGCCAACAAGCAATCCCTGTACACTAGCATTATCCCAAGCACTAGGGACAATTTGTTATTTTTACCAAAGCCAATTAACCTACAAACCTGCACACCTTTGAAGTGTGAGAGGAAACCGGAGCACCTGGGGAAAACCCACGCAGGCACGGGGAGAACCTACAAATTCCATTCAGACGGCATCCGTAGTCAGGATTGAACCCGTGTCTCTGGCTCTGTAAGGCAGCAACTCTATCGTTGGGCCACTGTGCTGCTCACTTATGGCCACAGCACGATGCCTTTGATTAAGATATGTTAACTCAGTGTGGAAGAGCAGTGAGGGAGGGGGGCAGTCATCGTGACAGCTTGGCGTCATTTTCAAGACTTGACTTGCAATTTTAACTGGAATAGATTCCACATAAACATGTAATGCAACCACTGAATCAAAAAGCAATTAAAAATTAATGGAAGGGCGAGAGAAGATGTCTTTCATTATAACCTAGTTATTGACTTCCTCCTCTTTTTCGTCCCTCTTACAAGCACTCGCAACTGCTGTTGTTTAGGCAACTTTAGCATTCTTATCCCAACATGGGTAATGTTAGATTCAGATTAGTTATCGTTATATTGTATACACGAGGATGCAATGAAATGCCTTGTTCACATGAAGTTGACAGAGTAAACAGCATACTCAGGAATGTAAAAGAGCAGAATGCTACAAGATCTAACGCAATCTGATGTATCGAAAACAAAAAATATATTCAAGTATGTTACGACTCCTGAATGCAGGTACTTCAGAGCCGCGTAACATAAGTCAAAAACCAGGTTCAAGTTCAAAAATAGTTTTAATTTTTCAATGGAACACAAAACCCAAACCTGATTCAAACAACCCAGTCAGGGATAGGGATGGACTAACAAAGAATTAAACAGTGCTCCAGCCAGCCACGTAATGGACCGTCGAACCAGAGACTCTAAAACCTGCCTAAAGAGCTATAACCCTGAAACAAAATACACGAAAACACTAAGGTCAGCCCTTATCCGTCCCAATTCAATATTTGTTAACAAGTAATGGTGAAAGTACACAAAGTTCTATGCCATGTGGCCAGGCCTTCCTCAGCTCACACCAGCAGGCTGCTCACGTCAGGGTCTACGAAGAAGAGAGAGAATCCTGGGATACTCTGGTATTTAAGCTTCAGATGAGTCACATGATGCAGCTTGGCCAATCGGGTACAGGAGCCTTTAACCCCGTGAAAGCCTGCACTCAGGAGAAAACAGAAACAGGTGAGTACCCTATAACACCAGCAGAGGGAGCGCATAACAAGGTACAATGGAGCAGTCCTGAAATACTACCTACCTCATTGCTGACCCTCGGTCTATTCTTGATCGGACTTTACTGGCGTTACCTTGCACTGAACATTTTTCCCTTATCATGTATCTGTACACTGTAAATGGCTCGATTGTAATCATGTACAGGTGCACAACCTTTTATCCGAAAGCCTTGGGACCAGACACTTGTCGGATTTCGGACATCTTCCGAATGGAAGATTTTTAGCGTAGATTAGGTAGGTAGCGCGGGCGGCTTGAAAAGTCTGGAGCGACTGCCTCCTCCCCGGAGACCGGGGAATCATTGTAAATCATTGCATAAATGTTAGTCAGTTAGTTTGGATGGATTTTATGTGGTGGTGGTGGGGTGGGTGGGTGAAGGGGTAAACTTGAATGCGTAGCCCCCTACCTGGTCGGCGACTCCCAACATCGCGGAGCTGGGGGCTCCGTCCGGCCGCGGGCGGCGCCGGTTGTAGCTCCGACCCCGGCAACTCGACCCCTGGCTGCGAGGCGCTCCAAATCCAGCGCCGCCCGCAGCCCCAGCTCCGCGAACGTTGGGAGAAGGGGGCCTCAGCGCCCTGGAGCTTACCGCACGGCGACCCGGTAAGGCATTGCCCGCTTCCCGCTGGTATCCCAGCGCTGCGACGCCGCCGACTCCCAACATTTGCGGAGCTGGGGGCGTCCGGTCGCGGGCGGCGCTGGATTTGGAGCGCCTCGCAGCCAGGGGTAGAGTTGCCGGGGTCGGAGCTACAACCGGTGCCGCCCGCAGCCCCAGCTGGGAGTTGGCGGCCACAGCGCTGAGGAGCTTACTGCACGGCGACCCGGTAAGGCATTGACCGCTCCCCGCCTCTCCGACCAGGTAGGGGACTAAGAATTAAAGTTTACACCTTCAACCCCCCCCCCCCCCCCCCCCCCCCCCCTTCACATAAAAGTCCTCCAAACTAACTGACTAACATTTAAGCAATGATTTACAGATGTTTAAGTGTCTCCCCGGTCTCCGGGGAGGAGGCAGCCGCTACAGTAGTACAGACCTGGGTTGACCGTGGGTCGTTTCGGGTCAAGTTTGGCGCCAAACGCGAGCTTTGGTGCGCAGACGACATCTGGAAAAATGGCCGGTTTTCGGAGTTTTTTGGTTTCCGGAACACCGGATAAAAGGTTGTGCACCTGTACTGCCTTTCCGCTGACTGGATGGCATGCAACAATAACTTTTTTTTATTTTTATATGTATTTTATTGGAAGCAATTATACAAAAATACTTGACCATTTCTTTCACTGTACCTCGGTACACGTGATTATAAACTAAAACTGGAATAACAAATGAGATTGAGATAAGAGTAAGTGAACATGGTGGTACCTCTGGAAAGGGGGTATTACAGAGGTGATTGATTCAGGAGTCTGAAAGCCACGGGGGAGACGTCATTGTTAAATAAGGACATGCAGGCCTTCAGTCCCTGTATCTTCCCCTGGGGATAGAAGAGTAAGAAAGGAAATGTCCAGGGGGGCAGACATTACAGGTAATGTTAGAGCTATTGGGCGCTGGAGAAGCAGTTAACTTTGCAGGTCTGGGACTCTGTCAGAACTGAGAAATCAAATGGGAAAGATAATAAAAAAGAGGAAGTCAAACCAATGCAGGAACTTCACAGTACATCGCAGGGCACTGGGATGTGTCGTAGAGCTGAGGGATCTAAGAGTGCAGGTACTTTGTTCCTTTAAAGTGGCGTCACAGGTAAACAGAGTGGTAAAGAAGGCTTTTGGTGTGTTGCCCTTCATCAGTCCAGATAGTACAAGTGTACGGGGGCCGCTGGTCAGCCTGAATGGTGGGCCGAAGCGTCTGTTCCTGCGCTGTATCTCGTAATTAAACTGAACATATAGAGCATCTCTGGTAAGACGAGTCCAAATGGATTAATGGAGGCCGTTACCAGCAGATTATGCTTCTTTGCCTGTGTAATGAGTAACTTTGGCTCCTATGTGTTCACCGCAATATTTTTCCATAACAATGGAAGGCAAGAGTAAAAACGTGTAAACAGGGAACCAGAAAATGATTGTTATCATTGTTACTTTTTTGCATCTTCCACCTATATCACTCTACTTCACCATCTATATCTCTCATTTCCCTTTCCCTTGACTCTAGTCTGAAGAAGAATCTCGACCCGAAACGTCACCCATTCCTTCTCTCCGGAAATGCTGCCTGTCCCGCTGAATTACTCCAGCATTTTGTGTCTGCCTTCAGACAGAAAATGATGCCAAGCCACTGGAATCCTTTTAACTGCAGCCTGCACTTCCTTCCCACCATCCTCATATGAAAAGGAAGGACAGCTGCAAAAGTACAGTCTGATAGTTTGGGGCATCAGTGATTTCCATGAAATTTCACAGCATAATACCGAAAATCGATGAGCCATTTTGCTTTAACGCACTGAGAACATCTTTGAATACTTTTGAAGATAGACACAAAATACTGGAGTAACTCAGCTGGACAGGCAGCATCTCTAGAGAGAAGGAATGGGTGATGTTTTGGGTCGAGACCTTTCTTCAGACTGATGTCAGGGGAGTGGACGGGACAGAGATAGAATGTAGTCAGAGACAGTGAGACTGGTGGGAGAACTGGGGAGGGGATGGAGAGAGAGGGAAAGCAAGGGCTATTTGAAATTAAAGAAGTCAATGCTCATACCGCTGGGGTGTAAGCCACCCAAGTGAAATATGAGGTGCTGTTCCTCCAATTTGCGCTGGGCCTCACTCTTACAATGGAGGAGGTCAGATTGGGAATGGGAGGGGGAGTAAACGTGCTGAGCAACCGTGAGATCAGGTAGTTTAAGGCAGACTGAGTGGAGGTGTTCAGTGAAACGATTGCCGAGCCTGCACTGGTCTCGCCGATGTACAGAAGTTGACACCTGGAACAGAGGATACAGTAGATAAGGTTGGAGGAGGTGCAAGTCAACCTCTGCCTCACCTGAAAAGACTATTGGGGTCTTTGGATGGAGTCAAGGAGGGAGGTGATGGGACGGGTGTTGCAGGGAGTTGTCCAGGGAGTTGCGGAGGGAATGGTCAGAAAGGGCTGGCGATGGGAAGAATGGCCAGTAGTCTAGATAACTATGGGAGCCAGTAGGTTTCTACTAGATGTGGCCAGAATCCTGTTGGAGGTGGTGAAAGTGTTGGAGATATGCTGTATGCGACAGCTGATGGGGTGGAAGGTGAGGTCACGGAGGACTGTCCTTGTTGCAAATGGGGGGAGGGGGAGCAAGAGCGGAGCTGTGGTATATAAAGGAGACCCGAGTGAGAGTCTCATCTATAATGGAAGAGGGGAACCCCCGTTTCCTAAAGAATGAGGACATCTCCGATGATCTAATGTGGAAAACCTCATCCTGCGTGCAGATGCGGCAAAGACAGAGGAATTGGGAGTAGGGGATAGAGTCTTTACAGGAAGCAGGGTGGGAAGAAGTGTTGTCTAGATAGCTATGGGAGTCAGTAGGTTTGTAGTAGATGTCGGTCAATAGTCTGTTTCCTGTGATGGAAACGGTGAGATCCAGAAAGGGTAGGGAGATGTCGGAGATGGTCCAAGTGAATTTGAGTGCAGGATGGAAACTAGTGGTGAAGTTGATGAAGTCAGTGAGTTCTGCATGGGTGCAGGAGGTAGCACCAATGCAGTTGTCAATGTAGCTGAGGTAGAGTTTGGGGATTGGGCCAATGTGCGCCTGGAACAGTGATTGTTCGACGTACCCTACAAAGAGGCAGGCACAGCTGGGACCCATGCGAGTGCCCATAGCTACGCCTTGGATTTGGAGGAAGTGGGAGGAGTCAAATGAGAAATTGTTGAGACCAGCTCTGCTAGGCGGAGGAGAGTATTGGTAGACGGAAATTGGCTGGTTCTGCGGTCGAGGAAGAAACGGAGGGTTTTAAGACCTTCCTGGTGCGGGATGGAGGTGTAGAGTGACTGGACATCCATGGTAAAGATGAGGGAGTGGGGGCCTGGAAGACAGAAGTCATTGAGGAGACGAAGAGCGTGTGAGGTGTCTTGGACATAGGAAGGGAGGGATTGGACCAGGAGGGATAGGATGGAGTCGAGGTATGTGGAAATTAATTCAGTGGGACATGAACAAGCAGAAACAATGGGTCTGCCAGGACAGTTCTGTTTGTGGATTTTGGGGAGAAGATAAAATCGGGCTGTGCGGTGCTGGGGGAAAACATTTGGTTAGGGAACACATGGCGCTTGTTCAGGCACAGCCGTTGGAGTGCTTAATGCCCCTGTCCCACTTAGGAAACATGAACGGAAACCTCTGGAGACTTTGCGCCCCACCCAAGGTTTCCGTGCGGTTCCCAGAGATTCCCAGAGGTTTTTGTCAGTCTCCCTACCTGCTTCCAATACCTGAATCCTCCGGCAACCACCTGCAACCTCCGGGAACCGCACGGAAACCTTGAGTGGGGCGCAAAGTCTCCAGAGGTTTCCGTTCAGGTTTCCTAAGTGGGACAGGGGCTTAATGCTTTTCAAATGATCTTTGAATACCTGACAATTTTTACTGATCCAAAATTACCAGAGAGGAAACCCCTTAAGGTTAGTCAATGATAAATGCCAATAACAGTATATTCTGTCTGTGTTAGCCAATAATTAGATGTTTGCGTTCCCATGCTGTGTATTGTGTAATTGCACTATTATCTAAAATCCTTGCATACCTAAGTCAGTTCTGAAATTATAATTAAGTTCTATTTTAACAGACCCAGTGTGAATGTCTATGATCAATGATATTTGCCTACAATCTCCACATTCCCATAAATATTTAAGCATTTTGGTTGTATTTCAAACTCTTACCATCACGCACGTCATATTCTTTGGAAAATTATGGAGCATATTTCAAAATCTGTTGTCATACATGAATGTTGAGGTGAGCTATTGGCGTGAACTCCTGCTGTGCTGGGACTTTTAAAGAGTGATATACCTGGTCGGGATTACCCTTGCATCTAAACTTTGGTTGGAGCAAATTAATAAACCTACACAGGATAGTTCTGAATGAGGAACTTCCTCATTTATTTTTGGCTCGATGCTTTCAAACTTATTCCATACATTGGTCGTTCTTTGTTCAAGAGGATTTCCTGTTGTCAGTTTTAAAGTTTCCGTTCGTTTCGTCAATATGTTTACCTCTCTTTGAACTTCCCAACTTGAATGTTACAATATAGAACATAGAAGAGTGCAGAACATAGAAGAGGCCCTTCGGCCCATAATGTCTGTGCCGAACATGATGCCAAGTTAAACTAATCCCCTCTGCCTGCATATAATCCATATCCCTCCATTATCTGCATATCCATATGCTAATGTAAAAGGTACTTAAACACCACGACCATATCTGCTTCCACCACCACTCCTGGGAGCACTGCTCCAGAACAGTGTTTCTGCTTCTCAGCGGTCAGAACGATGCACGCTTCAAGATGTGGTCATTGATCCTTATTCTTGACACTCGAGGGCTGGCTGGCTTAAGTCCTTACTTCAACGATACAACCATCTGTCACATTCCGCTGATTAGATTGAATCCCTTTCATTACAATTGTATCTGTCCATGGTGAGTGCTTTTGGGGTGTGGAGTATAGGTTTGTTCTCTTACACAGGTAGGAAAATACATATCATAGAAAATTCACTAGACTAGTTCCAGGGATGGGCAGGTTTGTGTGTGAGGAGAGATTGAGTAGAATGGAAAAGGATTTTATTTATACCATTTGCCCATGTACCATACATATACATTGGCCATTTCACCTATTCAGTCCACCAAGTCCAACAACCACACATTTACACTAATCCTACATTAATCTCATTTTTTTATTCTCCACGTGTTCTCATCAACTCCTCACAAATGCTACTACTCACCCAATCTCCTACACACCAGAGGCTGCTGCAGTGGTTAATCTCTGAACCAACACTTCTTTGTGACTGGGGAAGAAACCAGGGTACCCCAACAGAACACGTGGTCAGAGGATGAATGTGCACACTCCACAAAGACAGCACCCGAGTTCAGGGTTGAGCTCCCTTTGGAGTTCTGAGGCAGCAGCTTGACTGGCTGTTCCACTGCGCCATCCTGAATCTAACTTCGTCACTGAACTAATAACGATTAAAACTAGTCTCGGATAACCATGAAGCAGGCAGATTTTTCTAAAACCCCTGCTGGCTCACCAATCCCCTTTGGGATATGTAATCTGCCATCCTTACCTTGTTTAGCCTATATGGAACTGCAAAGCCACCGGTGTGGGTGACTGTGAACAGCTTCCACATCACGGCCCATTATGGATGAACAATCAATCCTTGCAAAGCCAGCGACATCCACATTCCATGTACGAATAGGTACAAAAAATCCCCAAAGCAATTGAAACCAGACTGATTCCTGGGATGCCAGGACTGTCTTATGAAGAAAGACTGGATAGACTTGGTTTATACTCTCTAGAATTTAGAAGATTGAGAGGGGATCTTATAGAAACTTACAAAACTCTTAAGGGGTTGGACAGGCTAGATGCAGGAAGATTGTTCCTGATGTTAGGGAAGTCCAGGACAAGGGGTCACAGCTTAAGGATAAGGGGGAAATCCTTTAAAACCAAGATGAGAAGAACTTTTTTCACGCAGAGAGTGGTGAATCTCTGGAACTCTCTGCCACAGAGGGTAGTTGAGGCCAGTTCATTGGCTATATTTAAGAGGGAGTTAGATGTGGCCCTTGTGGCTAAGGGGATCAGGGGGTATGGAGAGAAGGCAGGTACGGGATACCGAGTTGGATGATCAGCCATGATCATATTGAATGGCAGTGCAGGCTCGAAGGGCCGAATGGCCTACTCCTGCACCTAATTTCTATGTTTCTATGAAAGGCATGAAGAATGGGTTAGTAACAGCCCGGTGTAATAATTATCAGGACTTGAAAAGGAAATGTGCAGGAAATAAACCATTCAGTGACAAATTCCAGCAGCATTTGTGAATTAGCTTCCAGTTGCAGGTTCAAATCCTACATGATTGCTCTCACTAGCCTTTAGGTGATGTCTTATTTTTAAACTAAGTCCATCACTTTGCACATGGAAACCAACTCCTAGCATCCATCCAGCCAACTGAGACAAAAGCACACTGGATAGCCACCAAGTGGTCACAGGAGTGGAAGGCAACCTCATCTCCATTACACAGCTACATCTCTTCACCAGTTAAAAGCTGCCCAGGGTCTGACCTCCCCAGAGGAGCATGGGTGAAGTTCTGGGGTTGGGCGTTTCAATGCCAGCATGTGGAGATGGGGGCTCCGCCAGAGCCCAGCCTGTGAAGGCGGAGCAGAACAACAGACAGCCAACCATGTCATCTCTGAATGCCCGCTCTACCACCCACCAAATGGAGCTCAGGGCCTGGCAGACGTTGACACAGAGACAACAACCTGGCTGCTCAACGCCAGGCTTGAGATCTAGCTATTCCTTTGGCTTATTTATGTTTCATTCGCAAGAAGAAGACGTTGTATACCCTGTGCGGAAGGTTAGCATTATGACAACATTTGATGCATAGTTTTCTGGAGCTTAACGATATTAGTCAGAGTTTAAAAAGCAGGTTTCAAATAAACTAGTGCGAGATTTCCCTTGAGTATTGTGTGCTTTGAATCCCAATGGCAGGCAGCATTAAATTACACATAATATGTATTGTCACTTGTTTTTTTTTTAATGCATATATTTATTTTTAAAAATATGGAAATTATGTTGGTTAAATGAATGTGTGTGCAAAGATGGTTGCCGTGGATACAGGGTCGGATCATGGATTCGAACCTAGAAGCTGATGATGTAGCAGGCCACGTCTCTAGAGCAGTGCAGTCCCTTCGAAGGAACGCCTAGAGTATGGCACACTGCACGCTAGGAGCAAATGATTGCCATATTAATACTTAAATGTTATTCTAAAGGTAAGGCTGCCTCTCAATTTCATCTGCGCTGTATTAAACATTTTGATAACTCCGATAAGAATGTCATACTGTAAAACCCAGGGTGTGTGATGGGCATTCTCTGTTAATGTATCATTCCTGTGCAATTATGTTTAATTAAAAGGAGGCGTGAGATCCCCTGATTACTATCCATGCTTCCTGCAGCTCTGGTACTCCCTCTACCAGCAGTTGACAGTGTTTCTGGAACGTTACAAACATGCATTCTCGATTGTTTTGCTCAAGTTAGTGGCCAGTCAAGCAGCGAGATGTGTCTCGTTTTATTTTCTATTAAATTAATGGAATTGATTATTACATTAATTAAAGGGGAAAAAAATAGGTATTGCTACTTGTTGTTAAATAAGCCAAACAAACAAAAATAAATAGACACAAAATGCTGGAGTAACTCAGTGGGTCAGGCAGCATCTCTGGAGAAAAAAGGTCGGTGACGTTTTGGGTCGGGAATCTTCTTAAGACTGAAAGTCTGGAAGAAATAGATGTTTTCCTTGTGCTCGGTCTGAATGATGTGCAAAGGAACGATGTGCCATTTTCAAATATGAACCCATACAGAATGAGACACAAATTGCTGGAGTAATTCAGCAGGTCAGACAGCATCACTAGAGGACATGGATAGGTGACGTTTCGGGTCGAGTCCTGATCTGAAACATCACCTATCAGTATTCTCCAGGAATGCTGCCTGACCCATTGAGTTACTCCAGCACTTTAATTTTTATTATTGGAATCAAGCATCTGCAGTTCCTTGTTTCTATAGAATGAATGTGTTGTAAAAGTCTTTCTGTTTCACCCCGATAGTGTTCCTTAATTCCTGCTTTAGAAAAGCAGGATGGACAATCAGAGGTGGACTGGATCCAAAAAGGAATAGTTTATTTGGTTTGCAATGAGAAAAAAAATGATATTAATAATATCACAGTCAGACCATTTATGGGTACTCTTAGAAATTTTGGTTAATACATTAGCCTCCATAGAGGATTGGTGCTGTTTCCGAGAACAGAGTTTGACGAATGTTTTCCTTTTCATGTTGATAGATGAATTGATGACTTAATTGTAATCATATATAACCTTCATTGACTGGAGAACGTGCAAAGAAAAGCTTTTCACCTCGGTACATGTGACAATACTAAACTAAATAAACCAAACTAGGTGATCACCACAGAGGGTACAACAACCCCCTCTCATTGTTATTTTTTGGAATTCCTGCCTCAGAAAGCCATTGATGATCAGCCACCTTGTATGTTCAATGTAAGAGGATTCAAGTATATCCTTAAAGTTTCCATGATGAATCTCTGTTCTCTGATCTCTCAAGGCAGAGAAGGAGCACATGAGATGGGATTGAGCTCCTTCTGGCCTTGCACTGGGAGCACAATGACCCGAGTGCCCATCAGCCCTGTCAGCCACTTCTTACCCCAACTGTGTGATTTCTACATTGGCCTCATTAGCCAGACCAGAACCCACAAAACTGGAGTGGAAATAAGTTGGCATCGATGATGGAGAACTTAAGAAAAATAATTCAAGAGTAGAGTTTTGGATATCAATTAAATAAAGGAATATCGAGGGTACACAAAATTGCTGGAGAAACTCAGCGGGTGCAGCAGCATCTAGTGCCTACTTTGACGAAGTTCTCCTTAGATGCTGCTGCACCCGCTGAGTTTCTCCAGCAATTTTGTGTACCTTCGATTTTCCAGCATCTGCAGTTCCTTCTTGAACAAGGAATATCGAGATCTGTTTGCTAGGTAGCCTGATCTGCAGGATCACATATTATATTATTGAATGGTTTGACACAAGGTCAACTCCTGCTTCTTATACAGTACCTTAAATTGATTTCAACATAGGCAATTGACATTTCATCTACTTTCACTCAAATGGATAAAACATAGAAAGTGTCTAAAACTCAAAATGATGGTAAGCACAGGGAAAATCACAGAGATACAGGTAAGTAGATTTCTCCCCAAGATTTCTCCCCATTCCCATGGCTCATTCCATCAAGCTAATTTTGTATTCAATTGACCTTTTTTTAGACTTTTAGTCGTTTGGAGATACAGCATGGAAACAGGCCCTTAGGCCACCGGGCCCGTGCCGACCAGCGATCACCCTGTACACTACCACTATCCTACACACTAGGGATTATTTAAAATTTTACCAAAGCCAATTAACCTACAGGCTTGGACGTCTTTGGAGTGTGGGAGGAAACCGGAGCATCCGGATAAAAACCTATGTGGTCACAGGGAGAACATACAATCTCCATACAGACATCACCCGTAATCAGGATCGAACCTGGGTCTCTGGTGCTGTAAGGCGGTAGCTCTACCGCTATACCAATGTGCCATTGTGGTATTGGCCATCCAAGATTAAAACGGGGGAGGGAGGGGGCGGTGGGGGGCAATAATAGAATCACATTATTGATCCAAATCCAGTGTCTTTTGTTATTGCCAAAGGTTATATTCAAAAGACAACAGAGGTGCATTAGATAGATTAACAATAAAGCATTAGAAGCAGATAGCATTGAGCAATTATAAGATGGTCAGGCATTTGGATGTATTGGAAGGCGAATATATTTCTGTTCCACTGGCAGAACTCACATGGATGGTTCTCTTTGCAGACCTCCTGTAAATGTTCAGAGAGAAAACCCCAGCAGAAGCCATGGGATGGTGGGTTCGATTATAAACAGGAGACAGCGAGATGTAAGAATGATATCAGAGCTCGCAGATAGAAGCTGTCGAAAAAGGTAGAGTAATTCCAGAAAAATAATCAGTTAGCTAAGGTCGTTTGCTTCCCTATCACATTTGCCAAGAAGTAATACTGAATGATGAAAATAGAATTTGTTTTGACTGATGCTATTTGTATTCACTTGCTATTGACAAAATAAGGCAGCTTAATGATGTGTATTAGTGTCCACCGCACTAAACTGCTTCTTAGTCCACCAACTGAAAGACTGGGAAAAATCACACATAGGAACAAGGTCTAAAATCACACTACACATCCAGAACCCTGTGGGTCCCTTCTGTTACACTTAAGATAGACACAAAATGCTGGAGTAACTCAGCAGGTCAGGCAGCATCTCTGGAGAAAAGGAATAGGTGACATTTCGGGTTGAGATCCTTCGTCAGACTAAGAGTAAAGGGAGAGAAAACGAGAGGTATGTAAAGGTACAGAATAAATAAGAGCCTGCACCGATGACCCAGGAAAGGTGGAGCCCACAATGGTCCATTGTTGGCTCTGGGAGAGGTGATAACGATGGGACACGGACAGTGAAACTAGCAGGATATATCCCTTTCACTGTTCATAACCCTTTGATTGGGGGAGGTCAGTACCTATGATGGGCCAGCCAGTGATTACCAACCACTGCAACCTCCTTTGTTCCTGGGCATTTGCCACAATGCAACCTGTCATTGTGCTCTTTACCGTACTTTGGTTGAAGTTTGATAGAGTATTCGTTGACACACCAAATTTGCTCAATACTTTAAGGAAGTAGAGGCACTGATTGGTTTTCCTTATGTTAGCTTCAATGTGGTGATACTCTATTGGACTGTTTGTAAGGAAATTAATTTTACTATGTTAACAATTAACACATGTGACAATAAAAAGTACTGTTACTCTATTAAGTGCTGGGCCTAAGACAGATCTTCAGAAAAGTGTACGGCCACTGTTTGACTCTCTTCACCGTCAACTGGTTACGGATCCTTAGCTTTCTTCTTCTAAAGTCAACTGGACCAAGATCAGAGGAAACCGGAGAGAAAATTAGAACGAGGGGAACAAAATATTAGAGGGGCGGAGGAGCAGACGTGGGGAAATGACCACAGGGAGAGTTGGTTGGTGAAGATGTTACAATGGGATGGGGAGAGATTGAAATGGGATGGGGAGAAGATGGGAGTGCAGGGAATTAGTTTGGACCACGGCAGAAATCAGATAAGGGATGGGTAAGAATGCTTGAGGAGGGGCCATGGGAAGGAAGTCAGGAAGTTCAGGGAGATTATCATGGGGATATTGGGATCCTAATGATCACTGGATGGGGAGTAAGTTGGAGCTTGCTGGGAGGAGCAGGGAGATATCTAACAACATTTAGCTAATTAATTTCCCGTTCATTACGCATTAATAAACAATGAATGCCATTACACGCTGTTATTTTGACTGTAAAATTTGGACCCATTGAGACTGCCACTGTTACTAACAGGACATGCTGCCTTGAAATCCCTTTGCTTGGTGAGGATTCTGTCTATATTATGTGATGGTGTATGCAAGGCTGGGAAGCAAGTGCCTGGATCTCTTTAGATGCTGCAGATTGATGAGAGCAGATGTTAGACTGATAGATCTGATTACCAATTGCCTTCAAAGCTTCCTTTTACATGTTAGGATATGACCTTGCATTGATAAGGAAACAGTCACTTATTTCACCATTGTATCGTACTGATTGCAATGGAACTTTATTTTGGTGCCTACAGTAATTGCAAAGCTCACATGCCTGCAAGAGTGGGGCAGGAAGATGTGATTGCTCTGGCAGGAACTCTGGTAAGGCAACATATTTGTTAGAGCTGGCCATTCGCCAGATCTGGTGGACAAATGTCGATCGATGGGAAAGTAGACAGTGATAGGACATCTGTGTGTGTACGACGGTGATTGTTTAGGTGTGGAGAGGTGGTGTTGGTTTGAAGGGATGATACGAAACCTATTCCTTCTGACATTGATTAGCTTCCTCATCTCCACAAGACGAGGTGGAGAGTTCCCCAGTACTCTGCCTTCATAACATGACTCATTATTCATTGGGACATTCCCATCCAGCGCAGTGCAGTGCCCTTTGACACATAGCCAGCCTACAGTAGATGCATTTCTCTTAGAGCCACCTGCTAGAGAAAGGAATAGGATTCAATTTGGTCTGGACGGCACTATGTGCTGTAAAACATTCTTCGACACAATTTATTAAAACAATCCTTCTAACAATGCCTTCTATTGCTGGCAGACCTGGTCAAAATCAATGTAGGAGGTAATAACCCTGTGACACAACTGTTGTTTATGTTTAGTTTGGTTTGAGATGCAGTGCGGAAACAGGCCCTTCAGCCCACCTCAGCCCACGACGACCAGCGATCTCCATACACTATCACTATCCTACACACTAGGGACAATTTACAATTTTTAGCAAAGCCATTTAACCTGCAAACCCATACGTCTTTGGAGTATCACAGAGATAATGTACAAACTCAGTACAGATTGCACCCATAGTCAGGATCAAATCCGGCTCTCTGGCGCTGTAAGGCAGCAACCCTAAAACTGTGCCACTGTGCCACTTTTAAGTTTAGAGATACAGCATGGAAACAGGCCCTTCAGCCCACCGAGTCCCTGCTGACCATCAATCACCTGTTCACATTAGTTCTATGTTTACCCTCTTTCCCATCCACACCAAGCAAAATATGGACATTTCTACAATTTACAGAGGCCAGTTAACCTACAATCTCACCTGATATTGAGATGTCAACCTTGCCTGGGCATCATTAACACGCATAGAGTAGACACACACACACGGTGAGACACACGGGGCCTCCCTCCCCCTTTTGTCATGGGGGAGGCTGAGACTGACCCTCCCCCCCCCCCCCCCCCCCCCCCCCCCCCAATCTTTGCACATCCCCAACCTTTCCACTTGCCACTTTAATTTAATGTTTCATAATTTTGTGTTTTTATGACTGTTGGCGTATCAATTTCCCTCCTTGGATAAATAAAGTCGGATTGTATCGTATCGAACAGCAGAGTCTTTTTCTGACATATGGTCATTATTACTGCTGCACTGTTATGGGGACCAGGTTTAAAGAAGTCTGACTTCATCATATTAATCTGAACCAAATTCATTCCCAACGCAACAATTCAGATATTTTGCTTTCAACAATATTTTGTTTTTCTTATTTTTCATATGATGTGGCCTCTGTGACTGTAAAGTCACTGCATCTCGTCACAACATTCATTTTATTTACGTGCTGACAAGTTACAGTCTGTGCATGCTCATACAGATGCAGTCTAAGAAATGAAAGATGAATACAAATAAAGGCATAGTTCAAGAAATTGATTTTCTTTGAAAAAAATGTCAAAATAAAACTTCAGTATTCCATTTAAAGGGGATGTATAGTCTGGATGTAATCCAATCACATTAAATGTTTTACCCGTTATTATTTACCTGTGCACCATGGACAACTTGATTGTATTCATGTGTAATCTTTTCTCTGACTGATAACATGCAAAAAAAAGTTTTTTTTGTGTATCTCATAGACATAGACATAGAAATTAGGTGCAGGAATAGGCCATTCGGACCTTCGAGCCTGCACCGCCATTCAATATGATCATGGCTGATCATCCAACTCAGTATCCTGTACCTGCCTTCTCTCCATACCCCCTGATCCCTTTAGCCACAAGGGCCACATCTAACTCCCTCCTAAATATAGCCAATGAACTGGCCTCAACTACCTTCTGTGGCAGAGAATTCCAGAGATTCGCCACTCTCTGTGTGAAAAATGTTTTTCTCATCTCAGTCCTAAAAGATTTCCCCCTTATCCTTAAACTGTGACCCCTTGTTCTGGGCTTCCCCAACATCGGGAACAATCTTCCTGCATTTAGCCTGTCCAACCCCTTAAGAATTTTGTAAGTTTCTATAAGATCCCCCCCTCAGTTTTCTAAATTCCAGCGAGTACAAGCCGAGTCTCGATGCAATCTCGCAATCTCGCAATCTCGATGCACATGGCAATAATAAACTGAATTAAACCGAACGAAACTGAACCAAACTAAACTCAACTCAACTCAAAGATAGCCACAAAATGCTGGAGTAACTCAGCGGGACAGGCAGCATCTCAGGAGAGAAGCAATGGGTGATGTTTTGGGTCAAGACCCTTCAACTCAACTCAAATCAACTAAAGATAAAGACTTAATGGTTGTCTCCTTCTGGGAAGTCAACCTTAATTGATGTTTTAGAAAGATTCTGTGGTGTGCCCCCACAAAGTATCGGGCAAATCCCAGACTCAATTGAAGCATTGCTGAGTTGTATAACCTGTCAGCAGTATTTAGTGCTCCGCTAACTGTACTTCTGAGTGCTCGATCCAGAGCTGATCCCCAGTATCTGAAGGAGATTTCCAAGCTCTGAAGACAATATAGGAACAACTGAATTGTGAGGAACGACTGGGAAATGTAGGTATTTCGGTCATGAACAGATCACAGTAAGGACGATAAATATTACAGCAAGCAGGAAAGAAATCTGACAGATGTAGATACAAGGAATTGTATGTTGGTTCACCAACCACAACACATTGAGCTAGAGGAACTCAGTGGGTCAGGCAGCAGTCAAAGGATATACCAGGATATAGATCGGTTACAGATATGATGAAGAAATGGCAGGTGGAGTTTAATCCGAGCAAGGGTGAGGTGTTGCACTTTGGGAGGTAGAATGTCAGGGGAATGTATGCTGTAAACCTGAACAGCACTGATGTACAGGGGGGATCTTAAGGTCCTGGCTCATAGCTCCCAGAAAGTGGCAACACAAGGAGATGGAATGGTAAAGAAGACATATAGTATGCTTGTCTTCATTAGATGGGACATTGAGTACAAGAGTTAGAAAGTATGTTGCAGTTTCATAGCCTGCATGTGGAGTATTGTGTGCAGTTTAGGTTTCCCCTTTATAGGAAGGACGTGGAGGTTTTGGAAAAGGTGCGGATGAGGTTTTCCAGAATGCTGCCTGGATTAGACTACATTAGCTATAAGGAGAGGTTGGCCAAACTTGTGTTGAATTTATGAGAAGCATAGATAGGATAGACAATCAAAGACAAGAGGGGGGAAAAAAGACACAAAGCGCTGGAGTAACTCAGCGTGTCAGGCGGCATCCCTGAAGAAATGGATAGGTGACGTTTTAGGTCGGGCCCTTCTTCAGTCTTGAGGGCATAGCTTTAAGTTGGGAGAGGGAAAGTTTACAGAAGATGCGCGGGGCAGGTGTTT